>NW_028277092.1:1047500-1371250 GCF_059951505.1 Python bivittatus | reverse complement strand
CTTGATGTGATGGGGCTGAGTCTGGATTTCCCTCCTTCTCCAGACCAGGATGAGCTTGAAATCCCCCAGACCACTGATAACAGCCGGCGGTACCTCATGAGGACTAGACACAAGCGACGCTTTTCTTTCCGGATCTCTGAGGAGGAGCGGCAACATCAGAGGAGGTGAGGCCGATCAGAGAGGGATGGCCTGTGGACTTTGCCGCAGCTGCTATTCGGAAGTTACACGGGTTGTTGCAAAACCCGGCCCCGTTCTCATTTACCCAACACATTCAGCGAGGTCAGTGGAAGGTTTGCATTACAGGTAGTCCTCACTTAAAAACTGTTCATTTAGTGACCATTCAAAGTTACAACGGTGCTAAAAGTGACTTATGACCGGTGCCTGAAGTTACAACCTTCACGGCACCCCTGCGGTCACGTGATCGTGATCTGGGTACTTGGCAACCAGCTTGCCCATACAACAGTTGCAGTGTCCTGGGGTCCTGTGGTGGCCATTTGCGACTTTCCCAGCTGGCTTCCGACAAGCAGAGTCAATGGGGAACCGCATGATTCACTTAACGACCGCTGCAAAAAAGATCAGAAAATCGGGTCCGGTCATGTGATGATTTGCCTAATGACTGCATTGCTTAGGGACCTAAATTCTGGTCCCAGCTGTGGTCATTAAGTGAGGACTACCTGTATGCGCCAAATGTGGTTAGTTTTAATCCTGGTTAATTTCTATGCAGCTCAGCACGCGACGCAAATGCAAGCGGTTGGGTGTTTTTGCTTTATTTATTGCTCAGAAAACAGATCGAGGGAGCAAGTTAAGTCAGCTGGGTGAACCCAGCCAGGAAGCGTCTCAGGGACTCGGGCACCCCCGAGCACTGTGGTCCCTGCCACGCGCTCCCGCTCTGTCTCTCGCAGGGAGATGATGCGCAATCCGAGTCTCCGCTCCAGACTCATCTCTGCCCCGAGCAACTTCAACCACCTGGTCCACGTCGGGCCGAGTGAAAAGCAGCACCGGCTGCAGGACCTGCACGTGGTGAGTAACCACATTTGTGCTGCGGCTACAAGCCCGGTTTCCCCCAGTCTCCCCCGCCTCCCTCCAGGCAGGCGATCCGAGCATGTCGCGCTAAGCCACGACACGGGCCGGCTCGCTTTTGACTGAGACGGTTGTGTGGGAGGCCAGAGTAAGGTGGAGCCGTGGTTTGGGGGGGGCTATACAAATCGAATAAACAAATAAATAAATAAATAGAAATAAATAAATAAATAAGACAGCCCAGCCCCCCAACTGCAAAGAGGGGCAACGGTTTGGCTCCACATTCTGGGGAAATCTGGGGGTGCCACAAAGGGATGCTGGCAGACCAGACGTGGCTGCTGGGTCACATTTCATACCCTCCTGGCTTAAGGCCACGTGTGAGTCCAACAGTTGTAATCTGCCAGCCAGAGTTGATGGTAAATGTGTTGCATCGCCTAGACCTGTGGTTCTCAAAGGGGGACCCCTGGGGGTCCCCAAGGCCCCTTCAGGGGTTCCGCAAAGTCAAATACATACCTTAAAACGTCTCAGTTTTAATTTCTAATACAAGGAGTATGGGTAACCCACATAAACCAAAGCTTTTTGGGGTCCTCAATCATTTTTAAGAATGCAGAGGGGTCTGATACCAAAATATTTGAGAACCTGGCCTAGACCTTTCTGGCTGAGAGCGAAAACCATGGTTGGACGAATAATGGTTTAGTGCAAAGAGGCAAATTCTTCAGCTTTGTGGCACTGGCACACGGAAGGAGCTGCCCCGTTATGACCTCAGAGCGCCATTTATTCTGCGTGCAAGAGTTTGTGGAGTTCCTTAAACAGCGGCCGTTGCCAATTCGGTCCGGGCCCTTCCAACCCAACTTTGTTTATTCTCCGCCCTGCAACCTTGATCCGTTTCCAGGCGCAGGAAGAGAAGAGGCGGGAGGCCGAAGTCCGAATGCGCTGCAGTAGCCTTTCTGAGACGCGGCGGCCCTCGCCTGCGGGCCACGATGGTGCCGCCCTGGGATCTGCGTCCTCCTGTAAGCAGCCCTGGGAGAGAACCACTTTTGACTCGGGGGGGGGAATGCTTTTAACTGGTCCTAGAGCGGTGGGGGCCGTGGAAGGAGTAGCTGCAGCTGCGGTCTTCAAACTCCCTAGAAGTCTCAGTAGTGGCCACGGTGGCAGGGGAATTCTGGGAGTTGAAGTCCACTCATCTGGGGGCCTCCGCTGGAGGACGACATCTCCCGCTGCTCCAGGCTCCGGCTAACTGCCCTCTTCTGTTCTCTCATCTCCACAGTAAGGCTGAAGTCGGGCAGTTCAGTCTCCGACGACTCCTCTGCTTCTCCACACTCTCTTCTCTCTGGGGTTGGCTTGCTGGAAGAGGTAAGGGACCGCGAGAACGGGGACCCCGTGCAGAACTGTAGGTTTCATTGATGCAGCAGCAGCGCTCACGGTGGCTGAGCGGAGCGCCGCCTCTGTGAAACCTTTTGGAAGCGCCCTTCCCGGTCCGCTCCCCTTCTCAGACGTCTCCTCTTCCTGCAACAGGTCTCGGATTCCGGTCTTCCCTCCAGCCCAAGAAGCACCACCTCCACATGACAGGAGGGGTCGGGGGCTGCAGGTGCCGGCCGTACCTCGCGGGCAACGGGGACGCTGGTGCCAATTTGCAACAAAACATCCGGCTCATCTGATGCGCCTGCTTGTCGCTATCCGGGGAGGGCACAGAGGAAGGATGGGCAGCGCCCGGGTCCTTGGGTCTGCTGCTGGAAAGCCACGCCCGTGCTGCACTTAATGCTGCGGTGGGACAGCGGATCCGTGCCCTCCCCGCCCTGCGCTCAGGAGATCCTTGAACCTTGGGGAAAACGGGAGCTGCGGCCTTGGGGCTCCCACCGCTGACACCATCTCTTCTCTGTCCCGCTTGGTGCACAAACACCCACCGAGTCAGGACGCCTTGCTTTGGTCAGAACACTTTTAAAGACCTTTTTAATGTTTACTTAAAAAAGAAAAAAAAAGCTAAGCTACTTCCAGCCATATTCTAAACGGAGGAGGTCTAACCTCTGGCAGTGGGTGAATGAACGCACATTAAAAAAATCACATCGGCTGCCTGAACGGTGCTGTTTCTGGGCGTCACAGAATAATTCCAGAGTAACTTGTGGAGTAACAGAGAAGGCATCTCGTTTGCCTCATTTCACCAAAATTTCGCCCCAAACGTGGCGTCATTCTCATTTTGTTTCTAAAGCAGTAAAATAATTGCGCTGAACCATCTCCTAGAGTTGTTTGCAAGCTATTTTACTAAAAAAGATTCTTGCTGCCGGCCCCCGCATAATTCTCAGTAGCCCTGAGCGAGCAAACCAAAATATTCCTCCCTCCCATCCTCGGTTGCAGAAAAGCTGCCAACCCACAAGTTTTATGCCTGGAGGGGAAGGCGATGCCTAACTTCTCCCCTCTTGGAATTAACCCATTTTCCAGATTTGCAAAACGACCACAATGAGCCAGCCACCAAAGGATTAAACGGCGTTTAACCGAGCTTAGCGTGCCAGGCAAAGGCAGTTGTTCGCTTTGCAACAGGCTCGGCTAAATGCAGCGCGTGAACCCAGCCCGAGGGGGCAGAGAGGTTGGCCGGGGATTGTGGGAACCCTCTTGAGCCTTTTTCACTGAAGGAGTTAATTTATTTCTCTGCTTCTGCATCAGCGGATGAAACGGGCGTGATCGATGCCCGCATGCACACACCATCCTGGAACTTTGCCGCTGCACAAAACACCTGATTCTGCCCAGAGAGAAAGACATGGCTTTGCAGATCCGGCACCCCCCCGCCCCTCCGGCTTCTGGAAGTCCGGTTTTAGCTATTTGAAGTCAGAGGGCGCAGCCGGTGGATGGGAAACGAGGGTGCGAAGCTGCTTGGCATGGGGATGGCACAGCCCCCACACCGAGCAGGAGAGGATGGGGGGCAACCATAAGCTTCCCTTCCCCTGTCAAAACTTCCAGTCTCTTCGAAGGCATCAAGCTGTCCAGACATTACAAAAAAAAGGGGGGGGGGACGTCAGTCCAGTTTCCTGGCTCCCAACTTCATGGGTCCCCTGGCAGCTTTTTTCTCGGCCCGCCGGGCTTCCATTTCCTGCTTCCTCTCTTCCCGTTTCTTCCGGGCGAGCTCCGTCTTGCTGGGCCCTGCCAGTACGGGAAAGAGAGAAAAAAGGTGCAGGCTGGCTCCAGAGCCCATCTCGGGGCAGCAGCCGCGGAGGGCAACGGGAGGGCACCGTACCTTGGTCCGAATCCAGCGCTGCCCAGTTTTCCTCAAGGGGCCATTCACGCAGGGCTTCGGTGTTTCTCTAGAGGAACACAGAACATCAGGCAGAAAAGGCTGGCCTGGCATTTCCACAACCCTAAGCCTCTAAGCCAGTGATTCTCAACCTTGGCCACTTTAAGATGTGTGGACTTCAACTCCCAGGATTCCAGCAAGGCTGGCTGGGGAATTCTGGGAGTTGAAGTCCACACATCTTAAAGTGGCCAAGGTCGAGAAACACTGATTGAGACAAAATGAAGTTGTTTTTCACAATTTTGTCCACATTGGCTGGCAGTCCCCCATCCTGCCCCTTGATCACGGCCAGATTTAGGGGGCAAATGGGGATGCCAAGCCAAGGGTCACTCGGACGCCGCCCTGCCAAGCCCCTCCAGAAAGCGTACGAAATAGTAACGCTGAATATGACCCAAGGGGACAGCCATTAACTTCACAGAGAGGAATCGCCCACGGCATTTCATTCTCAAGTTAAATGCAAATTAAATGTTCAATGGAAGAGCATTGCAGAAGCAGGACCTCCCATGCTGGGACCCCTTTGGCTGGAAGTGGGCAAGCAGAGAGGCCGGGCCGCTGGAGCGCACCTCTGCACGCAGCGGGCCGGACTGCTGTTGCGATTCACATCTGTTGCATCAATTTACGCCATTTGTGTCGTGATGCCCTTAGGCAAGTGGCGCGTGACGACGTCCTTGCCCGAATGACGTAGATCACTCCATAACCTCTGATTAGTTAATGGTGGCTCAATGCAGCGGGCTCAGCCCAGCGGGCCGTGTGTGGCTCGCTTAGCTGTCCTTTGGGATGCTCTGACTCGCTCGGACCTCTTGCCTGAACCCCAAGAGCAGGACCAGCTGAACAAACCGTGGTTCCATTAACCAGGGGTGCTTTCCCATGACGAACCTAATCATGGTTTAATCGGCCCAACCCAGGCGGCCGTCCCCAGGGCCACGCACCTGCCTCTCTGCTGTTGGCTTCCCAGCGAGACAGGAAAAAGGGTCGGGCTTCTCCCCGGGGCCGGCGCTCCCCCAGTTGTATTCGCTTGCCGGCTTGATCTCCTGAGGGGCCACGGCGCCCCTGGGGCCGAGGCCGGAGTGGGGCGGCTCCTCGTAGCTCCTGCCCCGGCTGTCGTCCGTGGGGGCAGCCGCCCCCTTTCTAGGGCTCCAGGAGGGCTCCAGGTCCCAGGCAGAGGCGCTCCAGTCAGACTCCTGCGTCTCGGGGGCTGTGGCGGCGGCCTATGAAACAGCAGACAAGTTAGGCGGGCTGGAGTAAGAGTTAGAAACCCTGGATGAGTCTCTTCTCTGCAACTGGAGGGGAAAAAAAGGCCCAGGTTTTCAGCGCACTTCCAAAGACCCATCTGTGCAAAATCTAGAGAAAAAATAAAGTTTCTAGTCCCCATGAAAGCGGTCCAGGGCAGAAATTTCTGGAACAACCTGAGAAACAAGGAGGCATTGCCATATCGTTTCCAGAGACTTGATGGGGACACTAACCCCACAGGTGCCTTCTTCTCCCCACAACATTCTCCCCCATGCCCTCCAACCTCATTCTAACTAAAACTGCCTTCAAGCTGAGCTCCTTTTTTGGGATTTACATTGGCCCATCCAGGTAGTTTTCTCACCAATATGGCTTTCCTATGGGATGCTTTGTGACTGCCGTGGCTTACCACATGGTCTCCCATCCAGGTCCGAACCAAGCTTCTGAACCTGGGCAAGGCGAGGCTTTTGCTGCCATCTGCTGGTTCGTCATTCTAACTACACCCTGGGAGAACAAGGAAGCCCAAGCCGGGAACCCAGTTAGTTCGAGGCAGCCTGAAGCAGACTTACTGTCCTGCTGCTGAACATCTGGGCCGGTTCCGCCCAGCCGGGGCTGTTCCAGTCGTCTGGGCTGGGCTGCCTCTTTGGCTGCTCCGCTTCTTGCTGCCGATGAAAAAGGAGAAAAGAGAGTTCAGCAGTACGGCACCCACCGCCGCGTATAGCTGTTCCCTTGCAATTCTTGAAGGCGGAACAGGATGCACCAGGGAGGTGTGTGCGTGCGCGTGTCACAGGCCACGAAGGTGCAAAACAGGGCTAGAGCTTTGATTGCACAGTCCTGGCTTCTCTCTTTGTTTATACACCATGTTTGCATAGCCGCCCATCTCGCAGACTTGAACAAATAAAATAAAAAGCAGCCCCAAACAACCGGCAATGAAAAAAATCAGCAATTAAAACACACAGTCCGACTTCTCTGGCCCTTCCCTCCTGCTCGGGCAGGCAGCCCCGGCGAAGCAAACGCTCGGGTGCCCAGAGAAAGGGAAGACTGGCTGTCAAACAATAAGAAGGAAAGGTCAGATGGGATGGCAGGGAACGCCTGGAGGAGGGGGACAAAGGCCAGGCCGGGGCATCCGTGCCCGCTGACCGTCCGGGGAATGGAGATGGCGTGGTGGGCCCTAAGCCACCCAAGCCGTTGCCGATGAAAAGAAGAAATGAATTGTGGCAACACGTCATCTCTGATCTAAGCCGCCCCCCCCGCTCTTACCTCCAAGCTGCCCCAGTCTTCATCGTCCCACTGGTCTGCCGCGCTCTCCTCTTCCCCCACATCCTCCTCCACGTCCCACCGGCTCGAGCGGGCAGGGGCTGCTCCCTCGGAAGCAGGAGGGCGCCCAGTCCCTTAGAAAACATGAAATAAAAAGCAGTAGAAGAGGGAAACATCCTTGTCTGGTTTGAAAGAGCAACTCCGGAGACTTTGCGGTGGTGGCTCCCCGGGGCTGAAATCCATTCCAATTCTGCAGCCGGGCAATACAGGTTGTGCCCGAAGTAAAAACTGGCTGACTGAGGGATTCTTCTCCTTAAATGCTCAGTGGACCTGCTGCTTTCAGGCAGTGCAAAATGGTCTGTGGTTTAACCAACCCGTTAAACAACCACCAACCCGCTTTTGCACCCTCCCCACACTGAGGTTCCAACCATTATCATTAGCTGGCTTGATGGCAGTTGCCTTGGGGCCCCTGGCTTTAAACGACTGCCGACTGATGTAGAAAAAATGTATGAATAAAATGAATAAAAGGGCCCTATTTCAGGAGGCCAGACTTCCCCCTCCCCTTGGTGCCATCCAGAAGGGCAGGACTCAGGTTTCCATGATTCCCAGCGGGGAGAGCCACCATCTCTGGGCTGATGGCATTCTGGAAGTTGCAACGTTCGCGGGAAGCACATTCACACACACTTGCGCTCTCACGTGCGCACACATGCTGAATTCAGCACAAGGACAGAATCATGAACGACAGTTCTGGGTTTCCTGATGTGCGAGGCCGGAAAAAGCCGAAACAAGATTAGCACGTTGGAAAGTTGTTGCCTTGGCATTCACACCACGATGCCAATTAAGCATGCCACGTGAACAGGGCTGCATTTGTTCTATGTGCAAACTGGCCGTGCTCACACAGCCCACCTACCCAGGGCAGGTCCTCCTTGGCTCCGTTAGCGTTCAACTTAGCTGGGCGATGGTTGGTTTGGTGAACATTACTGCCCCACTGACCTGATTTGGGGGGCTCCAACGGCGCCTTGGCGGGGGCATCCTCGGCCACCTGCTCTGCCTCTTGTGTTGCCCCAGCGTTTGTCCGGATCAGCTTTGACGTGAGGGACGAGACCCCGGTCACGGCCCACCCAGCCCAGCTCGCTGCTGAGCCCACCCCGGGACTGGCGGAGGCAGCCTGGATGTCCTTCTCTGGAGCGGGAGAGAGCAAGAGGGGCAGAGCCTGGCTCAATCCAGCCCGTGGCAATGCCAGGAAATGCTTTTCCTCCAGTGACCCTGATCCATGTGGCCTGAATGTGCTGGGCGGGACCATGCATTCTCAGTGGAGGCGGGGCCAGAGCGCTAAGCAGGAAAAGCCAGAGTGGGCGGGGTTTGCCAGGCAGGCCAAGGCCTGTCCACAGCCCTTGGGTGCCAGTTCCCCACCCCGGCCTCCTCCGACACCCAGGCCCGAACTCCAAACCCAGCCATTTTGCTCTATGGACTGTCAAGACCATCTCACCAAGCTCGGAGAGCTGAGATGGGTCTTCTGAAACCGTCTCCAGTTTAGTCATGAAGCTCCGGATGGCTTTGAAGGCCTAAGGAAATCACCAGAGGGGGAAAGAGAGCAAAGGAAGAAAGATGAGAAGGGGGTTAAGAGAAAAGCCGACACAACGCGAAGCCCACCTCCAGCTCTGCAAACTACAATCGACTGAACCCTGGCTTAATGGGGTGTGTGATTCCAGATCCTCAGATGGCCATCCTTTGCGTTTCCACCCAACAGCGGGATCCCGCGGGGAGGATGAAGATATTTACCCCCATTTTAACCAGGGGAGGCTGATTCAGCGGCTAGGTTCCCACACTGCAGCAACCCAGAGTTGTGTAGCCCTGGTTTACCAAATGAAACAAAAGCGGCTACATTCACACATCACACTAAGCAACAAAACATGGTTTACTTCAGAAAGCATGCTGGTTAGGTTCACCAAACAAGCTACGTGCTAACCCTGAATGAACAAAACACGCAATTCACATGAGGGAGACGTCCAAACTGATAAATCGTGCCGTGGTCTAAGGCGATGGCCTGGTTTGGAACAGGCTGGGTTCCCCACCACACGCTGAATCACCCAACCCCTTCGGGGGCGAGCTTAGCGTGTTCCGTGAACTCAGCCGCTGATGAGGAGACCGTCCCGACTACATTCTAGCTCAGGGATGGTGAACCTATGACACGCGTGTCAAAGATGACACGCCACGACGTTTTGGGCGACACGCCAGCATTCACCAACACCCGACAACCCCTGTTTGAGTTACCAAAGAAACTGAGTTTGTTTTACTCGCATTTCATTTTTTGCAATTATTGGACGTTTCTTTATATAATACATAGCACCATCCACGATCGGACTGTATTTTTTAAAAAAATAAATGAATACAGAAAGAATGGCTTCTCTTTTGTTTGGGGAGGGGGCGAGGTTGACAGGCCAGCAGAGTCAAGTGAGGCATTTTCCGAATTTTTGACCCGCCGAGCCCAAAAGGTTCGCCATCGCCGGTCTAGCTCAAAGCAAGGCGAATGACCGGCCCGTGTTTTCTTCCTCGGTGTCCATTTCGCCAATATTCGGTCAAAAAGCCTTTCATTTTTGGTTCAAAAGGTGTGTGCATTCTTCCTGGCATTGCTCCCTTGGATCACGCAAGCCCACATCATTCCACTAAGCCAGTGTTTCTCAACCATAGCCACTTTAAGATGGACTTCAACTCCCAGAATTCCCCAGCCAGCCATGCTGGCTGGGGAATTCTGGGAGTTGAAGTCCACCCATCTTAAAGTTGCCAAGTTTGAAAATCACTGCCCTAACCTTTCCAGTAATCATTCCAGTCCACTGGGTGACCCTGGCAGGATCAACTGGATCTTCTTCCAAAGACCCGGTGGGCTTCGATTCTCTGGCCCCGCTCCAGTAACCTCCGAGGGGATTTTGCTCCCCCCCCCCGCTCACCTGGTCCCGGACCGTCTTCTCGGGATCCACTGTCAAGGTGCACAGCACGGGCAGGATTTTGGAGGCGCACTCCTTCATGGAGTAGAAGTTGTGCGTGGCAGCGAACCCCAGCACCCCGGCAGCGCGGGAGGGCGCAAACGGGTCTTTCGTGGCCCGGCTGAAGGCGGATATTAAGACGTTCTGTCTCGTCTGTAAAGAGAACATCCAGCAAACAACTTGAGTGCGCCTGCAATAAAATACTGGGGGTTTAATTGCATTCTGGTTCGTTTTACCCCCACTGCCCCCCAAGTGAACTGATCAAGTGTTGACTTATTGCATTCCATGTTTCAGAGGGTCCTGGTTCAAGGGCTAACCATGGTCCAAAGAATCACGGCAAACAAGATACATCGCGCCAAGCCGGGGGTTGGACTCAGTGTCCTCTGAGGTTCCTTCCAATTGTATGATTCTGACATTCATTCAGGTTTAGTTCACTGTGCATTCACACGTTAATGCTAAGCTACAAATAAATTGCACTACGGGCCCGCTCTATTCTGAAGACCGGCCAATGCCCGAACCAGCACAGACATGGCCTGTTCGTACATGCAACCCGCCATTTCTAGAGAATGTGGCTGCATAACGTGCAAAGATTTATCCTTGCTTACTAGCATTAAAAGCTAGCCCCAAACCCCAGGCCACTTGATTAACATCCCGAGAAACGGATTCACTGGTGAACAAGAATGAAGCATGCGGTGCGAATCCTGCTGGCTGATACGCTTTGGAGTTCGAAGCAAAACTTTAAATAACAGGTTCTGAAAGCCAGGGTGCACCTCTCCTTGGCTGTGCTCACACAACGCATCACACGAGGCTGTTAACCAAGGATGAATCCTTCAGCCGTGGGACACGCGGAAAGAAAGGCTAGGGTGGCATTTCTGGGGTTAACTGCTTCCCACCCAAACTCGACCAGGCCAGGTTTCAGAGACGCAGTTGACTGATTGATCAAAAGTTTGGCCACTTTTGTGCAGGTTTTATCTTATTTGTTATGACTGGTGGTCAAAACAATGAATAAATTGATTGATTGATTGATCATATTTATATAGCCGCCCATCGCACATAAAGGTGACACTTAATTAAAAACAATAAATCCATAAAAACAGTCACAAATAAAAAGCACAGAAGACAAGAGAGGGGGATATTGGTAAGGGAGCCATCACAAAATCTCCCCGGTCCCCCGGGACCCCCAAGCCTGATCACACAGCCAGGTCTTGAACCTAACTGGGGGACGGCTTAGCCTGTCGTGTGAAGGCAGCCACCATGGGGTTTGGGATCTGGTGGCCAGCCTCCCACGCCCTCCCGCTAAAGCGTCACGGCTTCTGAGCAAGGGAGGGCCCCCCTGCTCCGAAAGCCCTCGCCTGCCACTGCTCCGTCGTCCCTGCGCCCACTCACGCTGGCACTGAGGAAAGGCCCGATCTTGCCCAGGCACACGGTGGTGTTGCAACGGATAGGGCCCTGGTCGTCGCGGGCCTGGAGGCGCGCAAAGTGCTTCATCAGCTCCACGTTCAGGTTGGCCTCGTTCAGCTTGGGGGCCAGCAGCAGCATGGACTGCGGAGGAGACACAAGACGGGGGCCCCTGAGCGAGAGGCCCTGGGGCGGGCAAGCCCAGGGCAGGAAGGACGGGTGCCAGGGCAGAGGTGCTTGGAGACGGGAACGGCTTGGAGGAGGGAGCCTGGCGGCGCCCCGGGGAGGAGACACGATAGCCCAGCGGGGCCACGCTGCGGCCTTTTCTTCCGCCAAAGATACGGAAGGTGTCAGAGGGAGACATAAGAGCGCCGAGCATCGGAGAAAGAAAGGAGGAGGGATCGAAGGGGAGTATCGATGACCCCACCCACTTCAGGTTCTGGCTCCTCCTACCACCTGCTTCAGTCCTGCCCTCTAGGGTGAAAGGTACACCCCCCCCCAGAACAGCCTGTGGGATAGATGAAAGGCTGCTTGTCCCACCCGGCAGGGAGGGACGTAAGGGGCTCTGGGACCCCAGGAGGCAAGGAGCTTGTTCTTCACACCTGCCATCCTTCCCAGGTAGACCAGACAGGAAACGCGACCAGATGAGCTAATCCTACTTTACTGTAAAGAATCTTGCAAGTCTGAAAGTAAAATTCTCCCCATCTCCTTTATGGCTGAGAAACTAGGGAGGGTCCCTTCTGAGCCTCTTTCTCCGCCCGTTGTGCAGCTGTGGGCTGTGCCCTCTCTTATCCGACCGCTCCTTCGCCCCGTCTCTCAGGGTCTTTCTCACGTACCATCACATCACATCACATCACCACACCTTACCTTCACCGTCTGCTCCCGAATGGCTGGATTGGTGTCCAGGAAGCCGTGGACCACGTGGGGGAAGATCTGGGTGTTGACCGTGGGCTCGTTCAGGTACTGAATGAAGTGTTCCATCTAGCGGGCAAACACCTGCAGTCAGCTGGTGCTCGTGACACAGGATGCAACCCAGAATGCCTCTCCCTCCCTCGCACCAGGCACACAGAGGCCAGGTTCACACAACGCCCTGGACAGATCCATTGTATAGGTTTGCACAGGGCCCTGGAACTATACGCTAACCCAACAGGCTGCATTCACACAACGCACTGTGCTCCCAACCTCCCCCAAAGCAAGCAAGCATGAGTACCACCTTTAAAAGAAGAAACTCTCAAAGGGAAGAAGAGTTTCATTTCTTACCTTTTCTTTCTTCCCAGTGGGAAATAACAGAAGGAGGGGGTACATTCTCACAAATGCTTAACCTGGTTGCTCTTGGTTGCTGAATTAACCCCTTGCTGGATTCACACAATAGGTTACACCGGTATTTTTCAAACTTGGTAACTTTAAGATGTGCGGGCTTCAACTTCCAGAATTTATTTATTTATTTATTAAACCAATTTATATAGCCGCCCATCTCACCACAGGCGACTCTGGATGGCGTACAACAAAGCTAAAAACAGTCAATAAATACATTAAAAATACATTTATTTTGCTGGCTGGGGAATTCTGGGAGTTGAAGTCCACACGTCTTAAAGTTGCCACGTTTGAAAAACACTGGGCTACGCTATATATTAATCCAGCAGGCTGGGCCTGTGCAACAGCTGAGCCAGAAAAAGACAAAGCCAGGTTAACAACTGACCAAGTTTGTCTTATTGTGTGGATGCAACCAGGCCTTTCAGTAACCTGGTTGAGCTTGTTGTGTGAACCTGGACAGACATAATCTGCAGAAATAAACTGTTTAGGACCAACAGTGAATAACAACAGCAATGATTAGCATTCATGGTTCTTTACATACTCTAAAGCAATGTTTCTTGATCTTAACAACTTTAAAATAAATGGACTTCAACTCCCAGAATTCCCCAGCCAGCATGGGAGATGGGCAGCATATAAATTTAATACTAAGTCAATAAATAAAATAAAAAAATTAAATGGCAAGAAAGGAGGCCACCAGACTCTGCCTGGGCGACTTAAAGAATTCCTTTAAAGCCCATTGATTTCAACCGCTCAACCCACGCAGGACTAAATTTATTTAAAGCATATTTATAGAAAGAGACAAGGTCACCCCACTTGCTTTCTCTAGCAAACCGCTCCCCCAAATACGAGTATTTGATTTGGGATCTCGCCAACCTGTTGCAGCAAGCGAATCCTCATAGCCCGATCTGGGGAAGAGAACATTTTCACAATCACAGGAATGATTTTCTGCTGGTATTCCTGGGGGTTCAGAAACTTTCCCACCTGGAAAGCGGCAGAAATGAAAAAAGCAGATGAGTGGGAAAGAACGGGAGGAGCCAAGAATTCGCGAATGTGCCTATTTGGAGGAAAAAACAAAATCACACTCTACTAAGAAAGAGACACAACGGGGCGGCACTGAAAAAAACACCAAGGATTTCATGAAAAGCCCAACATTTACAAACCAGTTGCCTGTTTTCATACGACACCCTGAGTTTGGTGAGTATTAACACTGGTGATCGATTTGTTTCGGGGGATTTAGCATGTGAGAATGCAGTAGAGGGTATTAAAGGCTGACCTCAGAAAATGGGTTAACCAGGATAAATGACTTGTGTAATAATGGGAGAATGTTTAATAAGAGCAATTGCTAAAAAAAACAGACCTTGCTGGTTTTAGTATTTTAGAAGTCCTTCGTTAACCAGAAGTCCTTCATTAACTACTAGAGCAATTCAAGCATGATACCACAGTTTTACTCCTAACTAAGGCAGTGTTTCTCAACCTTGGCCACTTTAAGACGTGTGGACTTCAACTCCCAGAATTCCCCAGCCAGCATTGCTGGCTGGGGAATTCTGGGAGTTGAAGTCCACACGTCTTAAAGTGGCCAGGGTTGAGAAACGCTGTGCTAATGGCAACAAAGTGGATGGATTCACACATTTAACCAGGTTTCTCAATTAACCCATTTCTGGAGTCACATAATAGACTGAATCCCCAGCGAACTTAACAGCCTGCGTTCACACAAGACACTCAGCTGCAAAAGGAATCCTAACCAAGGTTTAGTATGTCGTGTGAATGTGTAAACTCTCCATCCTTCCCCAATTTCTTTGGAATCACTCGTTTTTCTTTTACAATAACTTTTTCAAATTAAAAAAACCAAACAGAAAGATAAAAACTAACAAGAACTAAAACCCAGGAAAAGGGAAGAAGAAAAGAAAGAATAAAGAGAGAGAAGGAGAACAGAAGGGCCGAAAGAGAAAGAGAAAAGGGACAGAAATAGAAAAAAAGAATGACTTCCGACTTCTTTTACAGCAGATATAAGTAAAACACTTATAATATAAGTAAAAGATATAAGTAAAAAATCTTAGTCTAGGATTACAGTTTAACATCAGTTTTTTCTATAATCTGTTAATTTTACTAATCATCAAATCCACATAATTTCATTTTTTTTGGTTTCCTGCAAAAAGTCCAAACGGAGGCACTTCCGTCTTTCCACCCCTGGCGATCCGTGTCTCCTCCCCGGTTTTCCAGTGCTGCTTACCTTAAAGAGGGGCGTGAGAATGATGGCCCCCGCGCTCCCAAACTCAAAGGACATCAGCAGCTGGGGGAGGACCTTGTGACGACAGAAGTCCTCGGGGAACGTATCTAGGTTGCTGCTGAGCTCTTGGAAAAACTTCTGCCGCTCAGCCGGCTCCTTAATCTGCGAGAAAAGGAGCCCCTGGATCAAATCTGCCACCCCTTTCCAGTTTGAGTAGCTCTTCGAAGGAGATGGGGATGGGGTGGCAAGCAATTAATTGGGGGTGCGAGTCGTTCTGAAGAGGAAACCAGGTCTCCAGCCAAGCTGGGACCAAGTTCTGCAGAAGGTCCTCCCACTGAGGTTCCCAAACTCCATTCCTACCTCACGGAAAGATACAGGTAGTCCTCACTTAATGACCACAATTGCAACAAGAATTTAGGTCACTAAGCAATGCAGTTGTCAAGCAAATCTGAACCCGATTTTATGACCTTTTTTGCGGCAGTCGTTAAGTGAATCACACGGTTCCCCATTGATTTTGCTTGCCAGAAACCAGCTGGGAAGGTCGCAAATGGAGATCACGTGACCCCGGGCCAGTGCAACCATCGTGTGAGCTGGTTGCTGAGCGCCCAGATTGCGATCACGTGATTGCAGGGTGCTGTGACTGTCATAACTTTGGGCACCAGTCATAAGTTACTTTTTTTAGCACTGCCATAACTTTGAACAGTTGCTAAACGAACAGTCGTTAAGTGAGGACTACCTGTACACACCTCTAAAAGACTCCCATGTTCCCCAGGGATTCCTACAACCTGTTCGATTTCTCCTGTGGGTGTATCCCTGCCAGCAAAAATACTTCATTTCTTTGTGAGCCTCAACAAAGAACTGAAGATGCTTCCTAAAATGGTATCAGGATATTTCTACCCTCCCTCTGAGGTATCTGACTTTTTGGGGCCATTAAGTGGAGTTTCACTGAAACACCCCTGAAATCCATCCCTGTTCGTTACACGCCATTCTAGGGGCATTCAATCATGTCTCCCAACAACCTGACTAGGTCATTTCCATAGCAAGTTTGGGATAGACACAGGGGGCACACCCAAGCGTCACAGGGGCCAGGACTATACTCCTGCAGCGTGCCCTCCATCTGACTGGTGAGTCTTGCCAGGCATTCAGATTCCCCATTCATCAATTTGAGGTGTGTTTAGCTGGAGTCTCAGCTGCTACTCGAGATGCTGGTGGTCGAACCGAGGCCATTCCCGCGCCAGGACTAAGACACTAGTCTTCATTATCCTAAATAAAGCTCGGATCGAATTAGGGGTATGTTCTACAGCAGTGTTTCTCAAACTTGGCCACTTTAAGATGGGTGGACTTCAACTCCCAGAATTCCCCAGCCAGCCATGGGGATTTCTGGGAGTTGACGTCCACCCATCTTAAAGTGGCCAAGTTTGAAAAACACTGTTCTGCAGGAACATCATGCCTTATTTTACTATTTTATTTTACTTTATTCAATTTTACTGGGCCAATGCTGAATGGCAAACCACCTCCAGATATGGAGGATGGAATCTCCCAGATTTGAAGCAGGTTCTTTGACCCAGAGTTATGGCCTCCTCCTACAATTTAGCCCCGTGGAAAGCCATAAAATCAAGCAAACGCAGGCTAGGATACTGTGTTAGACAGCAAGCGTGCTCCCCAGCTCTCACCTGGATCTCCTCCAGAAAGAGGTTGGTCTCCACAAACTTGTTGTCCATGAAACCCCCCACCCGACAACAATTTTGCAGGAATTTGGCGGGGTTGGGCCGCAGCTTGGGAGTGGCGCCGACCAGCTCGCAATAATGGGGGACCAAGGACTTGGGGATCTGGAAGAGAAGAAGTGGGCAGAGAAGTCAGAGGAAGAAGAGGAGGGGTCTCCAAACTACAGCTGGCCCACCCAGACTTGGAAGCAGGAGAACTTCCTGAAAGGGGTCATGAGAACCCAGGCAAAGAGACTCACTTTGTTGAGAGAGCGGAGGGAAGACGACCGGGGCAGAGGACCGTTGAAGATCTCCCAGATGAGGCAGCCAAATCGCCACATGTCTGCTGCCCTAGAACCACACACAGGAAGCGGGTTCACGTCAAGTCAGGATCATGAGGACTAGCCCCATGCCCCCCCATGAACAGCCTGTTTTCAAGGCAGATTTCACCCTGAAAATACTGGATAGTCCATGCAAGCAAGTCTATGGCAGTGTTTCTCAACCTTGGCCACTTTAAGATGTCTGGACTTCAACTCCCAGAATTCCCCAGCCAGCCATGCTGGCTGGGGAATTCTGGGAGTTGAAGTCCAGACATCTTAAAGCGGCCAAGGTTGAGAAACACTGGTGTATGGGGAGTGGATTCCCACAAGAGACTAAACCAGGCTAAAACAGCTCGTGCCTTTGTTGAGAACCCGGCTTCATACCGAAAGCCTTATGCGAACCACACGGATGTGTGAAGTCAGCCATCCGTTCTGTTAACACAAAGGTGAGCAGTTCGCACTGCGTGAGCCCTGCCCTTGTTTTCAGGGCAAGATAATTCCCAGGGCCCCAATCCAACTGCGGGAAGAATTTACAGGATTGGACACGCAAGCGGGTTCCCCTGGATAGGCTGCTAAAAAATGAGCAAAACCGATTTTACCTTGGACCCCTCGGAGCAGGAGAGGCGAAAACTAAGCTGAAGCCCCCTTAGCTGAACTTAGCTTTCATTAATTAGATCCCTGGGAACTGTTCGTGATTTCCTCCTCCATATTTAAAATGACAACATCTTCAAAGGGATAAAATAAAATTCACCAGAGAGGAAGAAAACGACACACTACCCTTTCTGGATAGGAAACAACAGCAAATTAGAAACCCAAGTTCATCGGAAGACAACCCACACCAATCAAGTACTCCATTACCAAAGTAACAACCCCACCTCCCCCAAGAGGAGCTGCGCAAGAACATTATTCCGACGAGCACAAACGCACTGCAGAAGGAAAAAGGGAGTCCTCTGCAACATACAATGCAAGGACTGTAACAGCCACTATGTGGGACGGACAGGCAGAAGGCTGGCAGAGCGCGTCCATGAGCACCAACTAGCAGTCAGAAGACTCCTTAATCTCACAACACATGGACAGACTCAACCATAGTTTCAACTGGGAAACTGTCAGCATCCTAGGCCAAGCCAAATCCAAAAATGCGAGGGAATTCCTGGAAACCTGGTATTCAGACAAGGCAGCCATCAACAGGCACATAGAGATAAACAGCATCTACATACCATTCAAAAGAGACAATAGAAAGGAAAACAAAAGACCAGAACATCTTCTCATCAGTAATCATCACCCAGATAAGTGGAGATTAACACCAAGATTATCACCAGACATACAATCAAGCAGTAAACAATACTCTAATCAAGGGACTACCAGAGAAACAACACAACCAACCCTGGCAGGGCATGCCACTGTACCTAAACAGGGAGCAAACCCCACTCCCTTCTAGCACTGAAGATGTGACCCAGCCGGATAATGAAACATTTGCAAGAAAACAGCCGAGCTCAGAGAACCCCGAGGACTCCACAAAACGGCAATTTGGCAGAAACGGGTGGAAAGTCTCCAAGGGGCACCCCAAAGCTTTCAGGGGTCATATGTAGCCCGGGGAGTCAGGGCCACACTCTCAGAGGATGCCTCTGATCAGTGTGGATCATTCAGGCATTTCTGAAAGGGTTTCCTCCCGCAGCTGATTCAGAAATCGGATGGCTTTTCGGATTCAGACTGACCCGAATCACCACGGATGCCAGTCTGACTCGAGGCAACAGCTGGAATCAGATTTTGCAAGAGTCCCACGATGCTTCTCCGCTGTCCTGGGTAACCACCGATCTCCCAGACCTCGCTATCCCCCTACCCCACTCCTTTGCCAACCGAGATCCTTCCATCTGGGGCTCTGGCCAAGCTCCACAGCCACGATTCTGCTTTACTGGAGCACCTTCATGCGCAGATGTGACATCCACACGTCCTCCGACTAAAGGAATTCCGATTAAACATAAAGAGAGAGAAAAAAAATCACCATTTTTCTCCAGTGCTTTTGGTGCTGTCAGCAAATTCGGGCGGGTCATATTTTTCCAGCTCAGGGATCCCCTTTCGTGGCACGGTAACGTCTCCCTGCGCCGAGCACATGTAATCTAAACCACCAAGTTTCCATTCGCCGGCACGGTCCACGAAAACCACGCCCATGCAGAGGTTGTTGTGGACGAGGTGACAGTCGTTCGCCAGGAAACTGAGGGCTTTCTAGGGAGGAGAGACAAACCCTGGTCACAGCAAAGCCTGGGTGAAAATGCACACCCTGGCCAACGAGGCCGCCTTCGCACGACCCGCTCAATTCCTGCAAGAAAAGGCAGGATATAAACCGAAGAAACAAACAAATACGTATTTCCTTGGCACATTTTAACCTCCGCTTCTTTTTGTGACTTCGCACGTTACAAGAACGGGCCCCGTTTAAACAGATCGATGCTTCGCTATATGACTCAACCACCCCGAACGGGCTAATCCGATCACCAGGATGGGCGTGTTTTGTGAACACGGGCAGGGAGTCTTCTCAGACAACTAAACCGGGGCGGTTAAAAATGTGTGAGGTGCGATACTGTGGGATAGCAAGAGTGTTAACCTTAATTGAGGACAGTTGTTGGTCTGGTCACACAAAGGCCAGCTCTACTTATATGGGCAGCCTGTAGTGAAAAATTATTATGCAAACCTGGAAAATAGGGGTTTTTTGGGCCTAGTGGTGGGGAAGAGTAGAACTGCCAATACTGTATAGCAGTGTTTCTCAGCCTTGGGAACTTTAAGATGGGTGGACTTCAACTCCCAGAATTCCCCAGCCAGCTATGCTGGCTGGGGAATTCTGGGAGTTGAAGTCCACCCGTCTTAAAGTTCCCAAGGCTGAGAAACACTGCCGTATAGTAAAGCTTTTCTCTAAATCTCTCTGCACTTGGAAGGCAGTGTCCAGTTCTGGTCACCTCCGAAAAAGTAAAGTAAACTGCAGAGATGGAAAAGGGTGCCGAAAAGGGCAAGGACATTTACGAGGGGTCTTCAAGCAGCCGCTCTTGGAGAAAAGGCGAAGAACAGGCGGGGGGGCCGAGGTGCACAAAATCACAATGACGTGGAAAACGCAAATGCTTTCCCTCCCTCTCTCAGAACCACAGAACTCAGAGTCGCCTCTTGAAACTAAAAGCAGGGAAATTTGGGGAAGGGCCGCTGCTCGCCAGCTGGAGTTAAGTTATGGACCTCCTTGCTGCTAAAATGTAGGGACGGTCCCTTGTTTGCAGGGGGAACCTCTCATCTTGGAGGGCAGAACCCGGCTGACCAGGGTTTATTGCGAGAACGTTAAGCAGCACTGGGTCTGGTTGGATGGGAGACCACCAGGCCATCTTCGGATCTGAGGCTAGATGAGAAATCCTACGAATTACAAAGATGTGGTCCAACTTGACTTTGCGTCCAGTTTGAATCCTGGGGACGGCACAGGCCCGCCCACGCTGCTTTTTTGGCAACAGGCTACCGATGGCTACTGGCCTTGACGGCCATTTCCTGCTTCCTGAATCGCCAGCCTTAAGCGCAGTGGAAGAAAGTCAGCCATTCACCTTTGCACAGTGCTCGAGAGCAAGCGGTCAGCCGCCGGGTGACACAGAACGCTGGGCTAGGTAAGCCCCGGGCCTCACCAGCCTCGGGACCCTTCCATGTGTGTGAAATTAAGGAGCTGCGCTGAGCTTGGCTCCTGAAAGTTAAGGGGTCCAGCCCAGCTCTCCCTGCAAGGCTGTCCCCCCCAGCACTCACCGCAATCTGGTGAAGGCCCCAGGAGATCTCTGGGTCGCTCAAGCCCTTCCCATCGCCCCTCGACTCCAGGTAGGCTGGGAGGGGCACCACCGGCTCGGTCACCACGTGCAAACTTTTCTCTGTCTGCAGAAGCAAAGAAGAAAACGCAATTCTCCTGATGGAGAAATCGGGGGCAGGCGGGCAAGCGGGGGATTGCAGGAGAGTCTCGTGAGTGCCGTTGCAAAATGGCACCGCTGCTTGCAAATGTCCTGTTTCCATGGGGGGGGGGAGAATTCGTAAAAGACAAGCAGATAGAGTCATGGAAGTAATAAAACGGTCACATTTCCAGCTCCGCAAACCCTTTTGCTCAAAGGCTTGGAGCTTGGAGCCAAAACTTTTTCTCCAGCCTGATTTTGTTTTTCATGCAGAAAACCGACTCTCTTCCCTTCCGTGTCCTGACAACTAAATTCAGTCTCATTTCCACACCGCAGGTGGTCGCCTCCTTTGAGCAGAACAGGGAGATGTCCTAATTGTTGGAGAGTCCCTCCCCCCAATCTTATTTCGCTACTGAGCGGATTCACACAACCCGTTGAATTTGGTTGCAAAATTATCCCTTTTCTGGGTTCCCACAAGACATCATGCAAGTGAATCCTACGCTAACCCACCGGGTTCCCACAACATGCTAAGCCACCGCCATAAAGCTGACTCAGGTTAACACTACCCAGCATGATGCGCGAAGGCAGCCACTGGGCCAGGCCCTCAGTGGGTTAAATGTGTTGTGTGAACACAGGTCATTTGACAGTAAGGCTCAGCTTTGTTTCTTGAGAGCGTGAACTCATTTTAGGGGGAAGAACAGAAGAATATATGACAGTGTCAGTATCAACAAGGGCTCCTGGGTCTAAAGTCTCGGCATCGCTCCCTAAGACCATGTTTCAGTTCCGGGAACCATCTTAAGATACCTCTAAGCCATCAATGTAGGATAAGATGTTCGGGTGCCGTAGCGTCTTGAGGAATCGAAAGGCCGCTTTGGCAAGCTGGAGCTGCTCTTCTGAACCCGGCTTCACCTCGTGCACGAAGAGGGAGACCGGCTCTCCCGTGGTCTGCCGGAAGGAAATGGACAGAGACCCGGGGGTGAGAGAGAATGGCGGTTATTGGGGGGCCACGCAGCAGAACACGGGCAGCTGGCCAAGCGGGCAGCCCTGAGATCCAGATGGCCCCCGCTCCCCTGGGCTTTAGAAGAGCTGCGAAGACCTGGCTGTTCACCAGGGAGAGCGAGACCCCTCGCTTCCTCGCGCGGGTCGTCTTTATCTTTCCTGTTTTATTGATTGGGTTGGCATTTCTTTGATTGTGTGTTGTGAGCCACCCAGAGTTGCTGGGAGTCGGGTGGCATACAGGTTCAATAAATTATTATTATTACTATTATTATTATTATTATTATTATTATTATTATTATTGGAAGAAGCTGCCACTGGATGGGTTCGCACAATGTATGAAACCCAGATTGACAAAGAACGTTCAGTGCCCAAATCAACCGTATTCTGGTTTAACGTGACGGCCGGATTCGTGCCACGTGCTCAGCAGGGCTGGTTTCCCCTGGAACTCACAGACCCACCCCTGCCGGAGCCCAACTTGGGGGGCTCTGCCAACCTGGCCAGGGTCCTCGGTCGGGTGCAGCCCGGCAGGCTCCTTCTTGCTCCTGGCACTTGCGGGGTGGGCAGGTTCGCTGCCCCAGGGGCTCAGGGTTCCACTGGAGAGGGGAGATGGGAACTGTAGCTCCTTACTACAGTGTGGGGGGGGGGGCGCCTGTCCTCTTTAGCTTAGCCCACTTTGTGGTGCAAACCCAACCAGAACCGAGAAGAGTAGGCTGGCTGGGGAATTCTGGGAGTGGAAGTCCACGCCTCTTCTAGCGGCCAAGGTTGAAAAGCCATGCATTAGGCAAACCTGGACGGGGTCTTCCCAGGGCACCAGAACCCTGCTAAACCTGGTTACTGGGAAACTAACCAACTAACAAACCAGGGTCTGGGTTTATATAAAATCATGAAACCTCAACAGGGAAAGCGAGTGGGGTTCACACGATCGAGGAGGAGAAGAGATTATCGGGGTTTCCCCACCTTGGCAGCGTGAAGAGGGGTGGACTTCAGCTTATGCAGGCTGGGCAATTCTGGGAGCTGAAGCCCACCCCTCTTCACGGCGCCAAGGTGGAGAAACCCTGCATTAAATGACTGAAGCCCGCCGGATAGCCGATGCAAGAGCCCAAGGAGGCAGATCTACCCAGACAGGGGCAGGAAGGGGGCAGCCTCTGCAGCCCCCTCCCCACCTCCACTGCTTAGGGCCCCACCAACCCCTTGAAGGGCACCCCAAGCAAGGGGAGACCCCCACTGCCCCCCACCCAAGGGGGAAGGGAGAGGAGACCCCCAGAGAGGAAGGGAGGGGAGACCCCCACTGCCCCCCGCCCAAAGGGGTAGGGAGGGAAACCCCCAAAGAGGAAGGGAAGGGAGACCCCCACTGCCCCCCGCCCAAAGGGGAAGGGAGGGGAGACCCCAAAGAGGAACGGAGGGGAGACCCCCACTGCCCCCGCCCAAAGGGGAAGGGAGGGGAGGCCCCTCCGCAGCGCCCCCCCCGGAGCGAGCCCCCCCGTGCCAAGACCCCCGCCCGCCCGCCCGCCCGGCCGACCGACCGACCGACCGACCTTCCTCCTCCCGCGGTGCAGCTGCCAGACGCCCCCCGGCAGCGGCAGCGGCGGCTCCGGCGGCGCGGCCGCCTCGAAGGGGAAGTCGCGGATCGGGTCCCGGGAGAAGAACCACATCCTGCTGCGGGGGGGGAAGCGTCCCCGGCGGCGCTGCAGCCGGCCAGCGAGGAGGAAGCTCGGCCGGATCGCTGGCTCGGCCCCGGATCCGCGCGGCAACCCGGAAGCGGTTGGCGGGCGGGCGCCGCCGAGCGTGTGCAGAGTGCACGGCCGGCCGGCCTGCCTCGGGGCGCCGGATCTTGCGTCCGCCCGGTCGCCTGCTCGCAGGGACGGGCAGGGCGCAGCCTTCGCTTGGCTGGGGTCGGGGCGGGTCGGGGGGCGCGGGTTGCACGCGCCCCGGGGGTCGAAAGGATGCAGGCAAAGCCGAGGGTCTGCATCCCGGGAGGAGCGGGTGCAAGGAGGGCAGGGCGTGCATGCACGCTCCTCGGCCCCCCAAAATAAGTGCAAGAGCCCCCCACCCTTGGCCCGCCAGGATTCCGACCGTCTTTTTCCTGAAAAAAGCCTTTCCCCCCCCATCAGAGTGAAGGAAAATGGTTGAAAAGCAGAGAAAACACTGGCTGTAACGGCCAAGAGGTTCTAGAGCGGTGTTTCTCAACCTGGGTTGCTGGAAGATGGGTGGACTTCAACTCCTAGAATTCCCCAGCCAGCTTTGCTGGCTGGGGAATTCTGGGAGTTGAAGTCCACCCATCTTCCAGCCCTACAATCAGCTGTAAGATTCTGAGCCAGAATGAAAGTCCGTGGAAAAGGTTTCTTTCATTTCTCTCCACCTCTTTCGAGGCCGAGGCTTTTAGGACCGGCGTGTCCTAACTACTAAAGAAAAAACTCACTTTCCTAAGCGTGTCATTTCATGAATAACCAGCCAGCCAGCCCCAATAATATCAGTGGGAAACCGATTTATTTCCAAGGTGCCTGGTTAGGAAACAACATTATTTCAAAGTGGCCTTTTCACGGGTAACAGTGCGCGTGGGTAAATTTAGGACGTTCTTAACGTGTTCTGGTGAGGACCGCGTGCGGATCCTCACGCGTGGCCCAAGGGGGGCTTCGGAGGCAAGGGACTGAGATGCACACGTTGGTGCTTCCGTTTAGGACCTGTGGCTGTCCGTGGTTCCAGTTTGGAAAGTTGAGCCCTCGTGTCACGTGTCTGTCTTTGCACGGCTGCCGTCGTGAGTGAGAAATAGACCCGCGGCAGGATGAAAATAGCGCTGGCTCGGGGCTCCCCAAGGACGGCTGAGCAGATTCTGAGTCTGGAAATACAATTCAAAGGCCGTTTGGCCAAACGCTCGCGACATTTATCCGATTAGCCATCTTGGGACCCATGGCGGTGCCCGAGATGCATGGAAGCATGGCCCCAAACTGTTTTTTTTCCCTCCAAATGCCTGGATCCAATTGATCTCATCTGGTCATTTAATTGGACCCTGGAGTGAGGTCTGTTTTCCGATGGGCTTCCGATTCAGAAATGGAATCCACAATTTGGATTTTTTTCCTCCTTTGCCTGGCCCTTGCAGAAACGCACCCGAGCTGGACTCTGCGGGACGGTTCGCCCTCCAGTTCAAACGCTCTCTGATGCCCGCTTTTGGCCCCTGGAACGTTCTGGTTTACCCGCTCAGTCGCCTCCCAGCTCTGCCACGGGACAGGAGCTCACGATGGACGCCTGGAAGGAGGCCATGGGGAGAGAAGGCGGCCCCTTCTTCGGCTGTCTGCTGCCGGACCGGAAGCGCGCCGAGCAGAAGCAGTAGACCAGTGGGTCGAGGCAGGTGCTGAAGAGGCCGAAGAGGAAGAAGATGTGGCTGAGGGAGGGGGGCACCTGCTCCCGGGTCAGCATCTCTGGGGAGAACCAGTACCACAGGCCCAGCATGTAGTAGGGCGTCCAGCAGGCCACAAAGGTGAGGACAGTGATGGCCGACATCTTCAAGGTACGGACCCGGATTTGGGGGATATTGTTGCGAGAGCAGCGCAGGGGGACCTCCTTGGACTTGGGGGATGCTGCAAGAGAAGAGGCGACAACGGTAACTCAAGGGCTGTGCCAGTGTTTCCCAACCTTGGGTGCTTTAAGACGGGTGGACTTCAACTCCCAGAATTCCCCAGCCAGCCTTGCTGGCTGGGGAATTCTGGGAGTTGAAGTCCACCCGTCTTAAAGCGCCCAAGGTTGAGAAACACTGCTTTAGAGTAGGGTTGCTTAAACTGCATCCCCTTCCCCAAGTGCTTATTTCCCCCAGCCCCCTGCTTAATGGGTCATACTTCCAAACAAACCAAACCTTGCTGGCTGGGGAATTCTGGGAGTCGAAGTCCACCCATCTTAAAGTGCCCAAGGTTGAGAAACGCTGTTCAAGGCTATGCTCTCTTTTGCTGAATGATGGGTTCTTGAACAAACTATGATGGGCTCCATTCAACAAGGGACCCCAAGCCCCAAAGAAACCCACTGGATCGGGACTTGAGGTCCCTCAAGGGCAGGACTGGTGTCATGACATCACGGGGCAAGTGACTCAGATTGGTCATTCGGGGAGATGACAACATCGTCACCCACGTTGTTTGTCATTTCTGGTTCCCGACCTCCCCTCTTCCTTGGCTGGCCTCGATTTCATTGGGGAAATCAGATATACGTGGCCTTCAGCACCATGCCCAATTCAGGGGTCTTGCCCCAAAGACAGCCTCTGCTGTGGGTCGGGTGCTTTCATGGCTTCATGCCCGCAGAGAGGGCATTTCGAAGCCCCGGTGGCATGTTGCATGCTCCTGGAGGGTCACCGTGCGCGTCCCCTCCAGGAAAGCCCATCAGCCGGCGCTTCTGGAGTAGCCTCACCGTTGGCTCGCGCCATCTTTCTGGAAATCTCCGCGAAGATGCAGGCGTAACAGAGCACCATGACCAGCAGCGGCAGCAGGAAGAGGCAAGAAAAAGTCAACAGGTTATAACAGGCTTCCTGCCAGTGCGCCTCAAAGCTCCCCACAGTGGCACACTGGACGAAATGGATGGGCTGCGACCGGCTGACAGTGTGGAAGACAAACATCTGGAAAAAAATGCCATTTCCCACACACACGGACACACACACATGCGCACACACACACACACCAGAGAGAAATTAAAGTCTAAGTTTCAATCCTGGTTAGCACAAGCCTTGCTGTAGAGCGGTGTTTCTCAACCTTGGGTGCTTTAAGACGGGTGGACTTCAACTCCCAGAATTCCCCAGCCAGCAAGGGCTGGCTGGGGAATTCTGGGAGTTGAAGTCCACCCGTCTTAAAGCACCCAAGGTTGAGAAACACTGCTTTAGAGTAGGGTTGCTTAAACTGCATCCCCCTCCCCAAGTGCTTATTTCCCCCAGCCCCCTGCTTAATGGGTCATACTTCCAAACTTAATTAAATCCAGTAGGATAAATCCTACTTCCCCTTTTTTAGTCATGCTTTTAACTGACATTTTATGTATTGATATATATTTATGTTTTTAATGTTGGTTGTGAGTCGCCCAGAGTTCCTCCATCGGGGGGAGATGGGGGGGTGAGAAATTTAAATAATAAATAAATAAATACAGAAGAATAGAAGAGGCGGCGTGGAAGAGATTCCTGGACCTGTCTGCCACTAGATCTGCAGACAGTGACCATCTGAGATGGGATTTACTGTATTTTGTTACTTCCTTCTGTTTATTTCTTTTGTTTCCGTGCACTGACGGGACTTCAGGACCCACCAGAAAACCCGAGGATGGCCGGGCTGGAAGCCTACCTCGAACAGCCGTTTCAGAGGCAGAACGGTGGCTTCCTGCTTTCTTCAAGGGTCCTGCCTGCCTACCTACCTGGGGTATTGCTAGGATGAAGCTGAGGGCCCACGCCACGCCCAACATCGCCTTGCTTTTCCGCTTGGCTCTGCTGACCCTCAGCGGGTGCAGAACGGCAGCCCAGCGGTCCAGGCTGATCACCACCGTCACGAAGGAGCAGGCGTACATGGCCACCAGCTTGAGGAACATAAGCAGCCGGCACGCCAGGTCCCCGGCGTACCACTGAACCGTGACGTTCCACACGGCGTCCAGCGGCATTACCACAAAGGTGACCAGCAGGTCGGCCGCCGCCAGGTTCACGAGAAGGATGCGGAGGTGAGGCTTGTGCTGAAACTTCTGGGTGACGCTCCGGAGCATGGCCACGTTGGTGCCGGTGGAGCAGAGGAAGAGGGCCACGGTGACGGCCACTCGGATTTTGGCTGCGGTGGAGAACGTGGGCAGCTGGAAACTGCCGTGGGGGACCTCACCTGGGCTGAAGATCTCCTCCGTGCTGTTGGACCTCCCTTGGCCCCAGAGTGTGGTGTCCATCGGCTCTACCAGCGTCAAGCCTTCCAAAGGGAGGAAGAGCGTTCTTCTCCAGAGAGGTCCATCTGCTGGACCTGGGGCTCCCACACGGGGTGGGCCCCCTCCGGTTCTCCGGGAAGTCCTTCTTTTCCAAGAGCTTGGTAGAACCGGCAACTGCAGGACATGGTTTCCTACTCAGACAGAGCTGTCGTCGATGTAAGGTTGGCTGACATTAGTCCTTCTTGAAGCAGGTCGTCATTGGGGGGGACAGATTGACTTTGGGGCTCCTACTGGAAAGACTTCACGCTTCATTTGGGGGTACAGGGTCTCCATGACAAAAGGCTGTGTCTTAGTCAACATCTGTGGCAGGGAATGGGAAGACAGTCACGTGTGTGCCACGATTTTGTCTTCCCTCTGTGGCTGTCATGTCCAGCCTCTGGCAAAGTCCAGGGGTCCTGACTACCTGCCAGGGGAAAAAGCCAGCTCTCTTTCACTTTACTCTGCCACCCTGCCCACCCCCATTTCCAGAAGTGCTGAAAGGAAAAGCTGTTTAATTCCCTGTCATTTTCATCGGGCTGCACATCCTTCACTTCTGGCCATTGTTGCCCAGAGGTGCAGAACCACGGGCATCAGTAAACCATGGTTAATCTCCTGCTTGGAAGAGGGGAGCTGAAGTCCACACATCTTAAAGTGGCAGAGGTTGAGAAACAGTGGTCTAGGTCTTTGCTATCCCACCCGGTTCTGCTCGATCTGCTCTGCAGCGTACCCATTCATGAACAGTTGAACCAAAAAGTGCCAGGGTGTTGGGGGGAGGCAGAGAAACAACGGAGAGATGGGGATGGACAGAGAAAGAGCCCCAGGAACTGGGGGATCCCAAAAACGGGCACGTCAGGGCCTCTATTTCTATCCTCTTGCCCAGGACTTCCGAAATTTTGGCAGCAGAATTGCTGTTCCTGGTCCAGTCCGTGAGCCCATCTGTAGGGCCGCCTGCAGCTGTCCCAGAGCTGACGCTGTCAAGATTGGTCGATCGATCAATCAGAGTTTATTGCCGTCTTGGACCAGTACAAGTCTGATGCTCTATAAAAGTACATATAGTCTATCTTAAAGTCATAGCCACCTAGGATAAAATAAAATTCAAAGTTAAAATAAAATTAACATACGTTTATAACTCAACTCTTTGGGTGCAATCGAAGGTGCAAAATATAGTCACTCAAGACTGGTCTGAGGTTTCGACAGGCCCAGCTTTCGAGCCCTGGCGGGATGGATCAGGAGCCCCACCCAAAAGAAGGCAGGTTTTCCCCAAATCTCCCAGCCAAATAAATATGTTTTCAATTCAAATGCAGCCCTCTCTCTTGGCTCTACACAGCAAGCCCTCTGTCCCTACCTGTGGTTTTTAGCTTGGCTATAATCTAGGTTTTGCCCTGCTGGGTTTAATCCAGGGCGGGCAAGCAGGGGTTGGCACAGTTTTTCCTGGTGGGTCGATAGCTAGGAAATTGACCGTCACTGGATTTGGGAATTTGGGGGGAATACTTTTGTATTACTGTAAGCCACGCAGAGCTTTTTTAAATGGCGTATCTTGAATAAATAAATCATCGCTACTTTATTTATATACCACTTTTCTTCTCGAAAGGACAGAGCTGAACACCTGTCATTGTGCATCGATTTTCCTAGGTGCAAATCAGAGGGAGCTTTCACAAAAACCTTTTGTATCAGGCCGAGGCATTTAGGGTCACCCGTTTGACCCATCCCTGACTGTCTGAACTTGGAATTAGGGATACTGGTTCATCGGATACCTGGGACAGCCCCCAGCTGGCTTTGCCAAAAGCTAATTGGAGGTTGGATGTAGTTCATCCTTGGATGGAAGACCATCAGGAAATCCTAGGCTGGACTGGGACATAAAAACGTTCCTGGAAAAGGAGAATGGCACAAATCTATTACTGTGGCCAAGAAATCTCCATCAGAGGGCTCAAGGCTTCATCCAAGAAAGGAGTGTTGGTTTTCAACATTCTGCTTTGGAAACAGTTGGCGCCCGTAACGCAGCAAAAAGGGAATCGTTTGAGCAAATGAGCCTGCATTCTGCATTTTGAGCGAATGATTACTGTGTTCTGGGTAAAATGCAGCAGGTGTCAAGCACTAGAACAGCATTTCTCAACCTTGGGAACTTTAAGAGGGGTGGACTTCAACTCCCAGAATTCCCCAGCCAGCCATGCTGGCTGGGGAATTCTGGGAGTTGAAGTCCACCCCTCTTAAAGTTCCCAAGGTTGAGAAACACTGCACTAGAAGTTCATCTTCAGAACAGCTTCTGTGCCATTCAATCTTCCTGACTTCCAAACGTGGCCAGCCAGCCCTTTGGATTTCTGCCCCAAAGCCCCACAAAGACTACACCCCTGCCTGGCCAATGTTCTTCCCATTGATGCTAATCTGAGCATTAAAGGAAAGGCGGCGGGGCCCAGCCACCAGGTGAGGAAAGAGAGCCCCACACTGCTTCATCCTTCCGAGGGCTGCCAAAGTGCAGGACCATTCCCAGTCCTGTCCCTTCTAGCATACCCCTCCTCTTGCTTACAGACCAGACACCCCCCTCCCGGCAGTGGCCAGAGGTCCGAATGGGACATGTCCCCCCCAGACTTACCACCTCCCCTCGGCTGGTTCGGCAGTCCTATTGCTGCTCCAGCAGACGCCAAGCACGGGCGCGGAGCAAGGGTGTGCGTGCGTTTCCGTGCCTGCAGGCAATCGCCACCCCGGCTTTCACGGTTCTGTGCTTCTGAAGGTCACTGCAGGCATGATGCGCATTCCTTCACCGTCCTCCTCCTCCTCTTCCTCCTCCTCCTCCTGCTGCCACTTTTCAATAACTCTGTTTAAAGGTGCCTCTTCCTTTTCATCCCCCGCCCCCCCAACAGCACAGATGGCTTGGAAGCCACAGGGACCTTTTCTCCGCAGCCTGAAACAATCTGTTTCGTCGGGTACCAGATGCTCTTCTGGACAGAACGGAAACCCTGGGCAAGGAACCTCCCCCAGCCATCTGCTGGCTCGGCGGAAGAAGAAAGAACAGTTCAGAACTTGGAAGTCACAGATTTTCAATGGTTTTCAGCAGTTTCTGAGCGGAGGAGCAGCCCAGAAGCGAGGCGCCGGGCATGGACTTAGCAGCGTGGCAGTTTGAGCCTTACGGGAGCATGAAGTCCCTTTCAGCAAGCTACACCAGTGATTTTCAACCTCGGCAATTTTTAAGAATTCCCCAGCCAGCATGCTTTAAGATGCGTGGACTTCAACTCCCAGAATTCCCCAGCCAGCATGCTTTAAGATGCGTGGACTTCAACTCCCAGAATTCCCCAGCCAGCATGCTTTAAGATGCGTGGACTTCAACTCCCAGAATTCCCTAGCCAGCATGCTTTAAGATGCATGAACCCAGCCAACAGTGGCTTGTTCAACAAATCATGGCTAAAACGAAACATATCCTAGCTTGATGTGGGAACCCAGCCACTCTCTGGGATGCATTTAAGCAGCATCTTCCAGAACAAGACCACGTGATTCACCTTGTCCTGGTTCTTCCAAGTCATGCAGAACTGATAAATGCAGGACAGCACAACAGCCGGTGTTTACACACTGTAATCATATGCATGTTCTTTATGTGGGCACAGTCGGGCCAACAGACCTATGCATTTATCGAACTTTATATCAAAAAAAGGATTCATTCATTCATTCATTCATTTCAGAATTATAGTCCTATATCCAAGATTACTTAAATGCCCCAAAAATGCGGAAGAAGAAAGGAGGAGGAGGAGGAGGAGAAGGAGAAGAAGAAGAAGGAGAAGAAAGAAAAGGAGGAGGAGGAGGAGGAGAAGGAGAAGAAGAAGAAGGAGAAGAAAGAGAAGGAGGAGGAGGAGGAGGAGGAGGAGAAGGAGGAAGAAGAAGAAGAAGAAGAAGAAGAAGAAGAAGAAGAAGAAGAAGAAGAAGAAGAAGAAGAAGAAGAAGAAGAAGAAGAAGAAGAAGAAGTAGTAGTAGTAGTAGTGGAGGAGGAGGAGGAAGAAGAGGAAGAAGTTTGTTCTATCTAATGGCATCAAATCATTCCTTTGATATAATATTTCTCAGCATGGGAAACTGAAGAAAACTTCACCTTTCCTCCTCTCTCTTTTGCACCAGAATGTAACTGGGAAAAAACACGTAGGGGAAGGGATGGACCAGGTTCTGTGACAAATGACCCCTGTGTCAATCCCCAAACGGACAGGAATTCTCCGGGATAGACTGGAAGTCAGGACGGCCCCCCTCTTTTGGGTTGTCCCGCCATCAGCCCTTCTTTGGGGCCTTGGCTTTGAGGAAGGGCACTGGCAAAGAGGAGCAGATCCAGAAGCGGGCAGCCTGGGCACTGCAGGGCCGGGGGGGGCAGAAATCATGCGCCGTGGAGAGATTTGCAGATGCTTCAGTGGGATAAACAGCCTCAGAAGATGGTGGACTCTCCTCCCCGGAGGTGTGTAAACAAGCAGCAGAGCACAAAAGCAGGAATATGTTTTTTATTGCATTTTTATTGTATTTTCATTAATATTTATTTTTTGCTTTTACCATAAACCGCCCAGAGTCATTTCCTGGTGAGATGGGCGGGGACCAAACTTGAAATATAAATCCGTATAAAATAAATACATGGACTGTAATTGTCCCTGCAGCAGCTGGAACAACAGCTGTGCGTTTTCTTCACGGAATCGTATTTCTCAATATTAGAAGCTCACATAGAGTACCTGAGTTCACACAAGCCAGCATGGGTTTCTTTTCAGTTGAGTTTCTTGCATGGATCTAGACAATTGTGGCTGATTCCCAAGATGTTTAAAGCTAGGATATTGATAGAACGCAATGTGCAAATTCTCTCCTGGAGAGAAATCCAGGGAACTGGGCTTTTAACAGCACTAATACAGAAAAGAAGGAATTATCTAGATCAGTGTTCCTCAACCGTAGCAATTTTAAGATATGTGGACTTCAACTCCCAGCATCGCTGGCTGGGGAATGCTGGGAGTTGAAGTCCACATATCTTAAAATTGCTACGGTTGAGGAACACTGATCTAGAGCATGTAAATCTTCAGCTTCTCTGAGCTGTCTTTTCCTACTTCTGGTATGACTCCAGAAGACATGAGCAACAGCAAGTCCCCTTCCGAAATATTTAGTATTTCCCTATTCTCCCCTCCCAACTTTGTCACAGACGACAGTTTGATCCTATTGAACATGGACTGTTCATTTTTTAAATATATTTTTATTAGAATTTTTCAATGCAATAAAAGCACGCAAAGCGAACAAAAAAAAGAAATAGAAGAAAAAGGAGAGGAAAGAAAGAAAACAAAGAAAAAACCGTCCAATTATGCCTTCTGCCCTTCTTACTGTAGTCCCCAGTTTAAGAACAAGGTCCGTTCCCAAGATCTGTCCTTATGTCGAGTTTGTATGTAAGCCGGAACTGTATTATTGTATAATACTGTATAAATAGTATTGTGTCATGAACTCGAACCATTGTGTATTTAACTTGAATCTTTGTGTATTTAACGCAAATCATTGTGTATTTAGCTTGTATTTTGATACAATAGGCTCTGTTCTTAACTATGGGTCGTCCTTAAATGGGCATTCTAAACCCGGGGATTACGTGTACCATCTTAATCTTTCCCCAACCTCATCCTCCTTTTTTAAACCCCGAATCATCCATTCGATCTTTTCCTTTTTCAACAAAAAGTCCATGTAAGGTTTCCAGTTAACATGGATTGTTCAAAAGACTACTGGCTGAGTTTTAAAATTTGGATTTGGCAATACCGAGCCCAAGACGAAACAGAAGATCGTGTGAAGACTGAAGTCATAAAAGGAGAAAATTGAAGATGGGAGTTGCAAGAGGTCTGAGAACTGAAATGGCATTTTTCTTTCCTACGCCGTCTTCGCAGACTGCTGATTCAGAACTACACAAATATCTCCACTAGAACCACCATTTTGGGGCTTAAGAGCGACGTATTGCCACTCTGATAAAACTGTACGTTGGGTGGTGGCCTTTGCGGTTTGGTGTTGGGTTTCCGATGTTTGGTGTTTGAGAAAAGGAGACCATCCATCACAGGAAGAACAGCCCTCTGTGCATCCTCAGAAACCTTTTGTGCTTAGACTGAGAGAGAGAGAGTCTTTGCATATTCGCACAAAGCTGTGGGGTCCCAGCCGCTCTATCGGGGTCCCAGCAGGACTATTAGCCCCAGAGGCATCGACTCAACAGGGTGGAAAGGAGGCCAGCTGGTAGGTGGGAATGACCTTGGGGGACAGGAGGGACAGCTGCAGCCTAGGCCGGTTTTTCTCAACCTTGGCCACTTTAAGAGGGGTGGACTTCAACTCCCAGAATTCCCCAGCCAGCCATGGGTTATCAGGTTGAGAAACATTGAGCCAGACACACCTTTGCAGCAACGTCCAACTTCTGACTTTCTTTTAATTCAAAGGATACTGACATGGCACGCATTGCCTTGCTGGCACAGCACAGCCCCTCTCAGCCACCTGCGGCCACCTCACCCAGCTTAACGGCAACACAGCCCTTGTGTTTTCTGAAGCCAGGCTTCGCGTGCCTGTGAGCTCAGCCAGTGTGGTTGGAATCACGGCTTATGTCTCAGCACTGCCTATGAACCCAGCCATGGTGCCATACAAAGCAACTATGGTTAAAAGAAATCATGGTTTAGCCTAAGGTATGAGCGTAAGGCATAAGATGGTTTGTTTTAATTTAGTGTGTCGTGCAGATCCACCTACTGTGTTGATGAACAGCAGAAAGCATAATGTGTAAAGAGGTCATTATGTTTATTGAGTAAAATGTGTGTGTCTCAGCATATAGACCCCAAGTTCCCATAAATCCAAAAGTCTCAAGTGATATTCAGCAACAAACACAGGTCATGCATTTACTTCTCATTTTTGCAAGTGGTCCCAGACCTGCTACCATCCTTCCAGGGCACCAGGGACTGACCAGCCTAGGCCCCATCAGGTATTTCTACCTCCCAGCATCCAGAGCTGTTTAGAAATCCCAAACTTTATTTGCACCATCTTCCTAAGAGGCCACTGGAATCTCCAAATGATGCCCAGTGAAACCCTTTGGGACTTCTGGTTCTGGGCCAAAGGGGTGAAATACAGCACAAATCCAGAACCAGGAGGTATCTCATCTAAGAAGAAAAGTAGTGGGGGAAATCTAGTATGTCATCTCTCTGGCTTCATTTGAGGAGCAGGCTGAGAATCTTGGGCCCCCAGCGCTTGGAGAAATTAGTGCCCAAGACCACGTTAAGAATTTTCTCCATATTTTTGAACAATCTAGTCCAGTGTTTTTTCAAACTTGGCAACTTTAAGATGTGGGGACTTCAACTCTGGGGAATTCTGGGAGTTGAAGCCCCCACATCTTAAAGTTACCAAGTTTGAAAAACCCTGATGTAGCCTATGTCTTTGGAACTTGCAAAGAAGTGCAAATTCTCACCCATAGGCATCTGCTCCCTTCCTGGGGACAGGAGAGGACATGTCTCCTGGTTGACCATGTGCACCTGGAACAGCTGCTCTTCATGCTTACAAAGGCATAAGTGACAGAAAGTGACTCTTTTCCACTTGCCCAAGGACAGAAAGAGCCAGGGAGTTCGAGGAGGAGGAGGAGGAGGAGGAGGAGGAGGCCAACTTTCCTTCCTCCATCATGATCCAACTGGGAACTCTTCTGATTTCCAGAGTTGTGGGTGCTCCATTGTTGGAGGTTTTCAAGAAAAGATTGGACAACCAAGATGATATGAAGACTCCTGTCTTGGGCAGGTGGTTGGACTAGAAGACCTCCAAGGTCCCTTCCAACCCTTTGATTCTATGATTCTCCAAGGAAGGAAGAAGGACAGATACTGATTTCCTGGGATCTTCCAGGAACCTGGAGCATGGTGATCTACTGCCCAGAAGAACGGAAAGGTAAGTTGGGATGGTAAGGAACAATCATGGTGGCTGTTTTGTGAATGAGCAAATCCCCGTCAGCCATTTTATGAAAGCGCCCACAACAGGGTCTCAAAATTGCAAACAGGTCATGTGCCCCAAGAAGGAAACACAAAGTGTCACACAGGTGCTCATGTGTGTTTAAGTTATCAGTAAAGCAGCCTTGTTCTCTGCCTCTCACACACATATAAGGACACAAACACAGTCGTTCTTTTGTCCAGTATTTGTATATATTATTTTAATATCTATCTAGTTCTATTGGTCCGGGTAGGACTTGGCACACGAGAGCTGCAAGAGGTTGGCATTTGCCTCCCAACAAATTGTGCGTTTGGCCACAAGGGGCAACATTGTGCTTCAACCACAACCGGAAGAGAAAAACAAGTGCAAAAGAAATCAAATTCAGTTCAAGAGTGACGCTGTTAAGGAAGCATCTGTGTAGGTCCTAGAGGATTGTCTATCCGACAGACAATAGTGAGTCAAGACAGCAGGACTGGAAGAAACCTAATGGGGAGGTTTAGAGCAGAAAATATGTCCTTGGCACCCATGACATTTCTGCAATCCTACATGCGACACTGTTCATCCATAGATTGGCAGCTGGTACGACCGATAGATTGGAAATGGGAGGTTCCTAGTTAAAAAAATACACACCAAATTCCTTTGCCAGGAGCTATGACAGCTTGTGGTTAGATCCTGACGCCACGGAATGCTCACAAACATTCTCGCTTGGGATTCTAGATCTTGATTTTATCATCCCCAACCACACAGCTCCAGCCCCATAATCCATCCAGAACTGAAAGGGCGAAGTTTGAGGAAGGAAGATTTGCTGGTAACTTCATCCAGGTGTGAGATGGGAAAGCTGGGCCCTGCCCTGCAATTCCCAAGCCACTTTCCGAAAGGGTTTATGGGCAAAAAAGGTAGGGTGTTGCAGAAGTATAAACTGCAGACCCAAAGTGCAGCATTTGTGGGGGGAATGTCCTTGAGACAGAACTGATGGCCGTGAGAGGCAAGGAGAGTGGCCAAACCGATAGTTTGCGGGCGAGGGGGTCCAAGAAGGCAACCGGGGAGGGGAGGAACAAGTTGCACCAGCTTTTGTGATGATTATATTTTAAAATGGCAAGGGGAGGTCACTCACACCGGCCACCATGCAGTAGCACAAAGTCTGCTCCATCCACGCCCACCTCTGGGTGTTGCGATGGGGGCATTTTGTGATGATTTGCTAAAGAGGGTTGGGTAGATATCTCGATATGTTCATTCAGGGGCAAGCAGCCCGTCTTCCCACATCAAGAGAGCTGGTTTGGCACCCCAGAGAGGGGTTGGATGGAGCAGAGGATGGGAGGGGTCTTCAAGTGTTAGAACAAGTTCTATTGCTTTGTCTCACTGCGGCCAAAGTCCCAGGTCACTGCTTCCTGCTGATTTTGCCAGGGGGCACCCATGGCCTCCAAGCCACTTACAAGCATGGGTCAGTAGAAGGAGCCTCGTTTGGCCTGAGACTGGCACAAGGAAGCTGGGGGGAAGGCTCACAGAGTGGAGATGTGTGGACTTCTCACATTGTAGGCTCACAGCTTGAAGATGGGTGGACTTCAACTCCCAGAATTCCCCAGCCAGCCCTGCTGGCTGGGGAATTCTGGGAGTTGAAGTCCACCCGTCTTAAAGCGGCCAGGTTTGAGAAACACCGCTCTACAGCAAGGCTTGTGCTAGTTTGGAAAACACTGGTCTAACTGAATGAATTCCCTTGATGCTTCCTCAAGGAAGCCACAGAAACTAAAGTTCTGGAGAGCTACGGAGGATCCTCAGCTGCCAGGAAGGAGAAAGCCTGCTAAGGGATGGGCTGAGAAGGACACTGCCAGGTTGTAAGCTCCAAGATCACTCTTTCGAAGAAGAGGGGAACAACAGCCAACAGAGATGAGGACATCCTGGAAGTACCTCTGTGGCATCAAAATCAAGGTGCTATCCCTGAGTCCTGACAGGCGAGGTTAAAAAAATTAAAAAGAAACACCAGGTCCAGAGAACCGTTTTAAACTGGCCATCCATCCCACTGGAATTGTTCTCACCCATTGTTCTGGGAATCGATTCAGGGATCCATCTTCTCCCTGTAGATTGAAGTAAAGAAGAAAGGTGTGTCTGATTTTAACTCAGAAGAACGAGCGTCCATGGAAAGAGCGGTTTTTGGAAATGTTTTGGCCTCGTCACCGAAACTCTGACCTGCGCAGAGTTTGTTGCTGCCGTGACAATTGAGTTGAAGTTGAAGTTAAGTTCAGAAGCCTCCTGAAGACCAGCAGAATCCTTACAGGATCAGAAATAACCCTGAAAGTCTTAGACCTTCTACAGAGAACTTAACCCACTCAACGCTTTCCTACCGGGGTGATGTAAAGAGAACTTAAAGAGAGTCTTCGCTTTTCAGCTTCCCAGTCCGATCAACTGCAGGACATGCAGACTTTCAGCCAGTAATCTCCCAAAACTGAACACCCCGCCCTGAGTTCTGACTCCTGTCAGATAAAGCATTGAGAAGACATGGAACACTAGCAAGATCCAGAGAGAGAAAACACAGCAGTGACCAAGGACGAGAATATTTGGTTTAGGTCCTCTTTCCATTTTGTAGACAAGGGGGAGGCTGGGAGAGGAGCAGCCAAACGTCTGTTGGTTTGAAAAGGCAGAAGGCCCCGGATTTGACCTTGGAACCGAGAAGCAGAGAGTGCCGGATTCCCGGGTGCTGCTATGCGCAGAACATCTTCACATTTGTGGCCTCCTGATTCTCCACAGCACAACTGTTTCTCTAACCTTCCCAGGTCTGCTTTGGAAAGTAGAGGTGGTGGAGACAGGCAAGGGTTTTACAGCTGTGCCTGATGCAAAGCCGCAGCAGCTAAGGATTGGATCCGTGAAGAAGTCCTGGATCCACAAGACATGTATCCACCTTTCGGCTCTCATCTCAAAAGTCAATCCAGCTGTGTGAGAGGTCGCTCTCCTTGGACCACTGCTTGAGGTCTTCTGTGTTCGCAGCAGCCAACTCAGCATCAAAAACTACGGAAAGAGCGGCTAGATGTCAACGATCTCCTATTTTCCTGGCCAACATTTCGTTGGACATCTTCCTGTCTGAAAATCTGGTCAGAGCTGTGTGAATTTCCTTGGAATTGTAGCCACTGGACAGCAACTGTGAATTGCCCTTTCCAGATCCTTTCTCTTTTGATGCCGTCTCCACTCCAGGTTTAGAAAGTCAAGTTTAGTTCGGATTATAAATATGGTAGCTACAACGTAGAACACCAAACAAGAGAAGGGAGGAAGACATGGAAACCCAACTATGAAGACAGGATGGGCCCTCCAAGCCCTGACTAGGCCAAAGACAAAGATGGGGTCGGTTCTGTTTTCCGGGCACGACCCTTTTTAGGTGGCCACGGAGTCCCCTTGTGCAATCAGGCTCTGAAAACTGACCAGCTGCTTCATCTGCTCCGTCTGCATGGAGTGTCTGCGGAGAAGCCGCTTGGTCTTGGGGGACGAGGGAGCCACGGGAATCAGCCCCTTGTGGGCCGGGGAAGGGGGCTTGCCGTTGGCTCGAATGTCGCGGAGGGGAGGGTGTGGATTGAAGTGCAGGGGGGGCAGGAAGCCAGGGCGGGTGTGGGCAATGTGGTCCAGGAGCAACGTCCCTGAGCCCCTTCTCTCGAGGAGGCCTGGGGTCCTACGCCGTATCGTGATGGGGGAGACGGCATTAGGGATGCTCTCTAAACTCTCCCGGGACGAGCTGGCTGGCAAGGTCAGAGGAGAGGCGTTGTACTTCCTCCGCTCCAGCGAAACCCGGCCGGAGTCGGGCGATCCTGGGATGGATTCTGGGCAGAGCGAATCCGACTCATAGTGTTCCAAGCAGGTCAACTTGTGATGGGCCACGCTTCTGGGACTGGGACCTTGGGAGCCCTCCTGAGCTTCAGGGGCCGTGTTGTGTCGGGAGAGGGTCTGGTGGAGGTGGCCCAAATGGACTTTCTCTGCCCACGAGGAATCCAAGCCAGGTGGCTCGTCTCCCGACCCTTGGTGGGCTCCCATCTTGAAGCAGGAGGACTCCTGGCCTTCCACGCTGTGTCTCCGCGACAACGGAGGCCTTTTAGTGAGGCTCAGGCCATTCATCTCGATCCTTACTCTATCCTCGGGGCTCCGGGCTTTCTCCTGATACGAGGCGGCCAGGACGGAGGGTGCCACCAAGCCCCACGGCTCAGAATTCAACCTTTTCAGCTGCTTGGGCTGACTTTTGGGTAGCAGCCCCGAGCCCTTTTCCTCCATCTCCTTCCCCTTGGTGTGTGGGGAGCAGCTGAGTCTGGTGGCCATGGTGAAGTTGAAGACGTCGCGCTCCTCTTCCTTCTCGCTGCCCCCGGGAGACTGGGCCGTGCGGAGCTCAATGTCCGAAGGAGACATGCACAGTGCAGGTGAATGCTTCTCCTCCGCGCCGGGCGAAGGCGGAGAATTCAGATACTGCTTGGTCTTCTTCGTCCCAGAAGGGGAGGTATCGGTGGTGATGATGATGACCTCCTTTCCTTTGGCTTTGCAGGCATCCAGAAGCACCTGCAGGGTCTCCCGGTCCCCTTTGTTGATGGCGTACACCAGCGCCGACGCTCCCGAGTAATCCTTGGCGCTGGGGTCCGCCCCGTGGTTCAGCAAGACGGCGGCCACCTCGGCCCCAGCCCCGTCGGCACAAGCGTGCATCAAGGCTGACCGCCCGGTCTTGTCGGGGATGTTCGGGTCGGCTCCGTTCTCCAGCAGGTACCTCACCATCCGGGGCTTGTTGTGAGGGTCCTCGTAGGGGGCCACACAAGCAGCAATGAGAGGGGTCTCCCCCTGGGTGTTGCCCTCGTTGATGTAAGCCCCGCCTTCCAGCAGCAAGCGGGTCAGGCGGAATTTGCCCTGCCAGACGGCTTTCAGCAGGGCGCTGCCTTCGGTGTGCACCATGGTTGTGGGGGGCCTGGCCTGGGCGGGGAGGGAAGACGTCAGAAGCCAGAGACGGGAAGGAAGACAGGCATTTCAGAGGGCACGGCGACCTGGAAAAGATGAAGAAAGGAAGACAACGGAGAGTGATAATATTATTTGGTCATGATATTATATGGTAATAATATCATACTTAAAGAATATAACGGATTTTCTAGTTTCCAGAGATGTAACCAGTTTAGTCCTTTTTTAAAAAAAAAAATGAAATGTCTTTAATACAAAGTACAAAAGAGAACATGAAAAATACAGGTGAATACACCAGGGATTTAAAAATATATGAGTCCCCAGTTTAAGTTCCGTTCCCAAGGTCTGTCCTTAAGTCGAATGTGTACGTAAGCCAGAACAGTATTCTCCTATAATACTGTATAACTAGTATTGTGTAATGAACTCGAACCACTGTGTACTTAACTCGAATCCTTGTGTATTGAACTCAAATTTTGCTACAATGGGCGGCTCTGTTCTTAACTATGGGTTGTCTGTAACATGGGCACTCTTAACCTGGGGACTACTTGTAATCCAGCTTGGTTTTATCATATATTGTAAAGCAGTATTTCTCAAGCTTGGCCACTTGAAGGTGTGTGGACTTCAACTCCCAGAATTCCCCAGCCAGCATGGCTGGCTGGGGAATTCTGGGAGTTCAAGTCCACACATCTTTACGTAGCCAAGCTGCAGAAACACTGCCCTAAAGTGACATGTCCTTTTTTGGCATAGCATGAGATACGAAAAGTAGCTTAATAAGTAAGCCATACTTTATTTTAGGGTAGTGTATCACGATTTGTAACCACGTTTCATGTTCGGCTTATTGATGGCTACTGGGGATTAGCAGAATGCGCAACTGGCTTCTTCGCCGTTGCTCGGCTTCCTTCGGCAGCCTGTTGCCCCTGCCCAAGCGCCCAGAAGGAGACCGCTGGCCAGACCCATCCCGTCCGTTTTGCCCTCCCTGCAAGAGAGAACCGGGTTTGTCCCACAAGGACGGTCAAAGCAAGCGGGGCAATTCCATCTCCGTTGTGATTCCTTGTGTTCGGTTTACGGTCAGAGGATTGAAGCAGCAGAAAAGCAGACCCCCCCCGTGGCTTAGCATGATGGGAGAAGGAGTCCTTGTGTGACATCCCGGGGAGCTGTTCATCCCAAAGAGACAAGAGCTGTTGCCCTGGTGTGATGCTGTCTAAAGGAGCGTCGCAGACCACAATGGGGGGCCTTCTTGTCCTGCACCGCCCAGCACAGAGAACCACCTGCAGGGCTGGTGTGGCATCCGCAGTGCTTCCGTTCTAATGTCACCCCGGTGCCCTTCTCCCCTTGCCCAACCCCAGCCCCATGGATACTGGCCAGCCCTGTTTGAACTGGGAAGCTCAGAGGGCCCAGCCTGGTTTTTTAATCTCTCTCTCTGTCTCTCTCTAGTCTGTCTGTCTGTCCGTCCATCCATCCATCCATCCATCCATCCATCCATCCATCCATCCATCCATCCATCCATCCATCCATATCTACCTCTCTCTCTCTCTCTCATCTCTCATCTCTATCATCTAATCTCTCTCTCTCTCTCTCTCTCTTTCTTTCTCTCTCTCTCTTTCTTTCATCTATCTATCTATCTATCTATCTATCTATCTATCTATCTATCTACCTACCTACCTACCTACCTACCTACCTACCTACCTACCTACCATTATCCCTCTCTCTCTCTCTCTAATTTATACAGCCGCGTGACTCTGGGCAGTGTACAGTAAAAACCAAACAATAAAAAACATGTCCTAAATAACCATTAAAAACAATAAAACAGATGTGCAATGAAACTCGGGAGAGTGTTTAAAAATGACCATTCTCAATACAGTAAAGGGGTTATGGGTTAGCGCTTGCAGGGAACGGCCTGGAAATCGGAGGGCTGGGAAGGGGCCCGGGCAGGTTCTGGGACCGAGGAGGCACAGGGTGGGTGCCGACCTGGCCCGGAGGGTCCCCAGCCCTGCTTTCCTCAACCGTGCAACGCAGCACCCCTGCTTGGGTTTTTCAAAGCCTCTCCGTGATATTTTGAGGTGCACCTAGGAAGGCTATCACCTGCCTCTTCCACCAGCTGCCAGTTTCAAGCTGGGAGGCAGCACTTGATCCCCGCACTAGGAAAGATGCCGAGGGACTTCTGGACATGGGTGCCAAGGCAGGACGCCCTCCGCTTGCAGCCGGAGCGGAAAAGGGTAACTGATTCCAGCCCTCAATGTGTGAGGAGCACTGGAAAAGCTGAGGCTGCTTTTCATAGAAATCTTAGAATCATCCGGCTGAAGGAACCTCAGAGGGCATCTGCCAGTGACGGATCTGCAAAAGCATTTCTGAGATCAGGAAATTCCTCCTTCGTTGAAGTTCGGATCTGTCCCTGTAAAGCAGTGTTTCTCAGCCTTGGCAGCTTGAAGATGGGTGGACTTCAACTCCCAGAATTCCCCGGCTGGCTGGGGAATTCTGGGAGTTGAAGTCCACCCATCTTCAAGCTGCCAAGGTTGAGAAACACTGCTGTAAAGCCTTCGCCCATCGGCTCTTGTCTTACCTTCAGGTGCTGGGAGAATAAATCCACCCCCTTTTCCCTGGGACGTCCCTTCATGAGGACTGCTGTCATGTCTCCCCTTAGCCTTCTCTTCTGTCTCACCCACGGCTAATTTCAACTCCTTGGTTCTGTTCCTGCCATTCAGAGTGACAGAGAACAAGTCCACTCGTGCCCATTCCATGGCAACTAAGGAGGAGGTGCACCAGGTGAGGCCTCAGGGCCCCACGGAAGTCTTACATGTGGCCCCCAGAACTCTTCCAAAAGCTGTCACCGGGTGGCCATTTTTAATGTGGCAGAAAGGGGGCAATCGCTACATTCACGCCCTGCAGACTGCATGCATGTCCATTCACTGGGTTTTATTAATGGCATTTTAATTCAGTTCGCCTTCAATTGCACTTTGCACATGTCCTGGGCTCACACACTTTGCCTTTGCTCAGACGCGCGTACTGGAGCGTCTCAGTTCAAAGATCGAGAGCCTTTGATTGCAACATAAGCAGGACATCCATCCTTTATGAGAAAAAGCACTTGAGGATGATTCGGTGAGTGCCTTTCCTTGTGCAAATGGCGTGGGAATCTTTCCCAAAGGAAAACAAAGTGCGTGCATGCTCCTTTCGACTGTTTTCCATCTATTTTTTATATTAAATCAATGAAGAACAAGGCATATATTTTTATGAATATGCCAGTTAATCGATACACACCCTGGTCTTCATTTAAAAAGAAAAGATCCAGGTTGTTCACAGAATAAAAAGCAAAACGTCAGCAGAATCCTTCATCATCTACTCTTTACGTTCCACCATTACTCACATTTGAGTCTGCAGCGAAGCAAAAATTCCTGAAGAAAGCAACTGACCATCTCAGCTTAGGTCTTTTTTCCACCCTATTTCATCGGCACGCTCCGTCAGTTCTCATCTGGGTGGTACTCAGAAGAAACCTGCAGGATCACAGCCCGATGCAATATTGCCCCCTCCTGCCTGCCTGTCCCCCCCCTTCCACGCTCCTTGTCCACAGTGAGAGGCCACTCTGTCTCCCAAATTGTTTCCCCCCAAAGAAGAGCCACTTCGCTGGGGCTGCTGGAAGGGCAACTTCCGAATGGGTGGGCAAATGCAGGCGGGGTTCATAAATCTACCTAGCGCCCCCTTCATAAATCTACCTGTCACCCCGCAGCAGTGGTTAGGTGGGCACAGGGAAGGGTGTCTCTGCCTGAGAGCCACTGGCACCAGGTCTCCTTGACCTGCTTGGACACCTTGGGGATTGTATCAGGAACCTCCTGTAAACAAAATTGGGGCTCTGCAAACTCCTCAGAGACCTGGTTAGAACAGGGGTCAGCAACTTGGTGCCCAAGGGCATCGACCTGCCCGCAGATCCCTCCCTTGATAGTCAAGAGGGTCCCAGCCCACCAGTTTTCAAATACTAAATGAGGAGATGGCCTGTTGCAAAACAAAGCATCTCTTGCGTCTCTCTGTTTCCACAGATGCCTCACACAAATGAGGATGCTCAAGACCAGTGTTTCTCAACCTTGGCCGGTTTAAGCTGTGGGGACTTCAACTCCCAGAATTCCCCAGCCAGCATGGCTGGCTGGGGAATTCTGGGAGTTGAAGTCCACACAGCTTAAACCGGCCAAGGTTGAGAAACACTGCTCAAGATGCTTCCTTTTGCCACAGGCCATCTCCCCATTTAATTTTGTTGTGGGCGGCAGAAAAAAAAAAGGGATTTCTGTCCACGAGAGCAGAATTTAGTCTGAGCTGCAGAATCCATGGGCGCCTAATCTGGATTGCCTACTCTGGGAGGGGTTCAGAGCAAAGGTCCTCCTCCTCCAACTGCTTCTGAGTTGTTTGCAATGACAGGCAAGTCTTTAATTTTTTTGGGGGGGGGGGTGCCTGAGAAGAAGCGAAGGCTGAGGAATTACCTGTCACTCACGCTAGTGGTTTCCTACCCTGACTCCCCCCCATTATTTTCCAGTCCCTCTAGAGGCACTCAGATGGAAACTGTCAGTGCTTGAAATCCAAGATCAGGAAAATGCACATGTCATGCTGGGAGTGTAATCAGCTATACGGGATTCCCAGCAATTTGCACAATGTGTTCTCAACAAGGGGTGGGGTGGGGGGCTCTAAATGAGCAGCAATCTGCTCAGGGCCCATCACCTTTTTTTCCTCAGCACCTCGGTTGCTGCCCTTGCAAGAGGACATGTTTAAAAGCCATTTTATTTGGAGAGCGTCAAAAGAGCACTTGGCCTGGTTCCCACGGCTAATGAACGAACAATCCTTTTAACCCAAAGAGCTTCGTTGACAGGTAATTAATGCAAAGGGGGGGGGGAGTGGATGTGACTTTCGAAACTGAAACCTTGATGGAAGGATGTCAGTTTCGCCCCAAAACAGGGCATCTTCCTTATTCTGAGAGGGGAATTGATCATCTGGGAAGGATGAAGAATCAGGATGCAAGGCGGCTCTGGGCACAGGAGTTTCTGCCACGGATGCCTCAAGGATCAGAACACCATCAGATCAACTGTTAGTTGCATTAGTGACAGCATTTAATTTATTTGTGGAATGTTTGCCTTCCCGGTGCCGCATCTTAGGAGAATATTAATTTTAAGGAGAGCAGTTAAACTGAATTGGCTCTCTGTGTGTGTGTGTGTACATGCAAGTGTGTGTGTGTGCGCGTGTGGGGAGTGTCGACTCTGCTTTGGTTACATAACTGTACAAAAGTGAACAATCCTGTGGATTCCTTACAGCCCTTTCCTAATTGAAAGGGGTACGCAGGTTGCCCACCGAAGGAAGGAATAAACTCCCGGTTTGCCCAGACAGGTGCTGCGGGGTGGTGCGAAAGGGAACAAGGCCTGGCTGGAGTGGAATACATTTTTTTCAGAAACAGAAATAGCAACCCCTCCCGCTCCCCCCCCCCCAATTCGGATCGGCCAATTAAAACAGAGCCTCGGTGTAAGAGATGCAGCTCTGAAGCCAGCCAGGCAGCAAACGCGGAGACGCGCCGGCAGCAGAACTGAGAATAAAATGGGGGGGGGGAGGGGGCGGCCAAATTCGGTGGAAAGATCCAGAGGAAGCGGCGGCAGCGGCGGCGAAGGACCGCGGGTCCTTCAAGGTGGGGCGCTTCGGAGGGAGCGGAGGACCGCGGGTCGGGCAGGGTGGCGAGGATTCATCCCGAGTGCCGGGCTGCAGGGCGGGGGCTCCACGTTTTCCGCGCCGCCGGGCTCGGTGGCCGCGGGAACTGAGGCGCTCGGGCGGCTGCCGGGGCTCGGCGCGCCGCCACAGCATCCTCAGCATCCCGGGTCTCCCCAGCCCGCCGCTGCCCCGGGCGCCCGCTGCCGCCCGGCGCCGCAACTTCGCGCCCCGCCTGGAAGCGCGCCCCCGTCCCTCGCCGCGGCTCTTCTCGGAGGGCGATCCCCGCAGCCCCCGAGCAGGGCAAAGTTTCCTGCCCGGGCGCCCAGACCTCGGCGCCGCCGGCCCCGCTTCCCTCCTTCCCTCCCGCCCTCCCGCTCGCCCGCCCGTACCTGCCTTGGCCTCGGGGCGGGGACCGGCGCTGCGCTGCGCTGCGCTGCGCTGCGCTGCGCGGTGCTGCGCCGCGGCTCGGCTCGGCCGGGCTGCCTGCTCCTCGGCTCCGGGAGGCGAAGTGAGTCGGGCTGGGCGGCCACAGCGCCGCCTCCGCCTCCTCCCGCCGGCCGCCTCCTTTTGCGCACCAGACACGTGGCTCCCTCCCGCGCCGGGGACCCGCTGCCCTTGCCTCGGCGAAGCGGGTCGGCCCCCCTCGCCCGGGCGCCCCGGCCGGCCCTTCTGGTGGGCCAAAGCGCTGGGATGGCTCAGATTCCGCAGCGGCGGGCAAATTGCAGGGGAAAAGAGGTGGCTTCGCGCCCTCGACTGCCCGGGCACAGGGAGAGACCTTGGGGTCACTAGCTGAGACTCGGGGTCTCCCTTCCCTCCCACACGGGGGGTCACGAGGCTGTCGGGACCAGCCTTCCCAGCATCGGCTGACCTTCAACCCTTTTGGAAAATCAAGACTTGGGGAACCTTTGCAGGGGAGACCCCCGGAAAACTCCAGGCTGGGGCCAAACTGGGAAGCTGAAAAGCCTCCCAGGGGAAGACGGTGCTCAACCATTGCAGGAGTCAAGCTGACCTCCTGGAAGGGTTTTCTCTGTGACTGTTCTTTGTAAAAAAAAAAAAAAAGGGGGGGGAGCCGCTTTTCCTGTAAATCCTTGAAGGCCTTTCTCTCTCCATGCAACATAAAAGCTCCAGGAGGAAATAAAATCTCCAGAAATCACATTGGGAATGGAAGACCATGGATGTCATGAAAGGAAAGGCACTTTGAATAACCCAGGTCAGTGTTTCAACTTGAAGATTGGTGGACTTCAACTCCCAGAATTCTGGGAGGCTGGCTGGGGAATTCTGGGAGTTGAAGTCCACCCATCTTCAAGCGGCCAAGGTTGAGAAACACTGACCTAGGCTGTAAAGCAAATAAATAACCTGGTGAATAAAGAAATCAGACAAATGCAGGTTAGCCAGTTCTCCTCACCTTCCTTCTTTCCTTCCTGCTCTTGGCCGGTCCCAAGTTGTCACACTCTGGGTCTGATGGGGAAAATGACCTCTTTGAAGTCCACGTATTTCCTTCTCAACTGTATTTCTCCAAAAGGGACCTTGCTTTTCATTTATTCAAAGCCTCTGCTCTGGGCTTTTGCTTAGATGCAGATAAGAATGTCATCGTTCTGTATCCATTTGCTTCGTTTAAATGATATTTTTCATCCCCTACGTGGAGGGGCTAAGAGCAGACACTGTTCCTCCTCTTGCCCCCTTCAAGGGTGCATCTGGGACAAGATGACCCCCAGAGCCATGCTTTTCTGGCTTCCATGGGGACTCTGGGACTGAAAATAGTGGCCGACTCAGAAAGCATTTCTAAGCTTCACGAAGCCATTTGGACATCTTGTGGCGTGGCTTTCCCCGGTCAAGCATCGGCTGACCCTGCTTCTACACTGGTAGCCCACCCCATTGCAGGTCTGGGAAGTTTTTTATCCTTGTGAAAAAGAGAACCCCCGTTTTCTTCTCTGGGGGTTGGGGACATCCAGGAAGCATCAAGGAAATGCATCGTGGCAGTTGATCTGTTTGAGGAATAGGCAACCAGTTTAGCTAGAGAGACTGCATACGGTAATCTTTTGCTTTGGAAAATCTGGTTAAAATCTTTATTGTTTCTCCTGTTTCTTTTCTCCAGGTAAACGCAGGGACTAAGTCCCTTAACAGGCCAATTATGACATCTTAGGGTCTCTCTGAGTTTTAACTTCCGTGTATTTTTTTTTTTTCCTAGGGGAGATGCTTTTAAGTCCCAATTTGCGATTTGAACAGTGCTCTATTCTGTTAGGCGTGTTAGGCCGTGTGGTATGTGACTACTTTCAGCAACAAAAGGGATGTTCTACATTCTTGTTTTTCCTCTTTTAATACAGCAATCTGAGCACCATTGAGACTGATCTACCTCTGAAGAAGGGGAGGGCTGTCTTCCCTGTTCACATGCCTCTCAAGAGCCAGGAGATGGCACTCTAGAATTATTTTAAATTTTATCGTCCTTTGTCATATCACTTGACAGTAAAGCATGCAGGCTGCGGGGCCCTGTCTCCTTGGCATGATGGGGCTAGTGGGGGAGACAGCAGGCGAAGGGATCCCCTGAACTAGCAAGCTGTACACCTGCAATCCTTCGCCCTGCAAGCTCAGCCCTGTTGCCAAGCTGGGTTCATATCGCACCCTAAATCCGGCTGCATCAACAGCCATCGTTGAGCTTGTAATATAGGACAGAAGCATTATGCCTAAAGTAATAAATCCCGCTTTGGCTTAATAGGACAACCAGGTTCGTAGAAGACGCGCTCCAGGTAAACCTAGTCAAGAGTGTTGTGGAAATTCAGCCAATGTGCAGAAGTTGAACTCTTAAGGCGTGAAGGAAATCTCACATGCAAACCCATCAGGTTGAAAATGGGACCCTTCTCAGCTATGAGTCTGCACTTTTTGAATACTGGGGGCTGGGGGCGCATCGGCACATCTATTTACATGTTTTCAGTGACAAGCAAAGGCGTTCCTTTTTGCCTTTGGCAGCGTTTCTCACCCTCAGCCACTATAAGACGGGTGGACTTCAACTCCCAGAATTGGCTGGCTGGGGGATTCTGGGAGTTGAAGTCCACCCGTCTTCAAGCTGCCAAGGTTGAGAAACACCGCTCTAACAGCCCGTCTGTCCTCCTGATAACACAAAGCAAAGCGATGGATAAGAGGTGGATGCCCCAAAAAGGGGGGGGGGGACCTCTGATTATTTGAACGAGTGGGCAAGCAGGAAAGGCCCTCATTCTGCAATATATTAATGGCAACCCAGAGCCTGGGACTGGATGTCTGCTTTTCCTTTGACAAGCCTATTTTTACATCGCGCTATTTTGGTACAAAGGAGCCCAAGTGATGCAGGGAGGGGCAGGGGGAGCGAGTCCTGCGGGATTGGCAAGGGAGGGTTGCAGCCCCCAAGAATTTAAGCAGAGCAACAACCCTCCCCAACCTCCCAGATCAGGCTGCTGAAAGCGAGGACGCCGGTGGGGGAAAGAACCGGGAGAGGGTTCTCGGGCAGAGGAACCACCAGTTCAGCTCTGCCAGTCAAAATGAACCGAATGTTCCATCTGGGTGTTTGTTCTGAAATGCCCCTTCCTTGAAGTCCCTACATATGGGGCTTGCTTGCTTTGGGAAATGAGTCAACGCGGGCATTGTGCCTCGTCCACCGCGTTTTCGGTGTGGATCGATCGTACTTATTGTCGGGGGCACTCTTGGCATATTTGAGGGGGCCCTGGGCCACGTTGGGCAGGTGGGCTGAGACGGTCAGAGAGGTGAAGCCGTGCCGGAGCCCCCAAGCGACGCCTCCTTCAGCCCAGCCACCTTCTGCGTGTTTGCCCCGGACCGTGTGCCCTCGCGGGAATCAGGAAGAGCCACTCCACTTGGTTCTGAAGAAACCCGTGACCACGGGGTGTGCGGAGAAGGCCAAGCCAGCCTCCTCTTCTGCTTTGCCACTAAAGAGGCCAGGTGGGAAGAGCAACGGTGGGCCAGGATCACACCGAGACTAGCTTGTTCCCCCATGCTCCATTCCCAAGTGGTACCACCAGCTGGGAACCAAGGGACGCATTTCTAGAGGGAGAGTAACTGCAATGAGTTCTTTTTTCACCTTTGCTATGATCCAGGGGACGTATTAAGTACCATCGGCCGGACGGGAGATCTGCCCCATCGTGAAACTGTTAAATGCCTTCACCCTTTCCCTTTCTCCCTGTCCACTTCTCCTCCTCCTCCTCCTCCATGTTCGGCGCCCCTTCCATGAGCATGGTTGCCATGGCAACCTCCCAGCTGGGCACATAGGTATCCCAGGGTGATGGGTTGCTGAGACATTTCACAGATGGAGAACAGAAAAAGAGAATCCAATATCCAGATCTCTTCTGCGCCTGAACGCCTCCCCCAGCACACACAGAGGAACGAGCCATGTGTTTGCAGCTTAGCTATTAATATTATCCGGAGCATCGAAAAAAATAGTTTATTTTTACCTTGGTACAATTTGGAGGCTACTTTGAGTATGGGAAGGAGAGATGAATCACCTTAGCAGAGTGGAAAAATGTTTATGTGTGTGTGGGGGGGGAGAGAAGAATTACAAAATGAGGAGAGGTTGGCATCAGAAACCAGACGTTATCCAAAGGGGAGCATTCACACCTGGGGAGGAATTTGCATCATCAATAGGAAGAGAAATACAACTTTGTCCATGCTCAGATGAATGTTGTTCCAGGAGGGTAAACCCTTGTGGTGATTAGCCGAAGTGCATTACAGAAAGCCTGGGACTGGACCACACATTTAAATTAGGGATTGAATTATCTCATATTATTCACAAACTAACTGTAATGGTATGTGGGAGACCTTGACCTTGGGAGACAGGCAAAGAGATGCTGCCTAGGGAACGGTCCGATAAGAGAGGCCATCGCCCGCAGCTGCCTAATGGGTGGAGAAAGAGGCTCAAAAGGGACCCTCCCTAGTTTCACGGGCTGTAAAAGAGATGGCGGGAGAATTGTACTTTCAGACTTGCAAGATTCTGTTAATGTAGCTTTACGATAAAGTAGAATTAGTTCATCTGGTTGTGATTCCTGTCTGGTCTACCTAGTAAGGCTGACATCAACCTTGCAAGTCTGAAAGTACAATTTTCCCGCCATCTCCTTTACACCCTGAGAAAGTAGGGAGGGTCCCTTCTGAGCCTCTTTCTCCACCCATTATGCAGCTGTGGGCTGTGCCCTCTGTTATCTGGCCATTCCCAGGTGGACCAGACAGGAAACATGACCAGATGAGCTAATTCTACTTTATTGTAAAGCTACATTGACAGAATCTTGCAAGTCTGAAAGGACAATTTCCCTCCCCCCCATCTCCTTTACAGCCTGAGAAATTAGGGAGGTCCCTTCTGAGCCTCTTTCTCCTCCCATTATGCAGCTGCGGGCTATACCCTCTCTTATCTGTCCATTCCCTTGACAGCGTCTCTTCCCCCTTCTCCCAAGATCTTTCTCACATACTATTACACTAACCAAAGTTAACACTAAGATTAAAAATCAAGTGAACTCAGCCAGTCGTCCTTGCATGACCTGGTTAGAGGCACCTCGTGTGGATCCAGCCATCCAATGCTTTCCCTTGTTTTATGTGTAGCAGGCGCTACTGTCCCCACATTGGGCTGGGAGCTTCCTCTTCCTGACTGTCTGTAGAGTAACTGCCCTTGTTGATGGCAGACCAAGAGGCCATGGGTTCTGAGAGGGGTCCCTTGGTTGGATTCAGTCTATCTTCCCAAGAGCTGGGAGACTGTCCTTGGCTGGAATGGGCTCAGGAAGAGACGGGAGGACCATCTGCTGGAGGTGCTGCCTTTGGAATGCAGGGGATGGACTAGAAGGGTCAGGGTAGTTGGTTAGGCTGTTTTCTAACTCTAGGATTTATGAATCCTTAAGCAATGCCTTTGAAGAAATGTTCCAGCTTCCTGTCCTTGGAAGCATTCTGACTGAAATTCCAGAAAGGTGCCACCAGTCAGGATGGGCATGCCTGTCAACAGCCTCCCAACTTCACCACGGCTGTTTGGCTTCCTTTCATCTTTAACTGGAAAACAGGGCATTTTGAGCAAACAGAGATCGGCTTGCTTTACACATGGCACCAAGCCGGAAAGATGGCTTATTTAGAGTTCACCTTATACATAAACCCAGATATATGTTTGGGAAAGCGGGTTGCCCTGCTTAATACAGGTAGCCCTGCAGAATCTTGCAAGTCTGAAATACGATCCTCCCACGCCCCCCGTCTCCTTTACAGCCCAAGAAACTAGAGAGGGTCCCTTCTGAGCCTCTTTCTCCACCCATTATGCAGCTGAGGGATTTGCCCTCTCTTATCTGACCGTTCCCTTGGCAGCAACTCTTCGCCTGTCTCCCAAGGTCTTTCCCACATATCATCACGGCTTTGTTCTTATTTCTGGGGAAGACATTACAAAGTCAGCTACGGTGCAACAAATGAATGTACCCAAAGCATTCAGGGCGCCCATGTGAGCCAGCCTCCGGGTGGGTAGAAATAAGCAAGCTTTTGAATATCACTGAGCTCTGCTGCTGGATGAAGAGTTCTGGGAAATTGGGTAATTGGCCTCTCTTATCACTAGTCTAAACAGAAATCAAGTAACTGATACAAGAGGACGTCTCAGAGCGTGGATAGATGTCTCCGAAGGAACGCTGATTTTAACTAACAAAGACTGCATGACAAAGAACGACCCTGGGAACAGAAGGGAAATTTCTAGGCAGCTCTTGGTTTAGAAGCACAGCCATGGACACGCAGGCACCCGGCGACATGCAGCCACCTCCGAGATGCAACACGGCATGCAGGTGGTTGGACGACAGCTACCAGGACCTTGGATTATCTGGACCTGGTTCAAGTTGGCTTCAAACCGGGGTCCGGTACAGAGAGAGCGCTGGTCGATGACTGGTGGAGCCAGGATGGGGCGGTGCATCCATTCGAGTGCTCCTGGATCTCTTGGGGGCTTTTGATACCGTTGACCGCGTATTCTTCTGGACCGGCTATGCCGGTTAGGAGTGGGAGGCACCGTGCTCCAGTGGGTCACCTTGTTCCTCGGCAGTCGGTTCCAGTTGGTGTTGATGGGGGGGAGAGATTGCATCCATGGCCCCTCGTGTGTGGGGTGCCTCAGGGCTCGATGCTCTCCCCTCTCCTGTTCAACATCTACATCAGTGTTTCTCAACCGTAGCAATTTAAGATGAGTGGACTTCAACTCTCAGAATTCCACAGCCAGCCTTGCTGGCTGTGGAATTCTGGGAGTTGAAGTCCACTCAACTTAAAGTCGCTACGGTTGAGAAACACTGGTTTAGTACGACAAACATGGCTTCTCATCTGAAACAGAGAAATGACTGTCGCTATATGAACCAGTCCAATATTTTATCCCACTTTCCCCAACCTGCTGACCCTAGGTGCGTTTGACCACAATTCCCATCATCTCACAGCTGACTGGCCAGCTGGCTGGGGTGATGGGAGGAAGGACACCACCATTTAGAAAACAGGCTACGAGGAGTAACCCCCCCACAAACAGAAAGTATCAATGTTGTCACGATGCATTGAATCCAACCATTTTATTCTATGCACATTTAAAAGATATATATTTGTGAACGTTTTGTTTTATTCCCTTGACTGCTGTGGCAGTCTAGAGGAATAAAAAACTGGAAGGAAGAAGAAAGTTATATGAAAATGGGGTAACAGTAGAGAAGACTTGCTTTCTTAATATGATATATAATATATAAGTACACCCACTTTTTCTCCCTGGGTGAATAAAAACAAAGGAAAGGCAAAACCAGCTCAAGGGCTGCATTCACACAACACTTAACCAGGTCACTGAATTAACCCATTTTGTCGACTGGAAACCCCTTACAGACTTTTTCACGTGAAACAGGAAAAAAAAATGAACTTACGATTGATGGTTTTGACAATCAGAAAGAAGAGATGATAGGAAAAAATAGAGCTATGTTGTAACCATAGAGCAGTGTTGTCCAAACTTGGCCACTTTAAGACAAGTGGACTTCAACTCCCAGAATTCCCCAGCCAGCATGGCTGGCTGGGGAATTCTGGGAGTTGAAGTCCACTCATCTTAAAGTGGCCAAGTTTGGACAACACTGCCATAGAGTAAGAGGTAAACTTATAATTGTACTTACAACCACTGTAAAGAAAACCAGAAGCTGCTTCTTTGTTTTTGCCCTTTTTGTTCTTTCTTTGAACTCCCTCTTTTACATTTACTTACTTACGTTAGTTTCTATTAGCTTTTATCTTCTTTCTAAAACGTTTAATAAAATTATATTAAAAGAATTACGGTAACTCACTTGTAGAGTCAGCACAATACATTGGAAAACAAAAAGTTTTACTAAGCCACACTAGCCACAATAAAGTAAACGCTAACCCAGCTCAAATGCAGTGGCAGGTACTTGCTTTGGTAAGCTGTGTGAACACATCCCCTGGCTGGCGTCCCCAAAGTCAGCCCTGGGTTCATACAACAGACTAGACCAGGTTTGGATAAATTGTGCTCCACTATGTCGTAGGAACCAGGCCAACCTGTGAAGCCATCATAAGGTGTCTCAGTTTGGACATCAGATGTTCTGTAAACACAGCCGGGGTGTTTGGTCAGCCATTTCCAGCAAGCCAAAGGTAAGGCCGCTACCCAGATTGACTCAATTCCTAGGATCTCCAGGTGGTGCCCCATCCCATTATTGTCCCAGTCCAGTCCCGCTGAGTTTTTCTGACCAGCCAAGGATGGCTAGAGGCTGCCACCTAGCTGAGCTTAAAGGAAAGGTGGGATGGCGTAAATTCACTAAGCAAATCAAACTAAGAGAAATGAAACATTTATTTTATGTTATTTTATTTAGCTTACTTCATACAGACACACCTGATTTTCTAGGCAGCAGTACAACACAGCTTTGCCCTCCCCTTCCCAATGGTCTTCCATGCAAGTCCAAACCAGGTCCAACCTTGTTTAGATTCCCAGGCGAGGCAGCACCAGCCACCCCCGGTCCCATTTCCTGATCTTGAAAAAGGCCATCGAGTTGGGCTGGCTTAGTACTAGAATGGAGACCACCAGGTGATCCCCATCTGTAGGGGGAAGAAAAATACCGGAAGAAGGCTTGCGTTTCCCTTTCGTCACGCTAAAGCGGCCGAGTTCTCTTCCCTTTCCATCCAGTAGGACTTACCTCCGAGGAAGCGCGGCCGTGGCACTTTTCCAGGGTAGAGTATTGGACTTCAACTCCCATGACCCTGGGGTCGCCTACTCAAAGGCTGTGGATTATGGGGACTGAGATCCCCAGCCGCAGTGAAACAGCGGAGCCCAAAGCTTGGCGGCTCCAGCGTAAAAACAGGCGCTAAAACAACAGCCCGCCTCCTTCTCGCCCTCTCTCCAGCAGCGCTGCAGACCACGCCCCCGCTCCCCCTCCTCTCTCTTACTGGCTGCCTGGGCAGGGGCCCCGCCCTTTCGAATGTCGAGTATCTGAGCTCCGCTCCCCCTCCTCTCTCTTACTGGCTGCCTGGGCAGAGGCTCCGCCCTTTCGAATGTCGAGTATCTGAGCTCCGCACTCCCTCCTCCCTCTTACTGGCTGCCTGGGAAGAGACTCCGCCCTTTCGAATGTCGAGTAGGTGAGCTCCGCTCCCCCTCCTCTCTCTTACTGGCTGCCTGGGCAGAGGCTCCGCCCTTTCGAATGTCGAGTATCCGGCCTCGGCGGCGCGGTTCCCTCGCGGAAGGAGGCGGCGGACGCGGACCGAAGGGAGACGAGGGAGGGGAGCACTCGGTCCTCCGCTGGGGAGGAGCGGGTAAGCTGGAGAAAGGGCGGTGGGCTGCCTGCGTTGCCTTTGCAGGAGGAGGGGGCGAGGAGGGCGTTTCAGTCCGCCTTGAGAACAGCAGGAACGACCACCGTAAGAAATAGGCTCCCTGCAAGTAGAAAGCTAGGTCTGCAGAAAGGACAGTTCAAATCAGGGTTTTTCAAACTTGCCCAATTGAAGATGGGTGGACTTCAACTCCCAGAATTCCCCAGCCAGACATGCTGGCTAGGGAATTTTGGGAGTTGAAGTCCACATGACTGAAGTCCACATAACTGAGTTGAAGTCCACGTAACTGAGTCGCCAAGGATGAAAAACACAGCTACGCAAACGGCATGTTGCCTAATTGCAGCCCCATTCTCTTCTTGGGGGGCTTCTTGTCTTCCTACTGTCAGTCATCTTTTTGTGTTTTTTCCCCAGAGGACCATCATGGCTGGCAGAGGCGGCAGAGGAAGAGGCCGGGGGGGCCCCATGACGTTCAACGTTGAGGCTGTGGGCATTGCAAAGGGGGAAGCGTTGCCCCCCCCTACTCTGCAGCCGTCACCCCTGTTCCCCGTGAGTTGTCCCATTTCCTTCTGCCTTCCTCAATCTTTTGGCAGGGGGGCGTCCAACAGCACCTACCCAGCCTTGGCCGAACAAGCTAAGCGAGGTCAGACTAGTTAACCCTTGGATGGGGCACCACCAGGAGATCCCAGAGCGGAAGCCAACTGGGAAGCTGAAAGAACATTGCGAAGAGGGCAACCCCATTCCGCGTTGCTGCAAAAAAAGCCCGCGTGGTTGTACCAGTGAGTTAAGATCGACTCGAAGGAGACTGGATCTTCCCAGCCAGAGGCCTTTTCTATTCCGGGCTTGAAATATTGAATGTATTAGTTAGTTTATCAAATAAAGCCTCCTTTTCCAACTTGGGGCTCTCACGAGATGATGGGAGTTTTTGCATCAGGGTTGGGTGCTTTATTTAGGAAACAAATCCATGTGCTAAATGTTTCCAATAGCAGGTGGAAAAGCCCCATACCGGAAAGCGAAAATCAGTGTGTTAATTATTTATTTTATGTATTTGTCAAGTGTCTATGTCAGCGTTTCTCCACCTTGGCAACTTTAAGATGCATGGACTTCAAGGTTGCAATCCAAGGTTGCAAAGCACGCCATTCTTCAGGCTGGACTCCCGCAACCCTCTTGCTTGATCAGCGGAAGGGGTCATGACTGCATTCTCACAACGCACGAAGCCTCGGTGGCGTGTTGGGGGGGATTCCCACGTTGTGGGAACCCCTGCTTGGGCCGTGGGCGGTTCAGGGTCTCAGCCCTACCCAGAAAATGGGTTAACCAAGTAGCCGAGTGAAGCATCTTGGGTGAAGGGAGCCTGACACGCTTTGTCTGACCATCTTGGTTATTTCTGCAGCCCTTGGAATACAAGCCGGTCCCACTGCAGGCTGGGGAGGAGGTTGAGTATATGCTGGCCCTGAAGCAAGAACTGAGGGGGGCCATGAAGAACCTGCCCTATTTCATCAAGCCAGCTGCCCCCAAGAAAGGTATAAAGTCGCCAAGAAAACCGGGAAGAAAGTCCCGTGGGCATCTTGCGCCAGGTGATCGGTTTTGCTTTTGGGATGCCAAGGATGCTGAAGCTGAGCCTTGCATAGGATTTCTCCCTCTCTCTCCCTTTCCTTTTCTGTACAGCTTGCTAAAAGAACCCTTTAAAAAAGTATTTCTCAACCCTGGCCTCTTGAAGATGGGTGGACTTCAACTCCCAGAATTCCCCAGCCAGCATGGCTGGCTGGGGAATTCTGGGAGTTGAAGTCCACCCATCTTCAAGTTGCGAAACACTGTGCTAGAGGCCCTTAATTCAAAGTATTGTCTTTTTATATAGAATTGTTATTAGTTATTTTAATATGGATATTTATATTTGTATTGTTGTTTTTACTGTTTTGGATTTTAATTGTGAGCCGCCCAGAGTCGCCCTCTGGGGTAGACGGGCGGCCCATAAATTCAGTACATAAATCAAATAAATAAGAAAGGGCTGGGTGCTCCCCTCCTCGGCTCTTCGCCACCTGCTCTTCCCCTCTGGAAGGAGGGTCCCTAAAAATGGTGCCCTTCCCATTGGGGGGGTTGGAGAGCAAGAGGGGCAAAGAGTTGGGGGCCTGGGCAGAGGAAACGCGATGGATGGTTTTGAAAGCGAGGAGGGAGAGTCGCGGGTTCCCAGGTGGCTTTTGAAACTTTTTGAAAAGGTAATTCCAGATTCGAAGCACTGCAGAGGAGGAGCAGCCCCCCCATTTCTCACCCTGTTTTTTTTTAAGAAGGCATGGCTGATGGCTTGCATTTCCCCCCCCCCAGATATCGAGCGCTATTCTGACAAGTACCAGACGACGGGCCCCATCGATAACGCCATTGAGTGGAACCCGGGTAAGGCTGGGGAAGATTAATGCATGGGGCACGCTGCATGTCCTGCTCATTCAAGGGGGCTTCTTTTGCCCCCGCCTGTCTCCAGAGATTTGGGTGCTGTTAGATCCACCTCTTAACAGGTGTTCAATGGGGACTAATCGTGAGCGTCACATTGAGGACTGTATTGCATTTTCCTTGGGGGGCTCAAGGAATTCACACGGGGTGGGATGTTTCCTCGTCTTACTCCCACAACAACAACAACCCAGAGAGGTAGGCTGGATTTACTGGCCCGGAGTCACTCGGTTTGCCCCGTGGTTGAATGCGAAGCTGGTCGTCCCTGGCCATGGCTAGTCGTTGTCATGACTGCTCTCGCAGTTCTGTGCATGAGTGCTTCTTTGTGGCGTTCCTTATCCGTGTTCATAATGAGTCTTGATAATGTTGCCCGTGTCGTGGGCAGGGCTGGAACAGGAAGGGTTTACGTACAGGTAGTCCTTGCTCAACAACCGTAACTGGGACTGGATTTTCCATCACTAAGCGATGCGGTTGTAAAATGCAATGTCATGTGACCACATCACTTAGTGACGGCAGTCCGTTGCCGTCGTTAAGTGAAGACCTTATGCGACTGCGACTTGCGACTTCCTGCCGGGTTCCCACAAGCAAAGTCAATGAGGAAGCCAGCAGGCAGTACTGTACTCCGTAGTACTCACAAGCAGGCTGAAGGGCGGGTGAGTACTACGGAGCGAGGTAGGGGGGTGCTGCCACAAGTGCACGTGGGGTGGGCAGAGAGCGGGTCCTGCGGCACAAATTTCCTGGAATCTCATACTCTGTAGTGGGGCTCCTTGGGATAAACAGCAGTGAGAGCGGCTTCCCCACTGACGTTGCTTGTGGGAACCCGGCAGAGGAAGTCACAAATGGCTGTCAGGTGACCGCGGGGCACTGCAACCGGTCATAAGTGCGAGCTGGTCGCCAAGTGCTGGGATCATGGTCACGTGACGACAGGAGTGGCGGGTCGGCCAGAACTCCGAGGACCGGTCGTAAGTATCCCTCGTTCAGTGCTGTCATAACTTGGAACGGTCGCTGAACAAGTGGTTGTTAATGGAGGACTGCCTGTATCTCAGCCGAGAGGGAGGTTTCCCGGTGGTGAAGTTCTGCTTTGTAATGCAGCCCCTTGAGCTGTTGCAATATTTTAGGCTGTTTCTGCTCCAGCGTGAAAAGAGACTTTTAAACACCCCCCCCGCCCCAGAAAGCCTGCTACCTTTAGGACTCATGACCTCGCAAAACTAGAGAGTTTGGCCACGGCTGCGTGTCTGGGATGAGTAAGAAGAACTTAGTGACTAGTGGGGGGAAGCTCCGTTTGGTGTTGCTGCAGCCCACTCCCGGGAGTCTTCGATAAAGACCCTGCAGGCTGTCCTGTCTTTCGCCACGTGGCACCGTCCTCACAGGGGGCTGCTGGGTTTCCGTCTCTCCGCCTCCCGCGCCATCGCCCTCTCCTTCTGCCACTCGACCTGGTGTCCCTTTTCCGCAGAGGCCTCCGTCCTCAGGACTGTCCAAAGTGTGGCCGTTTTTTCTGTGCGGGTTCTGGGAGTTGACGTCCACACGGCTTAAAGTGGCCAAGGTTGAGGAACCCTGCTGTGGATCAGGGTTCCTCAACCTTGGCCACTTTAAGATGGGTGGACTTCAACTCCCAGAATTCCCCAGCCAGCCATGCTGCTCTGGATAATGCAAGAGGGATATAGAATTTTTATTTATTTATTTATTTTTAGCTCCACCAGGAGAGCTCTTGGGCCCAGCTAGCTAAATTCTAATTGCCTGATTAAACCTTGCTGATCTCTGCAGATTGGCGACAGCTCCCTCCAGAATTAAAGATTCGGGTGCAGAAGACTCGGAAACAACGTAAGTCATTTGTGATCCGTTGATGAAATATCAATCCTCCCAAACCTGCCCCGCCGCTTCTTCCTGGAAAAAGCTTCCCCCTTCCCAAAAGTAACCTGGGATGACATGACCCAATGTTGTCGGTGTGATTTCAGGCTGTGTTGGGGCAGGTTGATGATGGAAAGAGGGCGGCCTCCCACTTCTGTGCTTAATTTTTTTGAATTAACAGCAGTCGTGGCTGACATTTGGGGACTGGGCCGCTGAATGTCAGGGCTGGGTTTTGGTGCCGGTGAACCACGGATTGTCCTCTTCTGGAGGAGATGGTGGAGAACAAAACTGCTTCGAATATTAGAGGCAGGACCTTCCCTCCGTGTTGCAGTTCGGAGCATTGGGAAAACCCGAATATGTCCTTTGGTCCAACCCAAAAGCTGGACAGAACACCAGCCCATCAAACTTGAGGCTTTCCAGGAGTGTCAGACTACAACTCCCATCAGCTCTGCCGCTCTGTCAGGACAGTGGGAGTTGTAGTCCAACACCTTGTGGGGTGCAAGCTGATTTCAATGTCAGGCCTGCAGCGTGCCTGAAATTGGAAAATGACGGCCGTGAGTTACGATTTGATTTGAGCCTGGCAAAAAATGGGCCCAAGAGGGCTGGTGCCCAGGATCACCCGCTTTTCTGGTTTCTTTCCGGCGCAGGGCGGATGGTGCCGGCTCCCAAGCGCAAAGCCAAGGCGCCTGCAGACAAGGAGGAGGCCATCAAGAAGTTGGAGGTACCCCAGGCTTCCTGGCAAGGCTTTCGAGCAACACGGCTGGGGTGGCGCAGGATGGGTGTCTCTTTTTCCTGGTTTCCAACTTCTTCTCTCACACACCTCCAGAGCAGTGTTTCTCAACCTTGGCCGCTTTAAGATGGGTGGACTTCAGCTCCCAGAATTCCCCAGCCAGCATGGCTGGCTGGGGAATTCTGGGAGTTGAAGTCCACCCATCTTAAAGCGGCCAAGGTTGAGAAACACTGCTCCAGAAGAAAGACCTCTCCATTCCCAGCATTTAGCCAGGACAGACAGAGGCGCAGCTGCTGCGTTTGCCCACATACGAATCTTGGTTAGTTTTAACTCGTTTTTTGTGGCTTAGCATATTGTGCGCACCCATCTCATTGGGTTCATGGGGGTTTCTTTGAGAACCCGGAAAATGGGCTAATTGAGTTGGCCGTGTTGTGGGAACTCCCCTTGGTGGCCCAGACTACGCCAAGCCCCACGTGTGATGGGTTCAGCTGTAGCTCCGCAGGACACGTGAACTTTTGTTTGTAGATCCTGAAAGGGACTCATAATGTTGATGCCACGGGTTCCTGATGACAGGATGCTGCTCCTACTAAATCATAAACCGTGGTTTAGAAATGACGGTGGCTGGGCTCACACCGTGCGAAACCAGAACCAACCGGACCACTAACGCAGAATGCATGATCCCCAACTCTTCCATTTAATTTGATCACCATTCCCTTCTTTCTTTCTTTCTTTCTTTCTTTCTTTCTTTCTTTCTTTCTTTCTTTCTTTCTTTCTTTCTTTCTTTCTTTCTTTCTTTCTTTCTTTCTTTCTTTCTTTCTTTCTTTCTCTCTCCCTCCCTCCCTCCCTCCCTCCCTCTTTCTTTCTTTCTTTCTTTCTTTCTTTCTTTCTTTCTTTCTTTCTTTCTTTCTTTCTTTCTTTCTTTCTTTCTTTCTTTCTTTCTTTCTTTCTTTCTTTCTTTCTCCCTTCCCTTCCCTTCCCTTCCCTTCCCTTCCCTTCCCTTCCCTTCCCTTCCCTTCCCTTCCCTTCCCATCCCTTCCCATCCCATCCCATCCCATCCCATCCCATCCCATCCCATCCCATCCATCAAATTTGTATGCCACCCATCTCCCCCAACAGGTGACTCTGGGCGGCTCACAGTTAAAACCAAAGTCCCAAGAACCATTAAAAAGTGATACCATATAAATAGCTGAAATTAATTAATCAGTTAAAATCAGGCTATAAAAACAGCCCTATACATAAATACTAAAAATAGTGTTCAAGATGACGGGGGGATTCCTTCAGTGCTAACTTCCTGTGCGTCCGGAGGCTGCGAAAGGTAGAAGGGCAAAGCTGGTAATAGCAGTTGGCAACGTGAACCTCTCCTCCACCCTAACTTGGTCAAGAGCTCAGCAAGAAAAGTAGGAGCTGCCGGATTTTTCTGGCTGGCTGAATTTTGTGGCTTGCCGGGGCTGTTCCAAAATCCTGCCCCGGGATAGAGTAGGGAGGATTGTAGGTCCGGATCAGCCCTCGGGCAACGCTCCTCTGGCCCTTCAGGATCCATTTTGGGAGGCATACGGTGGCAATGATGATAATGAGGAAGAGGCTTAGTCTTAATCATTGTTTAATTGTTTCCTAGACTCTGGAAAAGAAGGAGGAAGAGGTGACATCTGAAGAGGAAGAGGAGAAAGAAGAGGGTGAAGAAGGCAAGGAGGAGGAGGAGGAAGAGTATGATGAGGAAGAGTTTGAAGAGGTAAGAGAAGCCAGACATTATCTACATTCGTTGGCAACTGGGGACCTCTTGATGGACTTTTTGTGTCAAAATGGAAAAAAAAGGAACGTGATTTATGGCTTTGATGATTAGACAGGATAGATTATCGAAAGAAGGGAGTCAGGATGTAACTTTAGAGGGAGAGGTGAAAATATAATTGTATTTGTAGCTGCAGTGCAGAATATTGGAAGCACCGCTTTGTATCGTTTTTCTTTCTTTTCTGTTTTTCTTGAACTTCTTTCCTTGCCCTTTTGGCTTTCTCTCTGCTTTCTTTCTTTTTCTCTTTCCTTTCCTTTATATTAGTGTGTATTCGCTTTTATCTCCTTTTTAAACGTTTCAATACAAATCATACATTAAATAAAAAAGAGGTACGAAAAGCCATAGCAGAGCCAGAAGCCCCAAAAATGCCGCTTCTACGTTTCCGTTTATTCATTGATTCAATTTGTGTGCCACCCATCTCCCCCAGAGGGCTCACGATTAAAATCCAAAACAGGGAAAGCAATCAAAATACAACGATCCATATTAAAATTTACTAGTAACAATTCTATATAAAAAGACTACGGACAATTCAAGATGACGGGGGGAGCAGTGTCGATCATCCCGCCAGCCAATTCCAACCACGCGAGCCCCCCCCCCTGTCAAGCGTTAGTTAGGGGAGCCGTTGGCCGTTTGGGGTCGGATTCTGCGCCACGTCCCCAGCGCAGGCGGCCGTGCGACCCGGCAGCGCATCCAAGCCCCTGCACAAAGCGGGGGCCTCTGGAGAAGGTAACTCTCTGAGCAGCGAGGAAGGTTTTGGGGGGCTCTGAAGGCGTAAGACGAGGAGCAGCCCGGTGGCAGGCGTTTTCCTTTGTCCTGCTGCAGGAGACGGATTACATCATGTCCTATTTCGACAACGGGGAAGATTTTGGGGGCGACAGCGACGACAACATGGACGAAGCGATCTACTGAAGCCGCGCGTTTCGACGCCCGCCTCGCCTGGTGAGCGTCCCCGATGTCCCATCGCGGGGGTCTCGAGCTCTTGCAAGCTGTCGAAGAGGCGCCCCTCTGGCCTCTAGAGGGCGCCCCTGCCCCACTTTTGCGACTGCTACATGATGCTCGCATGCGCCTCCCGGACCTTATAGCCAACAGGCCTGCAATTCTCCAAAAACACCCTTGCAAACGCTCTTCAGAGCTGGGGGTTATCGTTCTCCAAGCCCAGGGGCTCCGGCGGTGTGGGACCGCATCACCCATCGTCCTTGGCCGGCCTCTCCCCCTGGCTCTCATCCAGCAGGGTTTAGCGGCTGCGGTCCCATGCAGAAGGTCGGGGAGCTTTCCGAATGAGAGGAAACGCCTTGAGCGGAGAGCGAACCCTCTGATCTGCTCGGTGGGGCCGTTTGGCACGTGGGGCTACCCTATCTGCTGGAGAGGGTGGTTCTGCAAAAAGGGGGAGGCAGATGCAGGTCCAGGTATGCTCCTCATGGGGGGAAGGCGGGGAGGAGGGAAGGTGCCATCCATGGAAATCAGCAGGAATGTTCTACAACAGTGGTCCTCAATCTCGGCAGCTTTAAGATGTGTGGACTGCAACTCCCAGAATTCCCCAGCCAGCGTTGCTGGCTGGGGAATTCTGGGAGTTGCAGTCCACACATCTTAAAGCTGCCGAGATTGAGAAACATTGTTCTGCAACCTCCAATTTGTTGATGCTGCCACTCGAGATTGATCTTAACCGCGTGTCCAAGAACGATGGCAAGAACGAAGATAGAGCTCTTATTTCTTTCCCTCTAGAGAACCGTCTACATCGGATTTTCCGTTTAAAACGAGTTGGTGAGACGGTGGCAAGGGGAAAACCACAATCGTGCACCCAGTGGCGATGAAGGACGCACCTGCTCTTTTCCACCTGCGAGCGCACCGAACCCCGTGGGTCTCTTGGCCGTCTGCAGGTCGAGGTGGCACCGTTTGGGGAAGGCTTTAGTCGTGAACAACCCGGCCTCTTGCGATGTGTTGGATTGCAACAGTCAGCACCGCCATGTTTGCTAGGGGCCTGTCCAGAATGGAAGAATTTGAACAGGGATAATGGGAGTGGCTAATCAGAGCTGCACCTGTTGCATACCTGCCTGGAAGGTTGACATCATCTCAGAGAAAAACGAGATGATAACGCTGAGCTGTTTTCTTCCCATCTCGGAGGATTCCTGCACGGAACATTGTAAGACAGATGTTTACGTCTTTCGACATTCATCTTAGTTCTCTTTTTCACTGTCTGCATCTGCTTCTGACAGCGGGTTGACGTATGCAGATGTTAAAGCAGCAACACTCTTCTCCCTCCATGACTTGGAAATACACAAAGTGAATTTTTCCTGCTGTTTCCATGTCTGCATGTAAAACGTTTGGTAATTGGACATTTTTAAATGGCGCGTTGGGGTAGCAAATGCATTACGAGCCACCCGTTTTTGGTAGCAAACTGCGAGGAACTTCCCTTTAGTCCAGCCCAGAGTTTTCCAAACTTGACCGCTTTCAGAGGTGTGGGCTTCAACTCCCAGAATTCCCCATGCTGGCTGGGGAATTCTGGGAAATGAAGTCCACACCTCTGAAAGTGGCCAAGTTTGGAAAACACTCGTTTAGCCCCCAGTCCATGGAAAGAGGAGCGTGATTTTGCGATAGTTTGGAGTGATTCTTCGGGTCTTAATTGCAGTTGGGAAAATTACGTATCGGGGCTGTGAACAAAAGATACTTTTCCTGATGTTGAAGATTGCCAGCTGCCAGAGGGAGGCCTTTTTTAAAGCTCTTTTAAATGTGTACATAAAATGTTGGGTTGCAATTAAAACCTCTGTTTAATTTTTCTCTGTCCTTAGCTGGTTTCTCCGGCTTCGCATTTCAGCAGAAATGAGCATTTTGGCTTAAGCCAGCCCTTGTAAATTAGGGTGAGGCGGGGTGGTGCCACAGGCCTCGATGCCCATGTCAATATCCTTTGAATTAAAAGGAAGTCAGAAGTTGGACGTTGCTGCAAAGGTGCGTCTGGACCAGTGTTTCTCAATCTTGGCCGCTTTAAGAGGGGTGGACTTCAACTCCCAGAATTCCCCAGCCAGCCTCCCAGAAGTCCACCCCTCTTAAAGCGGCCAAGGTTGAGAAACACTGCTCTGGGTGCCACGTTTTATTAGAACATAAAGCGATGGGAGGAGTTTACCATCTCATGTAGCTTAAAATTGCCCACCTGGCCAGGAGAAGATTCATAGTGGGGAAGAGGGTGCTGGGGCCTGTATGGGCAGGACCCTGGCCGGTTTCTTTTTCGGTCCTGGGACGTTTGGGGACCAGCCATGCTGCTTCTGGGACAGGCTTTCCGTGTTCCAGAAGGTCTCCCTGGGACTTTGCATCCTGAAGAGGAAATGGCTGCGGAGCGCTGATGAGCAAATGTTTCTGGCCAGGTGCGAGATTTGGCTGGGACCAAGGCTTGGAAAGTTTTGGGCGTATTAGCAGAGTCTCTTCCTGTAGCTAGGTCTCTGCCCATGAATTAATCTCTTTTTGATTTAAGGAAGCTGAACGTGGGGAGCAGGATCTTGTGGCATCTGGTTCCTGGAGCCTCGCTGAAACAAAGCAAGCCCTCTTGCACAGAGCAAAAAACCGGGAATTTGAGACAAGGTGAAAGCTTGCATACAAACACACGCATACAATTTTCGGAGAATCTTTGCTATTATTTTTGAGACACCCCCTGTCAGCAAGTTTGGAGTCTTATGATTGTGGAAGCAGAGTTAAAAAAAGGAATGATCCCCCCCCCCCCAATGATTGTGTCCAGACAGGGCGCTTCACCTGGTTATAAACGAACCCATGTTCTGGGTTGTCATAATACATCGAAGCATCAATTAACCAATTACTCTGCTGAGCCCCCAAAAACTAACCCGTTCGAAATGACCAAGGTTACCTTGTGCAAACGGCACATGGATGGGTTAGCACAGCTTATTCAGCACTTGAGGACTTTTCATTTCCACCATTTGTGTCAAGCAGGAAGGGAATAATGCCAAGAGCCGCAGTTCTGAAAATGTGATAAAAAAGAGGAATTAGACAAAAGGGCCGAGCTGACATAATTTATGCTGATTGAGAGTTGCTGTTTCTTCTTCCCTCCATAACCACATTTGTATTGTCTAGAAAAAAATGCACATTTAATCCACATCAATTTATTTTGTTTGCAACTGAGATCTACATAAATTAGGCATTTCCCCCTCCTTACAAAACCCACATTTTCTAAGGAAAGAAATGCAGCGTATTAAATAACGTGGCCTATATCTTCTCTGGAAGGGAGGTGAAAGGAAATGACACATTTTGATCTGGAGGTCCTGACCTTTTTCTTGAGTTTTTCTAACCCATCTTGCTTGGTCTCTGGATTGGCCCCTCTTTTCACTCCTACGGCTTCCTAAACATCCTTAAGGCCTGGCTGAATTTGATCACTGTTCCAATTTATAAAACGGGCAATAAGCAGGACCCTGCCAATTATTGTCCAATTAGCTTGTTACCAGGAATAAGCAAATTGTGTGCCAGATTTCTGGACACTAAGCTTTCAGGTTGGATTTGCACGGAACATATTTTGGCTCGAGAGCAGGCAGGGTTTAGGCCTGGCTACTCCAAAACAGCCCAAAATGTGTAATTTTACATCATTTAGCTGGAAAATACTCCAGCCCTCCCACAGGGCAAAGGCTGCCCTCGATTTTGCCCCTTGCAAACACTTTGGAGGAAGTTAGGAATTTCTTGACCTCGACTTTTCAGAAACAAAAATTCTGGTATTCTCAAGAAAACATTTTAGAACTCTTCCCCCTGTAGCAGAAATGAGCAGGTTAAAACCTTCAAATATCTGGGTATCCATTTTCAATCTTCCACCTGCGCAAGCTTAATGCAAAAGTCTTTTGGAGCGCCCCTTGCATGGTTAAGCATGCAAGCTCTTGTGCGTGTGATCACATCTGCAGCAATTAAACTTCAGAAGGCCAAAGTCTTGGGCCAGTTATATGATTTATATAAAGAATTATTCTGCATGGAGGCTAATCAAACAAAATTCTTCACCTCCTTAATAAGAGTGCCACACTTGACTCCTAATGTCCTGATACGGTTAGAATTAGGCTGTGTCTCCATCCATCCATCCATCCATCCATCCATCCATCCATCCATCCATCCATCCATCCAAATTTGTAATAGACGCCCTTGGTAAGTTGAGGCTCATGGATCAAGACATTCAACCAGATGTACCCAGGTGTTTCACATCTTAGCTTCTGCACTTTTGTTCCTCTGCCGTGTACAATCCCCAAATATTTCTACAATATCTTGCACGTCCCACACAGGAGACTCTTCACACAGGTGTGATATGGCAAGTAACTCATCAGGATGACAAGATGATGTAATCTCCCTTAAGAATGTCATACCTGGTTATGTTCAGACTCGGAAATCGAATCTGTCCCACGTGTGCTACGTCACAGTCCGCTGTGTGCTCAGCGGGGTATGGAGCCAACAGCAGCCATCTCTCGATCCTTGACTTGCGTGCAGGATGGGAGGTTGTGGCCAAGCTCCTTAGTGATCCCTCCGTCCATTCTGGGAGTTGAAGTCCACACATCTCGAAGTTGCTGAGGTTGAGAAACGCTGCACGAGCCATGTGGGTGAATGCACTCCCCTGCTCTTTGTGGGCAGTGGAGCCTCACTGAAGTGCAGTTCTAGAGACTGGCTTCTCACTGACCAGCTGATCCACCTTGTCTGGGTTTAATTCTGAGGCAGGTTCTGGAGTTGCAGAGGGACCAACCAGTAGAAACGTCTGACCTGCATGCAGGGATGAATCCACGGAAATTGTCTGAGGAATGCTTTAGTTTGTCTGGGGGTGGGTTAAACTACTGGGGTCTTTGCGGAGTTCCTTCTTTCCTGCCACCTAAAGAACCTCCTGCACATAGAAACATCGTATGTGCTGAAGAAAGCAAAGCCATCCATTCTCTGATTTGATGTATTCCAACAAGACGTTCACGACACCTTGAGTCTTCTGGTTGGGTAGATTGTTCTCCTCTCATTATCACTACCTTCTATCATCAGCATCCCAAGCTCTAACTTTATTTATGGCTGTCAGAAATCAGAGACCAGTCTAAGCGATGGCCAGTGCTTTTCCTGGGCTCTGTGTCCTCCCCACCCCCAAATCTCCTTTCCAGCTATTGCTGGTTGTGTTTTTCTGTGGAAATTGGACGGGAACCCCCTTGTGTCCAGAGCCATTGATGTTATCATCTCAAGCCTTCTGGTATTCATCCAATGCAGGGTTTCTCAATCTTAGTTGAAGTCCACACATCTAAAGTTGCCAAGGTTGAGAAACACTGATCCAGTGTGGAGGAGGAGGAGGAGGACCTGTAGGCCAGGAGTGATGGAGTGGGGAGCCACCATGTACCACAGGGTGGGATTTTTCTCTGGATGCTACTGAAAGCCAAGTCTTTCCAAGAATATCTGAAGGGCAAGGATGCTTGTGGTTGGGTGGCTTACACTCAGCTTCCACCAGTGGTGGCAATAAGAGTTCCTCGGAACACAAATCTCTGCTCTGACTCCCAATTTTGTGATGGAATGGAATTATGAAGGCCAAGCTCAGGGAGATAAACATTTTCTTAGCTCACCAGAAAGGTGTGGGAGGAACAAGAGGATGAGACTGGCACCTCCCTGAGGGATTCACACTGCTGTGGCTGGAGGACTTTGATTGATGTCAGGCCTAGCCCAAGGAACTCCAAGAGACAATGCCAATTCAGTCCAGCTATGTTTATTAGCTACAACCTCTAGCAAGAATCTTCCCAGACTAAAACCCCAGTTCCCAAAGTCCTCCAGCCACAACAGTGTGAATTCCTCAGGGAGGTGCCAGTCTCATCCTCTTGTTCCTCCCACGCGGTTCTGGCGAGCTAAGAAAATGTTTATCTCCCTGAGCCTGGCCTTCATAATTCCATTCCATCACAAATTTTTATCCATTAAAGGTATGTCGATGTGTAACATTACCTCCCGTGCAGGCGTACCAAACCCTTAACTCTGGTTAAGAAAACGCAGTGGTGTTCACATACATGTTCACCTTTATTGCCAGTGAACCCAACAGGTATCTGCCTCCCCTATGACATGCTTAACTAAATGCGAAGTACCTAAGCACCAGAGGGCCTTTACTCTGGCATGATGCCGTGCCCTCCCCTCAGCTGTCCTTGAAGATCCCTTATCAAGCGAGAAGGCTCCGGTGACTCTGGACCCACAGAAACACCACAGCAGGGGCCTGTATCACACACGTGCCCGTGGCTATAAGATTATGTAATACTTGTACGTGGCTATAAGCATGGCACATTCGTACTAGCCTCATCTCACCACTATTGCATGAACACCCAGGGCGCCCAGGACAATTCCACCCCTCCCTGCTGCTCTCAGATACCAACCCTGCCACGACATATAATGTTGCCAGGTTCTGTGCAGCAGTGATTAAAATTTGTCGGGTGCCATAAATTAATCTTAATGAGCATCTAGTTTGTCTTCCTAGAGTTCTCTGATAGATACAGTCTGCCACATACTCACCCTTATGCCCCTCTACGCTCATCTCATGCTCCTACCCCTCCTTGTAGATTCCTTTTAGATATACACTTTCTGTGTTACGTCTTTTAGCTTTTTTTAATTATTATTATTTAGACTCTGATGCGTTTTCTATGCTTTTTGATTGAGTGCACCCCACCCTCCTTATGCTGGGCTTTGATTTCATTTGATCTGGTGTTTGCATAACGTGCTGGGTTCACGGAACTTGCTAAGGCAAGGGCTGGGTTCCCGCATGATCCTGAATCCCGGATGACCCAACCCCGTTGAGCCTAGTTTAATGGCTGTGTGAACCCAGTACTGGGCTTTGGGCATCTGAACCCCCGTCTGGTTTTTCCCCTGCCTGCAGGAACAGAGGCTCCAAAGAGGCCGGACTCTCAGACACTTTGGCTGAGTTCACACCATAGTCACACTTTGCTTGCTAGACCACAATTGGCTGGGCTGGCAGAGCACCCGAAGCTGGAAACCACCCCTGGGTATAAGATTGCGTAGTACTTAGACGTGGCTATAAGTATTGCGCACTCGTACTAGCCTCATCTCACCACGGTTGCATAAATACCAGGGCGCACAGTAGGCTGCAGGCCCAATGACTGAAAATTGGCGACATTATCTCCTACTATTTTTAAAACGGGCAACGCTTAAAACCTTTTGTATGAGACCTAAAAGGGTCTTAGCATTCTTTATAAAGCACCAATGGGGAGTCCTGGCAAATAGAAGGGGTAGAAATGGAAGCAGTAACAGACTTCATTTATTTGGGCTCCAAGATCACTGCAGACGGAGACTGCAGCCATGAGATTAAAAGACGTTTTCTCCTTGGGAGGAAAGCTATGGCAAACCTAGATAGCATATTAAAAAGCAGAGACGTCACCTTGCCGACAAAGATCCGCATAGTCAAAGCTATGGTTTTCCCAGTAGTAATATATGGCTGTGAGAGCTGGACCATAAAGAAGGCTGAGCGCCGAAGAATTGATGCCTTTGAACTGTGGTGCTGGAGAAGACTCTTAAGAGTCCCCTGGACTGCTAGGAGGTCAAACCAGTCAATCTTAAAGGAAATCAACCCTGATTGCTCATTGGAAAGACTGATAATGAAGCTCAAGCTCAGATACTTTGGTCACCTAATGCGAAGAGAGGAGTCTTTGGAAAAGACCCTGATGCTGGGAAGGATTGAAGGCAAAAGGAGAAGGGGACGGCAGAGGATGAGATGGTTAGAGAGCATCCCTGAAGCAATGAGCATGAAACTGAGCAAGCTCAGGGAGGCAATGAAGGACAAGAAGGCCTGGCGCAATGTGGTTCATGGGGTCACGAAAAGTTGGACACAACTTAATGACTGAACAACAGCAACGGGGAAAACTGCCCCCCCCCGAGGTAGCCTCTGTACAAAATATGAATTCCACTCATTTTCATCATCCAATTTTGTCCTTCAGTCCGTCCTTCCATAAACCATTACCTACAAGCCAGCATGTTGCCAAGGTTGAAAAACACTGTTTTAAACGTTCTTTTACCTCGCTACAAGGAAAGGGAACAAGAGAAAATCCTATGCAAGGCTCAGCTTCCACAACTGAAGTCCATGGATCTTTAATTATGGTGACTGGGGAATTCTGGGAGTTGGTCCACCCATCTTAAATTGGCCCAGGTTGAAAAACCCTGCTCTAATGACTAGCTGAAAGTCAAGCAGCCGATTCAGCGGAGCAAGCGGCCGGACGTCTCCGTAGGCTGGTTGCCGTAAATCTTGCTCTGCTTGTTGTGCAACTGGATCGAATGATTGCCTGGGGTTGGCTGGTGCGCCTCACCTCTGCTTCGCAGGGAAAGCAGTAGAAGACCTGTGGAGTGGGCCACGCCTGCCTGGACCCTGCCCACGCTGACTCTTGCCCCGGGCTCTGAGGGCTACGTGCAGGAGGTCTGCTTTCTGCCAGCCTCGTGACTCTCCTCCGATAAAGCAGGCTGCAGGGACTCGGCCCCATCCCGGCTCCCTCGGACTGGCCTGGCCCAGATCCAGGCGGCCTTGCAACCGGGTCTGCTTCAGCACAGCTGCTGAATTGTCTCTGCCGGATCCTTTTCTCGCTGGTGTTCTTTGGTTTAAGCCCAGCCTAATTTTCCACGGCAGCCGAGGAGAACTTTGGCAAAGCGTCATCCGCCCGTCTAGGCTTAAACTCATGGAGATCTTTCCCAGGCACATTTGACTTCAGAATATATTTTTTAGGAAAAGGCTTTTGACAAAGGCTTTTCCTTTTAGGAAAAGGGTGTTTTCCACTTTGCACCCACCTGGCCTTCTGAAAGTCAGATTGGGGGCTGGGTGGGGACTCACCCCAAAACGAGTGCAGAAAAAGACCAGGGCTAAAATCACTAAAATCCTGCCCTTCAACGTTGGGTGTTTTAGGGCCACGGCTCTGATTACTTGAAAGAAAAACAACCTGACCTTGGGAGCAATTTTCATTGACTTCAGTGGGAATTCCTTCTGAGTCAGCATCAGCAGACTCTTTTTATCTTAAGGGTTTAATGATCAGCTGTGTTTAAAAATCAAGGCATTGATTTTTATACTTAGGAGCATAGCGCTGTAAACCCCTTGTTGACCTTTCGGAAATCTATCACTGTGACAATCCTGCTGCTTTCTCCCCCCGCCCCCCGTGCGTTTTACCTTTTCTATTTCTCAGCTTAATCTTTCCTGGTAATTCAACCCATCCTGCCCCCATTTCCCCCCAACCCCCTGTTTCCAGAAAGTGGGGTTCCCCCGGAGGGTAGAATTGGTGGGGCTGGAGACCTTCTCCCTTGGAGATGCGGCTGTGTTCAAGGGAGGGGCCTTGGGGGCCACAGAACCGTCATGTAGTCTTTGAATTCGACAGAGCAAGACTTTTTCACTCAAGGCAGGAAAAATGACATCAGCTAACCTTTCTTTTCCAAGAGGTGTTTTGAGTTCCCATTTCTTGGGCCACTGACTTCCATGGAGAGAAGGCTGGCTGTGGCAGGAGATGCCCAGCTGAAGGAAAGGATGGTGATGTGGTAGGCTAGGAGAAGGTTCTGCTCCACAGATGTCAAAAAGCTTTGGAGGCGGGGTTCTTCCACTGACTTTAGAAGACCTTGATAGAGCTCAAAAGGTTGCCCGCCCCCTGCCCAGAGATGTCCATGGAGTTACTGGGCGCTGAACTTGACTCAAGGGATCTTTTCAGCCAAGAAGCTGAGGGTTCTCCAAGACCTGATTTGTGCTTGCTCTTGATCAGTGTTTCTCATCCTCAACCACTTGAAGAGGTGTGGACTTCAACTCCCAGAATGGCTGGCTGGGGAATTCTGGGAGTTGAAGTCCACACCTCTTCAAGTTGTTGAGGTTGAGAAACATTGCTCTTGAACCTGCTACTTCAGGGATTTTGTGACTTTTTCAAATAGGCTCAGAGAAAATCAGGACTGAGAAACTCTGTGAAGTCAGTACATACTGCTGGTTTTTCTTGGGCACTACCCAGCCTCGTTCGAGATTCAGACCGCAAAGCTCTGGGCAACCACGAGATGGCAGCCGAGAGTGGACGTCTGGCCTCTCTTGACTTGGTGGCCATCCAGATTTCTGCCCTCGGGTGCAGCTTGTCTAATTCAGGTCATGCAATCTTCCAGTTTCGTTCTCTTTCTGCAAAAATCCTGCAGGAACAAGAGAAGTTGCCACAATGGTGTTTGACCGGCGCTCCCCAGCAACTGAAAGTTTGGAAAGAACATTTTCTCGTTTGGATCCGGGGAAGGGGACTCTGGCTTTGTTTTTCTCCGCTGAAATCCTCCCCCGCTTCCTTCCTTCTTGGAATTTTAAATCAACACGTCAGGAAGTTTATGGCTCTGTTATGGTTGACAGGTATATGGCACGAGGGAGAAACAAGGAGGAGTGGGTGTAATAAATCACAGGCTGAGGCTTGCCCAGCGTTGGGTCACGTAGCAACCAAGCTTTTTCCCAGCAGCGGGCAGATGAGAAGGGCGATCTGGAGCCGAGCCTCCGTTGAACCAGACACGGAGGAGGGGGCCTGGAGTGACCCTGCACCTCTCTGTGCCCAGGCCTATTCCTTTTTTTATTTTTTTCAATGTGATTTTTATTAAAGATTTTTAAAAAAAAGTTTAAAAACAAATGCAAACTAATAGAAAGCGAGAAGAAGCAAAGGAGAAGAAAGTAATCAAGAGAAAGCTAAAAGTGCAAGAAGGGGGGGAAGGAAAAGAATAAATAGAAAAGAAAGGAAAAAGATACAAAGAAGTAGCTTCCGATCTTCTTCAAGCATTTATAAGTACAGTGATAAATTTACCTCTCACTCTATGGTTACAACATAACTCTCTTCTTCCTGTAATCTATCCTGTCTAATCATCAGAACCATAAATCATAAGTTCATTTTTTTTCTGTTTCACGTAAAAAGTCTATAAAGGGTTTCCAGTCAGCAATAAACGTAGAGATAGTCTTTTCTCTGATCAAAGAAGTCAATTTAGCCATCTCTGCAAGTTCCATCATCTTCACCCTCCGTTGTGGGTAGTGCCGGATCTTTCCATCTTTGTACGTATAATAATCTCGCTGCCATTATCATGTCCAAAACCAAACCAATGTGGTTTTCTTGATTCGGTGTTGAGGGAAGGCATCAACCAGGAGAACCATCACCAAATCGCTTTGCCCCAGCCCAGCCAACCCTGGTCTTACGCAGGAGAACATCTCAACAGCCAATCTCTCTGATGCGCCCTCCTCCCTCTAGGACTGAGCTTCTTTGAGATTGCAGCCAGCCACACACCCTTGAAACTTGGGTTCTGTTCCAATCCTCTCCCATTCCTTGTTCTTCTTCTCCACAACTCCTTGTGGGATGGGTATTGCTGGAGACGCTTCGTCTACAAATCTCAGATCCTCCCCGTTCCTCACCCAAGTAGGCAGATCTTCCTTTCTTGCTTCACGGTGACGAGCTGTGAGCATTCCCTATGAAGTGTGCGTGAGACTGGCACGTTCGGCAGCAGTCTGTGCCTAAAAAGCAGGTGCTGGGGGCTAAGGGAAAGGGGACCTTTGCTTTCATAGGCCAGCCTGCAGGCATTCTGCAGAAACAGGACTGGATGTGGCTTGGAAGCCGCAGAGGATGAGACCGGCTTTTGGGGTTTACTGCAGTCAGCTGGTCCTTCTGCTTTTGTAGGGGGTCAGGTCTGGGGGATGGCCGTGCTGGCTAGGGACAGTTTTATTTATGTACATATTTATTTATTTATATAGCCACTCATCTCACGCTGGTAACTCTGGGCCGCGCACACATTCTATTTATTTATTTATCTATTACAATTATATGCCACCCATCTCCCCCAGAGGGTGACTAGGTGTTGAGTAGTCAAGACCTGATGAGAATTTTCATCCAGATTAGAGGAGAACCAGAGGACCATCCGCTTTCAAAGACCAAGAAGTTCATTTTTGTCCGAGCCAGCTTCCTCGCCCTGGTCCCCTCCCAATGGATCAGACGTCAACCTCCATTAGCTGCAGCTTGGCATGGCAGGGACAACGGGTACCAACGTCTGATGGAGGCTGGCCTAAGCCCACTTGGCCAGGGGTGAGATCAAGTAACCAGAACTTGGTGCTGGGGAGGAGACTCTTTGCTGGTCAGGCTGTTGGGGCAAAGCTTAGGCTTTGGGCCAGCACCAGAATTCAACCCTGGAGGAGCATCACCCCTCTCCCCCTCAGAGAAACCAGCATCCAGGAGGACACATCCAGCAGCTTGTCCTCAAGCTCCATTTTGCTCAAGGAAGGAGCATTTTCAGGGGCTTGTTGGCAGATATTAGGAAGAGCCAGACAGAAAGAAACACTATCGATAGAGGACATCTGGTCATGTACTGAAGGCTGGCGCTTAGCCAACGCATGCAGGATGCTTGGGGGAAAGGAATCGAGTCATTAATCACTTTAGCCAGTGAGACAGAGAGGAGGTGGGAGAGTTTATTTCCCATATAAACTCTTTTTCCGTTCTGCAGGAAAAGAGGGCAAACACAGGAGCTGGAACCTTGCCGTAGTTAAGGGATAGAGCAGTGTTTCTCAGCCTTAGCAACTTTAAGATAGGTGGACTTCAACTCCCAGAATTCCCCAGCACGGCTGGGGGGTGAATTCTGGGAGTTGAAGTCCACCTATCTTAAAGTTGCTAAGGCTGAGAAGCACTGGGATAGAGAGAAAGGTAGCAAGAAAACCAGGAAAATGGGGATCAGATCATGAAGATCCGACTGGATTGAACTGAACTGAGTTGGTGGGTATCCAAGACCCACATTTTGGAGGGACCCAGGTTGAGGAAAGTGGGAGCAAAGCTTGCAGGTTTCGGAGCCCGTTCCACCTCACAGGGATCCCCTGAAACCCGAACACTCAAATGCTTCAAAGTCCAAGCGGACAGCCCCACCAAAGCTATCGTTCTACCCAGCCTGGATCTTAATGTGTGTAATTGTGGTTTGTTCTGCTTTCGCACCAAAAGCTGTAAAAGAACTTCCGTGGGCAGGAAACGCACACGGTGAACTAGTGTACTTCAAGTCTGCCGAGCTGGCTGTGTCACATGGGTCCCCCTGCCCGAGTTGATCTGTCCGGTTGATGCTGCGAAACCAGGGGGTCTGGCAAAGACTGCAGCCAGGGGTGGGGTGGGTTACCTATGGCGCGTTTCGGTTTTACTCTGGTTAAGTGTGTGTGAAAAGCCTTTGTTTTTTCCTTTCCACAGATACACACACAGACACACACACATTCGTGAGACTTAAATGACTAATTTTTATTCAGAGATTTGGAGCGGGCTTCTCCAAAGTATTCGAAGTATTTTGAAATATTCTCACCTGTAGAAAACCACCAAGGGTCAAGGAGGGGTGAAGACTATTTCAGCTCAACTATGGGGACGGCTCATATTTGCAAGTAGAACAGTGTTTCTCAACCTTGGCCGCTTGAAGATGGGTGGACTTCAGCTCCCAGAATTCCCCAGCCAGCGTTGCTGGCTGGGGAATTCTGGGAGTTGAAGTCCACCCATCTTCAAGCGGCCACGGTTGAGAAACATCGTATTAGGCACATGAAATATGCAAATTCTTATTGGCGCATAGTGGAAGTTAAGTCAATGCCGGATCCCCTACTTTAGGAATAGTGCAAATCGAGTATTTACACGGGCATTTCAAGATTGAATGCTTCCCCCCTCCCCTCCCCTTGATTTTCCCAGCCTTTCCCGATCCTGTCCAGAGCAGCTCTCAAAGGCTGTCCGTTAGTGCTGCGACTTCGAGGGAGAGGAAAAGAGAAAGGAACAGCTGGTCTCAGCAGCCTCTGGCTTTCGGAGAAAGCTGAATAAATATTTTGTTTGTCTCGCTAGATTGCAATGTTCCCGCAGTTAAGGAGAAGCCAGACCGCAAAGACGCCATTAAGCAATCAGGTCAGGGAGGCTCAAAACAAGCCAGAGCAACTCCAGCGCCCATGCAAAATGGGAATATCTTCAGTTATACGCGGGGGGGGGGGGGGGGCGCATTTTCTTGGGAAAAAATAAAGGACAAACCTGAAAAAGGGGCAAATCCGAAAGAGGTTTCATAAGGCTAAAGAAAAATCAATTGTTCATATTTGTAACTTCGCTTTACAGAAGAAAATTCAAAAGCAACACCAAGAAACACTTTACAGAAACACACAGTTCTAACACAAATATGGAAAACTCTCTGTGTGCATTTATTTTAAAAAGACAATTCAATGTCTATATTTTTCACCCAGATGTGAAAGACTGTGCATTAAGGGGCACCGTTGGTACGGTAAAAGCTGGAGGCCCAAATAAAGGACAAAAGCGAGTTTTTGAAAAATAAATCAATCTAAACGACAGCCTTCTGAAATAAAGGACAGTCCTCTATAATGAAGGACGTGCTGTCATGTTTCCTTTCCAAAGTTGCACATGGGGAAAAGGACATGGGGGGCTCCAACCGGTGTGGAAGGACCTCGCCCTCGGTCTGTGCCCCCCTCCTTATTTTCCATGGCCAAGCTGCTTTCCATCTCGCGCAAGGTCTTCCTCCTTGAAATGTTGCTAGCTTAGAGCCTGATTCGGCTGACCAGGATCTGCGCGACATAAATCTCCCTGTGGCCGGAGGGCGACACGGCTTGCTTTTTATCAAAAAGGCGTTGCATTCATCAGAGAGACTTTTCACATGCTGGTGAATCATTTCAGATTGGGTTTTTTTTTCTGAGCCCCTAAAACAGGGTTTCCCAAACTTGGCATCATCATCATCATCATCATCATCATCATCTTCATCATCATCATCATCATCATTATTACACACACACACACACACACACAGAAAGTGCTTTAACAAAAAAGTGAAAGAAATAACAAAGAAAAAAACCATGTTAATATGTCATTATAACAGTAAACAATTACAATTCTATGTATATCTAGCACAAATATTATTCAAGTACGTATTTATTTCTAATGGATTTATAGGATTATCATTTTTTAACTCAGTGTATTTTATATAAATGAGTCCCCCATTTCATCATTCTCGTCCATACAAAGTCAACGTCTACAGACAATCCGCTCGTAAGCGGCAAGCGCAATCAGGTCTTCCATCCGTTGAATCACTGGGGCCGTCCATGTATCTTTCCGACGCTGCGATATCAGTCTTTTGCAAACTCGGCAACTTTAAAATGTGTGGACTTCACGTCTTAAAATTGCCAAGGTTGAGAAACGCTGATCTGACTGGAGCGCTGATCTCTTTGGAGTTACCAGAGATGGGTGTGCAGCCAATTATATTTAAACAATATAATTCTCATTTCTACATGTTCTCACCTCTTAGCACAGTAGAAAAGCAGGTTTTTTTTCCTCCAAAAGCAAGCCCATGTGTTTTTATTTGGTCACTTAAATTCAGCATGGATCTATGTAAAGCATTCAGCTAGAATAGCTCTGCTGAATTTGGACCACAGCTGAAACCCCACCTGTCTTCCAGGGGTATTTCCAAGATAGAATGCTCTTGGCGCTGAGGTCTCCACTTCACACCCACAGCTAGTAGGAGTCTCCCTGCATGGATTTGTCAGGCTCCTTTAAAGCCACGCGCGGATGAAGCCGGGGAGAGCAATCCTCTGATGCTTATCGCCGGCTCCTGGGATTCAGCGTGTGTGGGGGTGGAGTGGGGTCTTCTATGTTTAGCCTCCTGGCCAGTAGTGTTGAGATATGACTCTTCGTCTTCTTCTTCCATTTGTTCTGGCCAATATTTTGGGAAAGCCAAGTCAGCCAGCAGTCATCACCCATCAGGATAAATCTGTCCAGCTAGCCGTATTCTGGAGCCTTCCAGATATACCGGACTACAAGTCCCATCATTCCAACCCAAGGATTTAGGGAAGTTTGAGTCTGACATACCTAGGCTCCACTCTACCCCCCTAATTCTGGGTTCTCCATGTTCACCTCTTCAGGACACCCTCCATATTCAGAGATGGAGCGGTTTCCAAGCTTTGGGATAAAAACTTGGTGCCATCTTCTGCCAGTCTGAGAGGGCTGTAACAGGCTGCGCTGGATCGGGAGGGCAGCCGTCTGTCCCTTTGGAAACGCTCTGGATTAAATCTGGATTAAAACCAATCTGATTCAAGCTTCTCCGGGGCGAGCACCCGGGGGAGTTGGGATTGTTCAAATGCCAGGCGTTCCCAGGGCAGAAATTTTGCTCTCTGATTCACCACTAAAAATAAGCCTTAAAACATTAAAAGTGTTTAGTGGACCGTTTTTAAACACGTTATGATCATTTATTCTCTGTCCTTTTGTAAAGGGCTCAGCCAAAAGTTGAGCTGTGTTGTGAAGGGTGGAAGAGATATTCCCCTTCTCCAAAAAAGAGGTGCGTAATTTTTAGCATTGCTGAAAAAATAAAAAGAAAGCCTTGCCCAAATTAGCTTGTCTCTTTTGTAATTTGGCCTGCTTTTTTTATCACAATAATATGCATATTTAGATCCTGCCTTAATGATCTCAGTAGATCCCTGCTTCTCAACCTTGCCAACATGCTTTAAGTCCAGACATCTTCAAGCATGCTGGCTGGGGAATGCTGGGAGTTGAAGTCCAGACATCTTAAAGTTGCCAAAGTTGACAAACACTGGACTAAATGTTGCAAGAGAGGTACAGTACCCAGGCAGGTTATTTTTAAAGTGCAGTGCAGCAATTTCTTTGGGGGGCATGACTCACAGTCCTGAGGCCGGAATCACAGGCTGTTGCCCCACAACCTGCTGGGGGAAACAGAGCTCGCTGGGAACGAAAGGAAATTGAGTGCAGGAAGTGGAGTTTTCTCCTGCGAAATGTCTGATTCAGCAGATAGAAATAGACTGCACTTGGTGACTCTGAACTGGCCAGTCTCCACCTTCACAGGGCAGCCAGACCAATTTGCCTTACGTTTACCATTCCAGGAGCCGGGCAAACCCCGCACAAGGTTCCTCGAGGCTCAGGGACGGACGAGGGAATCTGACTGGCAGCTGACTGGCCAAGATCAGGGGTACCCAACCTGGTGCCCAGGGCGACACTTGGCCCCCAGGGAAATGAAGCTTCCAGACTCAGAGGGAGTTGGCATCAGAAGAGCACCCGGGGATGGAGCAAACGGGGAAGGGTGGGTTACTTTCAACCTCGTCTACTTGAATCTCATTGGCCATAAAATAAATGTTAACACTGATTGATGACAGGGAGGCTGCGATTAGGGCAGATTCGAATAACGCGATAGTCGATTGAGCACGAATTGTAAATTGATACCAGGTGGCGTTTCATGCGGCCCACCGTTCAGTTAATGCAAGGCTAGCGCGTGTGCAATTGAGGCTAGCGCGTGTGCAGCTGCGGTTTTACACGCTGCTCATCTTGGCGGGTGCAAGATGGAGAAAAGGAAGATTCCATCAGAGGAAAACAGTGCAAGGTTTTGAAAAAAAGAAGCTTGTTATGACGTCGGAGCAAACGTCTGATGGAATTGAACGACGTGAACGTGGTCCTAGCAACGTTGAAATAGGACGAGATGTTGGAATGGCTGAATCTCCAGTGTGCAATATTGTAAAACACGCAGGGGAAATTGAAAATAAAAAAGGTAAAGTTGTGTCAGCTTTTCGTGGTTTGCAAACATCTACAAGGAGATTAAGAGACGAGGATGTTCTTGTCAGTGTAAGCTTACCTTTAGCAATGCTATTTGGACGTTTTTTGTTTGATCTTATTTATTTATTTATTTATTGTTCAAATTTAGATACTGCCCATCTCACGAAGAAGTGACTCTGGGCAGTGATTTTGCTTCCTATAACTACCCTGTGTGTTTGTTAACAATAAATTCAAATTATCAGTATATTCTTTTTATCCTTTACTCTAATACAGTGTTTCTCAACCTTGGCAATTTTAAGATGTGTGGACTTCAACTCCCAGAATTCCCTAGCCAGCCTGGCTGGCTGGGGAATTCTGGGAGTTGAAGTCCACACATCTTAAAGCTGCCAAGGTTGAGAAACACTGCTCTAATATTTCGTTTATATACTGTATATATGTTTAACTTTTTTCCTTACCCATTTCCCTTGAGCTGAAACCAATTTCCCTATTTCCCATAGAAACATCACTTCGAATAGTGAGAATTTGAATAAGGGGACCATTTCGTGGGGTCCATGAACCACACCACTCAAGACCTACTTGTATTACATTATTTATAATTCACTTTTCTTCCATAGAGCAAAAGCTTTCTGCTCTGCCTTCATCATCAAGCAGCCAATAAGTTTTTTGGCTGACTGAGGATTCAAACCTAAGCCTGGCGTGTGACGCCCATCATTTCCTGCCCCTTCAGCAAAATCTCTGGGGCAGCCCAAACAGTTGGCGTCGGTCTGTGAACAATTTGCATTCTGGGACAGGTCTTAGCAATGCAGTCTCAGCAAACTCTGGTCCTGCTACTTTTCAGCTTCTTGACCTCAGGGATGTGGGCAGAGTGATCTGGCCCCATGCTGAAGGGAGAAGGTCTCTACCTCCTGATAGAAGGGAGAGGTAAGGGGTTCCCCCCTGCGCAAAGAAAGGGGGAATATGATATTGTCTGAAGAAACTCTCCCTTGATCTGAGAGATCGTGTGCAAGCACAGGCTGGTCTCAAAGGATCATTTCTGGGAAAGGTGAGGGAGAAGGTGGTGCCCTCACAGTGCCAGACCGAACTGAAAAATACAGATTTTCTGGATCCATTTCAGCTGGGTTTTCAGCCCGGAGATGGCCCTGAAATGGTGTGGGTGGAAACGGTGAGGCGAGGGACGGACTTGCTAGTTCTCCTGGACATCTCAACAGCTTTCATTTCTATTAACTAAGTTGTCTTTCTGGACTGCCTGGCAAGACCGGGGGCCTGGGGACCCGTTTTAAAGTGGTTCTGGTGTTGGCCCAGTCCAACACTGGGTTCTATAAAGGCCTCTAATGGTTTGTTAATAAATTGATTCAGGTGGCCCTCACTGCCAGGAGGTTTGGTAAGTGACACCTTGGCCACTGACCTTGAAACTTGTCTAGACGTTGTAGCGGCTGGCTGCTGATTGGTGCTACAAGGATTATCTCTCTCTCCTGGAAGCTCTGTACTGGTTTCCATTTGTTTACTGGGCAGAAGGCAAATGTTGGCGTTGCCCTTTAAAGCCCTAAATAGTTGAAGGCCTACGTAAGGAGCCGCTTCTCCAGTTACAGCCGGGTGTGATTGATAAGAATGGCAGGAGAGCCCTTTGAAGCTTTCAGAAGCTTCTCCTTCTGGTATGCAGGAGAGGACTCCCAAGATAGCCGATCTGAAGGGCTGTCAAGTACAGGAGGGAGAGTACCCTGGAGGGCAGGACCCAAATCAAGAGGTTGAAACTGCACGGAAGGAGATTCGGGTTAGATATTAGGAGGAATTTCCCAACGGTAGAAGAGCTGTCAACCAGTGAAAAAGGTTGCTTCATGAAGTGGTCTGTCACCGTCACCGGAAGTCTTCAAACAGAGGCTGGATCTGCCTGACATGCTTTAGCACGCTGTTTCTCAACCATGGCTGCTTTAAGATGGGTGGGCTTCAATTCCCAGAATTCCCCAGCCAACCTGCACTTCGGGTGCCGAACATTACTGCTGGTCATTTCATCTTAACAGATGTGACTTCCTTTGCATTATGTTAACTTGCAGAAAATCTGAATTCCAGCCCATTGAATTGAAGTCCAGACATCTTAAAGCAGGAGGGCTGGGGAATTCCGGGTGTCGAAGCCCACCCATCTTAAAGTTGCTGAGATTGAGAAATGCTGCTTTAGCAGATCCTGCACTTCTGAGGTCATTCCCAGCTCTGTGATTCCATGATTCATAAAGCCAAATGCCAACCCAGCACATCTCTGAAGTCTAGGACTACAACCCCCATTCTTCTTACTCAACAGGCCACTAGCTGAAGTTGTGGGAGTTGTCACTCCCTTAGATTAGAAAAGGACAGGAGGGTTTTGTCACCCACCTCCTTGTTCCCACGTTGTTTGGTTCTTGTGGACCCCTGTCCTCTAAAGCAGTGTTTTTCAAACTTGGCACCTTTAAGATGTGTGGACTTCAGCTCCCAGAATTCCCCAGCATGGGAATTCATCCACACGTCTTAAGGTTGCCAAGTTTGAAAAACACTGCTCTGAAGTATCTTGCATGGGTGCAGCCACACTTAGCAATCCCCTCCCTAAAACTGCCACCTATGTGAGAGTCTTTTCGACGCCAGTCAACCCTGCCAGATCTTTTAAAATTAGGCTAATTGTCTCTGTCGGCAGTTTGGTGCCTTTCCAATTGTACATTGCGCAAAAGATCATGTCTTCTTTCAACTATACTGCATTTTTATTACTGTATGCCACTGTTTTTCAACCTCGGCAACTTTCAGACGAGTGGACTTCAACTCCCAGAATTCCCCCAGCCAGCAAGCTGGCTGGGGGAATTCTGGGAGTTGAAGTCCACACGTCTGAAAGTTGCTGAGGTTGAGAAACACAGCTGTATGCTTTCTTGATTCTGGTCAGGATAAAGGATAAAAGGAGGCCTAGACATATTTCAATATGCTAAATTGCATTCCAAGCTGCATTACAGGCAGAGACCCGTCTTTTGAAAGTTCTTGATAAGGTGCTGATTAAATACCACGTATGATTATGCCATTATATTATAGACAGCCCATGTGACTGAGGGGCTGGACTAGGAGCAGGAAGACCCCGGGGGCTGCACCGAGCGCACTTAGGGCCAGTCACTCTCTCCCAGCCCAACCCAACTTACTGAGTTGCGTAATGTAGGAGAAAGAGTGCCTTCAGCTGGAAAGGTGGCAGTGAATTCCCTGGTCCATTTTTGTTTTTAAGGAATAACCTCAAGAACCAAGCGAAAGGATGAGATTGACCCTTCTAGCTCCCCAAACTCCAGCTTCTCTGCAAGAAGAACATTTCTGTTTCCCCATATCAAGTTTCCAAGGCCATCGTGCTCAGACGTCATTGGGTTGGATTTCATTGGATCTGTTTTACCTCTACAGAGAGATACGGTTGCAACCCTTGAGATTAGAGCAGGGTTTCTCAACCTTGGCAACTCTAAGATGGGTGGACTTCAACTCCCAGAATTCCCCAGCCCACCTGCTTTAAGATGTCTGGACTACAGTTCAATGGGCTGGAATTCAGATTTTCTGCAAGTTAACGTAATGCAAAGGAAGTCACATCTGTTAAGATGAAATGACCAGCAGTCATGTTCGGCACCTGAAAGTACACCTTAGTTTCATGGGGCTAGTCGTACATCTAGAAATGTAATTTTGGTACCCTGGTTAAGTATTGGTTCCTCAATAGATGGAAGTCAAACTGACCTCTTGAGGACTAGCAGCTTTGGAAATGTCATCATGACCAAATTCCAGCCTCTGCTACGCACATCTTCTATACTTCCTGTGTTTAGTCTAACTGCATCAAAGCAATACTGGGTTAATAAATCCAACAAATAAATACATTTTTTACTAGTCTCTGATTTCTTTAATTTAATATCTTTATTTTTTTTTGTAAGAAAACAATATTTAATCTTAAAAAATTGAAAATACAAGCTAAAAATACAAACTAAGAAGGTAAAAAAAATCTATCTTATATTTTATACAATACATGAATAATATAGCAACAAAACCCCCAGGGAAACATTTCATTTATTGTTCTTTGTCAACTCACATTCTCTGCAGGTTAATATAATACAAAACAGAATGTCAGATCTTGAAGGTACCTTTTGCTTTTCATTAGGCAACAAGATATTTGCAAAATGCTTGTTTTCACTCAAAAAGTGCCGTTTTGGCTTACTTGGGTCAAGGATTTTGTACTGAAAGAGGTTTTAAGCAGTCTTACAAGCAGGACATCACAATGACCACCCACGGGTGGGTCAGAAGCCATTGCCACAGGCCAGCGAGTTCAACAATAAAGGCGTGTATAATGCGGAGTCCTTGGTGCGCTCTGAGCTGGGTGGTTTGCTTGCGGACGTTTCATTACCCGACTAGGGAACATCATCAGTGCTGGTGAGTCTGGGGTTTGCTGCCTGTTTATATACATAGCTTGCCCTGCCAGTGTTGGGGGTGTGTGATTTTCTCCTTGGTAGCCCCTTGGTTAGAGTGTTGTTTTCTCCTTGTTCGTCTGTCTGGTGTTAATCCCTGCTTATCTGGCTGCTGGAAAGGAGGCGTTCTGGTCTTCTTGTTTCCTTCTTAGCTTTTTTATGGTCTCTTTTGAATGGTGTGTAAATGTGGTTTATCTCTATGTGTCTTCTGATGGCTGATTTGTCTGAACGCCAAGCTTCCAGAAATTCCCTGGCGTTTTTGGATTTAGCTTGGTCTAAGTCCAAAATAAAGGAGGCCGTGACATTATTGCTCTTTATATGCACTTTCTTAATCTCAGAAAACGCCCCTGAGTTTCTATACTTTAAAAGGCCGTCTTCTTAAAAGGCTGCTGCTTTGACTGTAATAATTACGGTGTGATCGGTGTTGCCAAGGGCAGCGCCATCAGCTCTTAGGCACTGCTTCTGCCTCCAGCTGCGCGACTGAGAAGACAGGCAGCTTGCTAGCCGCTGTGAGTTCAGATATCTGTTTTTTTTCACCCCACCCTGCAAATGGACTGGGGATTGTGGGCACTGAGTGCCCACTGACCCACAGGTATCATTTGGGGGAAGACAAATGCCCACCACGTCTCGTCCTTCATCAGCTCCCCTTCTTTCTGCCAGTTCTCCAAGCGAAGGCACCCCCCCGTTTAGATTTAAAAGGATGATTTTTAAAAAAGGTTGGGGGTGGGCAGCGATCTGCCCTCCTCCCAACTTCTTCCCCCTCCAGGGATTCTTTTGGCTCGGAGTCTCGTCTCCAAGAGGAACACGAGAGGGAGGACTGGAAGGACGCCCAGAAGAACCCAGTTCGGGGAACTCACCCGCTTGTGAACCACGGAAGGGATCACGCATCCTCGGTGTGGCTGTGCATGTGAACCAGCCTCGCCAGCCAATCAGGGAGCCTGGGAGCCTGATCTTCCACCAAGAGCACGCTTGTGACACGCGCTGAAGGCGTGTTGCTGTCTTCCAGGAACGAATGAGCCTTTGGGCTGCTTGGCGGGGCAGCAAACTTTGCAAGCGTTTCAGGCATGCTCATATTTCCTGCATTGCAAAGAAAGGAGGAAGAACGCACCGGGGCTGAAACAGTGCTGCTCGTTATCAAGGTTCACTTTCTGCGGGGAACAGAGGCGCCTTTAAGTTCAGCTGGAGCTCTGATTAAATGTGACTATTTATGGGGAAGAAGGACCAGTTTCGCCTGATAAACCAAGACCTGGCCAGACCCCAAATCAGCTGCTGCCGTCTATTTCTTAAGAGCCTAGGAAAATACTAGATTTTGTGCAAAGCAGCAGTCAAGCCGTTTCCCTGTAAATTTGCTTTCCCCCCGAAGGTTAATTTGTTTATCAAGGACCGGGACGCCTGCGGCAGAGCAGTTCCCAGAATCCCCAGGCAGCAGGATGCAAAACATCTGGAAACTCCACACACCTGGCGTGGCTCATGCAGCACGTCAAGGAGTGATTTGCCCTTGGCAGAGTTTAGGGGCTATATAAGGCTCCTCCCACCCGCTGCCCTCCATTTTACGACCTCCAGAGCCCACGCCGGCTGGGGATTATGGGGTTTGAAGTTCGAGCTCTTTGAAGGGCTCCCGTTTGGGGACGGCTGAGCGAGACTTCAAGAATGCACTTTGGGCTTTTCAGCCTTTGGTTGGCCCTCTGAAACCGAGGCATATCGCAAGCTACGTGGCCAAGCGGTGATAAGAATAGAAATCGTAATTGTCACCACAATAGCATGGTAGTCATAACCATGAGAGAATCAGCCCTGAAATCTTGCTTTTCCCTACCCTTCTGGGGAGTCGGTCAACAGCTGCCTGTGGTGCAATGCGGTTGAACACTGCGGGCACTCAGGGAAATTGGTCTGGTTGCTTCTGGGTTCCTCTGTTTGAAGCAGCTTGATCTACAGCAGTGTTTCTCAACCTTGGCCACTTGAAGATGGGTGGACTTCAACTCCCAGAATTCCCCAGCCAGCCATGCTGGCTGGGGAATTCTGGGAGTTGAAGTCCACCCATCTTCAAGTGGCCAAGGTTGAGAAACACTGATCTATAGGGAAGTCCACCCAACTTCAACCTTGGCCAGTTGAAGTCCACCCAACTGCAAGGGGCCAAGGTTGAGAAACACTGATCTATAAGGAAATGTTCCTGCAGATTCTCTGGACAAACAAAATGGAGCTAATGGCTCAAACCCACTTTTCTGGGTCAGTTGGAAGCTCTTTGAAGAGAGGCGCAGCTTTGGGCTCCTGTATTTTAGGGCCACGTTGAATTGGTGCAGCTTGCTCCCCTGAGTCTCCCAGCTCTTACCAGGCCCACCCGGGATCTGCCTATTATAGGAAGACAGGCAACTGGAGCAGATTGGTCTCTCGGGGACCGTTGGGCAGGCAGAACGTTTGTTCCGTTTTTTGTCTTTCGCCAGGCAGTTTGGAAATGCCAGTGGACCACCTGCGGCTTTGGGCGTGCCATGCCTGCTGCCAGCTTTCCTCTACCCACATAGCTTATGGGAGCCCATCTAGGCTGTAAGGGTTACCAGCTGGTGCCACTGGGAAGAGATAGATCCCTTGTCTTCTGAAAAGCGGGGATGTCAATGGGAAAGTGAAAGCCATGGGCCCAGGGCCTGCCGAGTCTTATCATGCACCTTATCTCTTGCTGGTGAACTTAAATGCAGGTAAATTGCTCTGTTTTTTCAAGGGAATTTTCTGGAGAGAGTGAAAGCGAGAAAACAGAGCTCCTCTTGGATCGCTGGACTGTTCGCAAATCCATCTCACTTGGAGTGGAGCACGTCTATCAACCCCCAGGCTGAATCGCCTGGAGATGTGGCCCCACCTACTGAGGCTGTATTAACTCCTTACAAAGCCCCCTGTCTTCTTCTCAGGACCAGGTTGCCTCCTGCTTCTTGAGCAGTGAGAAAGTGCCCTTCCTCCCTCCCTCCCTCCCTCCCTCCCTCCCTCCCTCCCTCCCCATGCTGGTTGTTACTGTCAGCCTTCCCAGGTAGACCAGACAGGAAACACGACCAGATGAGCTAATTCTACTTTATTGTAAGGCTACATGAACAGAATCTTGCAAGTCTGAAAGCACATCTCTCCCCCCGTCCCCTTTACAGCCTGAGAAGAAGTTAGGGAGAGTCCCTTCTGAGCCTCTTTCCCTGCCCATTATGCAGTTGTGGGCGATGCCCTCTCTTATCCAACCGTTCCCTAGGCAGTGTCTCTTCCCCCCATCTCCCAAGGTCTTTCCCACATACCATTACAGTTACCTATAAAACCTTAGATGGCACAGGGCCTAGTTATTTGAGGGACTGCCTGTCTCCCCCAGTATCTGTCCAGCTGATTCAATCTGGCAGGGTTGGCGCACACTCCGGGTTCCTTCAATTAAACCAGAGGTCCCCAAACTCTTCAGCTCCTTGGCCCCTTCATGAAGTTTCAGACTGTTCATCAATCCCCAAACATTTCTTATATGGAAATAATTGAATAAGTACTACTTTAATTAATAGTACTGCAAATAATAATAACACAGATAACTTAAGGCCGCTCTCGCTGGCAGCCGACCAGCCAACGCTGGGTAACGCTGTCTCGCCACACTTCTCGCCTTCAGGACCAGGGACTGGCCTGGAGCTCTAAAAGACCCCAAGAGATTCATTGACCCCAACCGGCCTTCCATCTTTGATCGACCACCAATTGGCCCCCAGTCATTTATCAACCCCTTGGATAGTCCCACTGATGACAGACAAGACAATATCTCTGTTTATTGATGACTGGAAACCCCTTATAGACTTTTTGCATAAAAAGGAAAAAAATGAACTTACGATTTATGGTTTTGATGATTAGACAGGATAGATTATAGAAAGAAGAGAATCATGATGTAACTTGAGAGAGAGAAGTTGATTTATAATTGTACTTATAATTGCTGTAAGGAAGATTGAAAGCCACTTCTTTGTATCTTTTTTCCATTTTTCTGCTGCTCCTTTTCTTTTTGCACCTTTTGTTCTTTCATTTTTTCCATTTTTCTCTATTTTTGATTCTATTAGTACACACACACACACACACACACACACACACAAGATAGTCCCATCAACCCTTGGGGAGTTGATATTGACCACTTTGGGGAACCCTGGATTAAACCATGTCATCTATCGGGACCCCAGACGTGCACCTTTTCTGCCCCAGGACCTGCCTTCCGGAACAAGGTTCCCCCCAAGGTCCAGCTGGCCCCCACCTTGCTCCTGTTCAGAAGAGGCCTTTGGCGAGGGAGGGGAGACCCTCCCTCCCTTCCTTTCCATCTGCTCTGTCATTCTTGCCATCTTTTATCTTTTCCCCCCTTCCTTTCTTTTAATTGGTTTCATTCCAATTTCTTCGCTTTGATGGTTGCGAGAGAGCTGTTGGGAGTTGGGGGGCAGGCAAGTTTAATAACAAAGAAACAAATTCAAAAATCCAAAATGCATTTTCTGGATGAGCTTGCCCCGCTAGAGGGGCTCGCTGGGCTCCCACTCTGAAGGAAGAGGGTGGGCGAGGGGGCACCGGACCCTTTGCAGTCGCCTCAGGGACTGGCGGAGGGCGCTGGTATCTCCCAGGGGCGATCAAGGAAGGGGCCGGGTGCCACAGAACTAGCCGTCCAACCAGGGCACCAGCTTTCTGGCTCTGCATGGAAAGGAGCACCTGGGCCCTCGCAGGGTTCACCCCCTTCCTCCATTCGAACCAGCCAAGTTAGTTTAGGAAGCCAACATGGCCAGGAGATCTGGCAGGTCTCTTCCTCTCTTTTGCATCTTCAGAGGTCATTTTACAGCCTGCAAAATGGGAACCAGTGGCCCAATTCCCTAGCAACGTCTTTAACCAGGTGGCTTTTCTAAAATACTCCAGAGAAAGTGCTTTACAAGCTTCCTGGGAACCAGCTTCATCCCTCCCAGCTGCCCTCCAACAGTTTTGGACTTAGGTGTTAATAACTGACACACAGTTCCATTGTTTAGGGGTGAAGGGGAAATTTACTGTGGGTTGGCAGGAAAAAGCGGATTCTCAAGCTGCTTGCTTCTTTCTGAGCTGTTGTTTCCTTAAGGTGAGGGCCCTGGCCTCCCTTGCCGACGTGTTCCACAGCGACAACCTTAAGACATGGGCTTGGCTGAGAAATGCTTAACCTGGTTACGAAGGAAACCCGTGCTGTGGGTTGGCTCAACCCACTGAACCTGAAACTAAGCAGACGGACTGCGTTTATACAAACAAACATCAAAAGGTTAAAATTAACTCAGTTTAGCAAGTTGGGTGAAGGTCACCGCCAGGTCTTTTACTGATCTGGTTAAGCATGTTGAACATATGCTTGATATAGGACCACAGCAAGGGCGTTTCCATAACCAATCACATCTGTGAGCCTGAATTCCCGCAGTCCGTCTGCAACACCTTAACATCCTTGTAACATGTATAATTGTAGGAGATATTTTTGCCCGTGGCTCTGAAAGCTTAAGTAAAGTTGGACGTTTTGTGCTTAGATGGGAGACCACTAGGAAACCCAAGGTTGGAGGTTAAACCAAAAATCTTGGAAGAGCATGAACAAACCCCTTCCCTAATTGCTCCCGAGACAACAGCATGGATGTGCCCATGTAGACAGGAGGTGAACTCGACTCAAAGCCGGCTTTGATTTTACCGCATGTTACGAGTTTTCTCCCCCAGTGAAAAGAAATATATGCTCTGGTTTGGAGGCATCGGAGGATTTCTCAGTCATACAGGGTTGCCTGCACACATCCATTTGCCGGACCCCTGAACAGCTCCTTGCATCTGGAGAGGTCACGTTGCTTTTTCCAGTCCCAGGGCTTTTCTGTGCCAAGGCTGGCGCCCCAGGTTTTGCCACCTCTGCTGCGTGTGCTCAGATAACTTTTGCATAACTTTTGCCTCTCTGAGGAGAGACACTTTATCCTACAGCACAGCTTGCTTACATCAACAGCCCGGGCTCGGATTCAAAAGCAGGGAGGGGCAATGAAGCTGCTTCCCCAGGAAGGTTTCATTAGAGGGGCACTTCTCTTTGGCAGGACTTTAAGATCGCCCTAACCTCTGGGTTGGAGCTATGGCTCAGAGAAACATGTATCGGGCTGTCTGGGGGCTCTTATTTCGTTTTTTAACATTTATTTATATGCCTTGAGGATTTTACATAGAGGAAAAGACAAATCTCAAGAAAAGGGTAGAAAAGAAAGAAGAAAGAAGAAAGAGGTGCAACTAAAGTTATGAAATATGACTTCCGACCTTCTCTTCCACAGATATTAACAAACCGATCATCTCCCCTCCCTCTTAACTCTTCCAGAAATCCCTTCAACCCCGGCTTAATTCTCATCTGTTTCAGTCATTAAATCCCTAAACGCTTTTTTCTTCTTTTAGCAAAGAGTCCCTAAAAGGTTTCCAAGTCTTTTTCCATCAGACGACGGGGCGGGGGCGGGGGCGGGGGTGGGGGCTATTATATCAACGTGGAAAGAAAATGGGAGCGACCCAAAGGATGTTGAGCCATGAAAAGGGAGCGCGCGATCCAGGGACACCCGGCTTCTCTCACGGGGCCCAGCAGAGAGCAGGAAGCGGTCGGCGCAACGCGCGCAAAACTTTCAGATTCTTCACCCGCGGCGATGCCAGCCGACAAAAATATCCCCGCCGTGAACGGGATCGGGCTGCCACCGAAGAAGCGCCACTTCGGGCTGGATCCGTGGCTCGCCGGCGCCGCCGCCCTGCAAGATGCTGGGCAGGGCGGGCGCCGATTGGCCGGCGGCGTGGATCACGCGGCGCGCGATTGGCCAGAAGCCGTTCGCACACGGCCGCCACGCTCCCTCCGCCTGATGCGCGCCGGTCCCTCTCGAGGAAATCCCGGGGCGGCGGCGCGGCTGGCTCTCCCCGAGCGCCCTCGCCCCCCGGCACCCCTCGGAGGAAGACTCCGCCCGGGCAATGAAGAACGCGAGGCGGCGGGCGAGACCCGAGATGCGCCGCCCGGCGCCCGGCCGCCGGATGCGGGCGCAGCGAGCGAAACGCCAGAAGGAGCGCGTGGGGTCGCTCGCGGGGCCGCGGCGCGGTGGGGTCGCGTCCGGCGGCGGGACCGAATTGCTTTGGGAAGAATGAAGGACAAACCGACACGGGGGCAGGCGTGAAAGAGGCTCGCAAGGATGAAAAGTCGTGATGGCTGATGTGCCCTTTGCTTTACAAAGGAAAAATCAAGAGCCGAACCACGGAAAACTTCACGAAAACGCCTGTCTTGTAAGCCGCCCGGAGTCACGGCGTGTGAGCCGGGCGGCCATATCAATCTCCTAAATAAAAGAAATAAACATTCTGTTAAAACTATCTAAAATCCAACCGTCTATGTCAATTTATTTTGAAAAGACAATTCAGCTTCCCTATTTTTCACCCACATGGGAAAGACTGGGCGTTAAGGGGAACTGTTTGTACGGTAGAAGTTAAACGACCAAAATAAGGGCGAAAATGAGTTTTTGAAAAATAAATAAATCTAAATAAATCTAAATCTAAAATCTATAGTCCTTCTGAAATAGGACTATAATAAAAGACGTATGGTTGCTGTAAAGATCCATATACAGTAGATTCACATAAAGAAAACAGCATGGAAGTAGAAGAACCATCACGATCAAAGCAGAAAAAAGGGGGGAATTAGTTGAAAATTTGAAATGTATATATGCATTTTGTATTCATGATGATTATACCTAGTTCTTCTAACCAAGATGCTTACTTTTCTCTTTATGGTTGAGTGTTTCTTGCTTTTATTGTTGATGTGATCATTACAACATTATCTGCATTTTCCATCAAGCCATATTTTATTGTGGTGTGTTTTCGTGTGGACATAAGTATAGCATTACCTAACATTTTTCACCCAGAGAGTCCTCTTTTTTCCTTCTTTATTGTTGGCTCATTGGCTTTTATAACCATGTAACTCTTTTTCTCCCTCAGAAAAGGAATAGTTTTACAGCAAGGATATATGGCCAGTACTAATAAAGGATGAACGTCTTGCTGAAAAATAAAAATATACCTTCCTCTCCCTGTTTGAATAATGGTGGCGGGGGTGGGGTGGGGGATAAACAAAATTCTCTAGAAGTTATGTCCAATGCAAAAATAACATCATAAAATAAAATAAAATAAAATAAAATAAATGATTCCCTACAACATAACCTGACATTTCAGTTATTGTCTCCTTCCCAAAATTGGGAAATGCGCCCCACAACCTGAATTAGCCTTGCTGAGCAGAAATGGACCAGATCAACGCAATTTGCATTTCCCCATAGATTTTAGCATTTTCAAAGAAGCGTGCAGCACTTGGATGGTCCCAAATAAAGCAGCAGCCTGTAGCTAACCATGGCTGATCTCAAAAAGCCAATCTCAGCCTGATCTGGTTGGTCCTTGGCTAAGAAATTAGCAAAAAATCCTTAGCTGGATTAATACAGCCTGTTAAATCTGGAAGCCTAGTTCCAATAAGACACTTGCCAGGATGAAACAAAATAAACCATATGCTGGCTTCCCACGATGGCCTGCTTCACACAATCTGCTGGATTCTCATGATATCCTGAAATACAAGTGACCTATTTTAGCCCAGCCTAATGTATTGTGTGAGCTCAGACTTTAAAGCAGTGTTTTTCATACTTGGCAACTTTTAAGAGGTGTGGACTTCAACTCCCAGAATTCCCCAGCCAGCACAGCTGGCTGGGGAATCCTGGGAGTTGAAGTCCACACATCGTAAAGTTGCCCAGGTTGAGAAACACTGCTTTAAAGCATGAACTGCTGGTTGTATTTACAGAAGAGAATGGAACGTATTAAACTGGTTAAGTTTTCTTGAGGTACAGCGTGCTGCATGAACCCAGCCTTTGGGGTTAGTTGAAAGCTCACTATATGGTGTGAATCCAGAAGTGGGTTCATTCAGCCACCAGGTTAAGCATCTGTATGAATGACACCCACGTACTGCGGTTCTGTCTGGCATTTTCCCCAAATCGCTGGCACCCACGCACCCAGTCCTCTCTCTCTTACGACCGTAGAACAGTCCTACCAGGGACCTCAGGCTTGGAAAGTCACTGAGTTCACACAACCGGCTGGAATGGACTACAAGGGGGCTGGTCCAGCTCCTTCCAGGAGCCCAGACCTTGCCTTAGCCTATGGCTCGAACCAGACCATCATTTGAAGCCATTACGGAGTTAACGTTTGGGCACGGCGTGCTCGTGGGAGTCTTCTCATTAATCTGAGATTTCAATTGCTTGCCGTGGCCACTCTTGCTGGCCGTGCCGAATAAAACGAATCCTGAAGAGGCATTCAAAGCTTGGGGGAAAAGCAGATATCGCCAGCAAAGGTTTCGGCTCATGGCGCGCTCTCCGCGGGCTTTCAGATCAATAAAGGCACGAGGCAACGATGTCCGCTCTCTCTTAATATTTATCCTTGCTCTAGAAATATTGGCAGAAAAGATCCGAGATTAATCTGAGATCTGGGCCCAGTGGGTTGTGTGACCCGTCAACGAACAGCCCAAGATAAGCCCCAAAGGCCTTTCCCCTAAATGCTTTTCGTATTGCAGATAACTACTGTGTAATTACATTGGCAAACATGTTCCACCCAGACCCTGTGAACAGCTTAAAGACGCAGCCAGAATTACTCGGCGAAGGCCAGAAGTGCTGGGGCTGATGGGTCTACAAACTGCTGGAAGAATAAAAATCGGTCCTCCAGAATAAGTTAAGCAAAAGGGCCAAATGTGACACGCTGATACAGAATCCAGACCGCCAATTAGGCTGTGTATCTAAACTTCTGCTTCGATACGATACGGAGACAGAAGGAATAAAAACACGCGTGGATACAAAACTTCAAAGACACGTTCCCAGTGCAACAAGGGGAGGCCGTTGGGGCCAGCGGGACCCTGGAGGGCCGCACCGCCGGGACGGAGTAAGCCGCGTGGCACCGCCACCCATGCTAAAATAATAAAAGGGAAGATGCAAGGCGAAGCAATGGAGAACTTGTAATGCTCTCAGTGGTGGCTGTATCAAGCAACATACAGCTGGTTGTACCAGTGTTTCTCAACCTTGGCCGCTTTCAGATGTGTGGACTTCAACTCCCAGAATTCCCCAGCCAGCCAGCTGGCTGGCTGGGGAATTCTGGGAGTTGGAGTCCACACATCTGAAAGCGGCCAAGGTTGAGAAACACTGCTGTATATGCTAAACGACCTATCACATCTTCATCCCCAAATTCATGTCGCTGCTCTAGGGATGCCACGGAGAACATGATCCCATTGCCAGGGTGGAGGGTAGAATCCATTTCGGGCCCAGCTGCCTTGTGCGCATGGAAGAACTCTCTGGTTTCTCTCTAACCCTTCAGGGCAAATGCCTGGTTTAGGATTAAAACTAGATTAAAGGCTCTTTTGCAACCAGAGGCCGGGCTGGGCATTCAAGGCATTGCAGCCCCCCCTCCTCCCCACTCCAGCTTGGGGAAGATGGGCTCAACTGTTTTTTTTGGTCAAGATGATTCGTACATCAACAGGACTTTGCTGGGAGACGTCCCACCCCTCCCGGTGCCCGGGAGCATTTCCTTGTTCAGCTAAGCATGTGGCTGAGGTGTGGGTAGGCACATGAAACGGGGCCTCCACCAATCCCCGGCCGCCTGTTCTTCCTTCTGGCCAATCAGGAGTGCTCTCCTTTGCTGGCTGGAGCCCGCGTGTGCGTGCCACCCTCCCCTGAAGGCATGTTGGCACAGAAGCGGGGGCAGAGTCAGCAAGTGCAGCGTGTAATTCTCCTGACACCTAATTCTCTCTTTCCTAGTAGTTACACACCCTGTTCTGGGGGCCACTGACTTGGCTATCAGCTTGGCGTAGCACCAGGGCTTCGGTGCCACCCCTGAGATTGGAAGGGACCGCTTGAGTAAACAGAACTTCACCACTTGAGGACCTCCCAGTGGGCGAGGTGTTTGTCGCTTAAACCACAATGCAGAATGATTCATCCCCCTGCCACAGGTAGGGTTAAGGCCAAGAGCGATGCTACAGGACTCCGCCCAGCCATGTGTATATGTATATATATTCCGCTCAGTCGTGTCCGATTCTCGGAGACGGCCTGGACGACTCCCTGCAGTCCGCTTGGCAAGGTTTTTCAAGCCTTACGCATCCCAACATTTGAAGGGCCACTTCTGCCCTCCTGGCACAACCCAAGCCCCCTCTGTTCAACACAGCACATTGCCCCTCCGCCTTTCAAGACCATAAACACGTCGCCGAGGGTGTTTCCGAAGCGTGGAAAGGAAACCAAATGGGCAGAACCACAAAAAAAGGCCTTTAAATAGGGAGATGGAATCTGAAACGTGGTCCCCCGAAAGTAAGCCTCATGGAACTGACCAACCTGAATCCAAAATCTTTGCAAGAGGCAGGAATGGTTTCCCTATGCCAGTTTCTCAACCTTGGCAACTTGAAGATGGGTGGACGTCAATTCCCAGAATTCCCCAGCCAGCAAGGCTGGCTGGGGAATTCTGGGAGTTGACGTCCACCCATCTTCAAGTTGCCAAGGTTGGGAAACACTGCCCTATGTCCTTTTAGCTCTGGCTCCACCTCCACTGTAAATTTCCCCAAAATATTTATGTATTTTGATCCTGGGCAAATGACTTTGGGCAGCTGAGACTTGGAAAGCAGGAACGGTAATAAATCAGGAAAGATATCATAGCTGTCCAGAAGAGAAAAATCAAACCCAGCAACAAAAAATAAGCCACAGGGCCAAATGACTCACTAACAAATGAACGTGGCCGCTGCAAGAATTGTTCTCCACCCCTGTTTCAACCCTGGGCAGCTTTTAGAGTTAAAGTCCTGGGCCAGCCATGGTTGGTGTCAGAAAGGTCAGATATGGTTGGCCCTTCACGGACAAGCCACCCCCAAATCCAAGGTTACAGGCTCGATTAAGAAGGTGAAGAAGCATCTTGTTGTTGCCAAGATAACAACCCAACGTCACAAGAGTTGTGCTTGACTCACAGGAGACCTGATGGAGGAGAGAGGTGTGGGGCAAGCCCCCAGACCCTTGGGCACACAAGCTTGACGAGGCCTTTAAAAGAGGCACAGGATGATGGAAGGACTCAAGATGGCCCATGCACTCTTAGCATCTAGGACTCCAGATGATCCCCAGAAATCTCAGGCACGTTGTCTAGGAATTTTGGGAAGGGCCGGGCGGTGGAAGGCTAATGTTTCAGCCCTTCAATGTTCGTTATGCAACCCTGAAGAACAACATTGCTCTAGATCTCAGCATGGCCTCTTAGTGCATTAAATGTCTTGGGCTGGAGGGAGCTAATGGACAGCTGAAACAGTGCACCCTTGATACTGACCTTCACAGGGTCTAGAGTCATACACCACCCTGCTGTGGAGAAGCCTCCACCTGTAAATGGCATTTTCCAGCTAATTTCCTAAGGAACGTCCTGAGTGGGCCACCTTGAAGGCCCCTCTTCATGGCAAGGTTGAGCTCCCTACCTTCTAGGTCAGTGTTTCTCAACCTTGGCGACTTGAAGATGTGTAGACTTCAACTCCCAGAATTCCCCAGCCAGCCACGGGAATTCTGGGAGTTGAAGTCCACACATCTTCAAGTCGCCAAGGTTGAGGAACACTGCCCTAGGCTATGGAGGGCAGATCCCAAGGTCCAGCTGGAAAGGTCCCTATCCAGTAGGGGCTATGGGGCCAGTTAGCCACTAGGCAGTTGCGCCTGCAGGTTTTTTTTTTTTTATAATAATATTTTATTGAAATTTTAAAATTACAAAATTAAAAGTTAGAAATGAAGAAGAAAATGAAAAATACAAATTATAAGGAAAAGGAAAAGAAAACGTGAGATAAAGTAAAGGAAAAGAAGAAAGGCATGAAAAATAGATAGCTTCCAATATATCTCTGGTCTTGAGAATAGTAAGAGTGTCATAGGTGCTAGTTTTTAAATGCATTAAGTAGGAATAATTCTTTGTCAAAACATCCCATTACATTTATAATCTAATCTTCAAATCCCCATGTAAGCTTCGCCCCGCCTGCATTTTGCAAATACTGTAGTCCATCAATGCTTTCCATTCCTTAAGGTAATAATTATTTGATTTTTCTTTTAATAAGCAAGTCCGTTTATCATTTTCTGCCATTTCCATCAGTTTTAGCAACCATTCTTGTATTGTTGATAGTGTCTGGGTTTTCCAAAAGTTGTGCATACAAAAGTCTTGCTGCGGTAATCATGTATTGAGTAATTCTGATAAGATGCTTTCTGATTTGAAAGTCCATTATCCCCAACAGGAATAGTTCTGGTTTAAATGGAACCTGTATTTGTAGTATGCTCTGCATCAAAGATTGTATTTGAGTCCAGAATTTCTTTGCAATTTTACATGTCCACCACATATGGTAGAACGACCCTTCTTGTTGGTTACAAACATTGGAAATTGTCCCATACATCTTTGATAATCTTTGGGGTGTCATATACCATCGATACAACATTTTATAAAAGTTTTCTTGCGCCTGCAGGTTTGATAACCCCATCATGGTTAAACCATTACGGTTATCTGATGAGGAGAACATTCAGTTTCATGTGGATGACCTGGTTCTCAAAGTATTCAGGAAGGCAGCCAAGTTTTGCGCAATTGCTATTTCTGTTGGGAGATGAACAATTTAGAACCACTGTCCTAACCCCCCTAATGCCTTTGTGCTTATCCTTCCTTAGGCTAGGCGATCTTTTAATTTCTAAAATTAGCTACCTTCTTTTACATTTACCCAAGATCTATGGATCTGGACGTTTTGTCACGGTGTGATGTATCACAATCTGTTTTGCTTTATTTTATTTTTCGATCTCTTCGCCGCTTTCTCTCTTGCCGCATTGGAACTTGCATTGTTATTTTTATGGGCGGTAAATAAAATTCGGTCAAAGCTGAGACTGGGTCAGCTGGCCCCCGAAGAGTCTTCCAATATTGTCCACCCTATTTATGGGGGGGCAGAGGAATGTGGAGGAGGTTCCTCTGAGTTCCTCCAAGGCAGTGTTTCTCAACCTCGGCAGCTCTAAGACGTGTGGACTTCAACTCCCAGAATTCCCCAGCCAGCATGGGAATTCTGGGAGTTGAAGTCCACACGTCTTAGAGTTGCTGAGGTTGAGAAACACTGTGCCAAGGGAATGAGAATTGCTCCCCAGATTTCTCCAAGGGAAGACTCTCTTCCCAGTGATGGAAAATGCTCCTCGGAGAAGTTTTCTCCCCCTCTTGTCTCTCCTTGACGTTGAAGGAAAGGTTGAGAAGCCCGGGCAGATGCAGATGTTGAGAGACATGGGACCATGGAGGTCCAGACAATCGCCCATATCCCTGTATCACCTCATTGCTCACTGGCTGTGTGCAGACAACACACTTAGCTCATTCCTGGATTGGCCTGAAGTTCTGAACCCTAGGCTGACCGAAGGAGCTGGCCTTACACGTCATGGGGAAAAAAGACCCCAAACCTGACCCAATGAAGCAACCTGATCATGTGAAAGTCTGGCTTGGCTTATTGTCAGCCCCAACTAATAAGGGTGCAATGAGAATCCCCCCCCCCCTCGTTTCTCCTTTGGGAGACATTTCAGGGCGACTTTTCTTTCAACGCAAGAGACCGGAGCCACCAACTCTTAGGCGCTGAGATCTTTTCCTCCTTATTGTTTCCTAACACGGGGCGCCACTGGGCAACTCCCTGAAAGGGACAGGAGGCAGGATGACCTGCAATGATTCCTTGTGCCTTTGTGGTCTTGTCTAAATGAAATAAACAGCGCCTGGGGGCTGGATCACAACCCCACCACCTGCCGTGGTCCTCAGCCAAACCGTCCCGGCGTTCCTGCTCAACGGCAAACGCCAGCGAGGGGGTTAAAGGCATGGTAGAAAACCGTAATTTCTTGCCATCCTTGTCAACGTTTGACAACACTGTCAACACGAGGATATATGGGCGGACATATTTATGAGCAGCGGAGCCAAGCGGCACCCACTGCTCGCTCGGGGTCAAGGGAGGCATGGAGCTCAATGGAAATGCCTGGCAGCCAAGCGACCGCAAGGCAACAGAACGCTGGAAGATACGCGGGCGTGACCCGGCTGGGCAGGATGGCAGGAGAAAACAAGGGGAGGGTTTATCGCGTGGCAAGCTGCCCGGGGACGACTTTGTTCTCAAGGGCTGCATCGGTGTTTTAAAGAAGAGGAATAAAGCATGAAAATCACTCGTCCGCTCCGGTGACAGCCTGCCTTTGGGCCTTGGAAGACCCTCAAGGTGGGCAACAACTGAAAAAGCAGACTCTGATGCAACAGTTAAAATCACTCTTAATTTTCCAGCTGAAAACGTTTCACTAAAAAGGCTTTGGTTATGGTTGTTACTATAGGTTGTATTGTATTATCCCTGAATTAATATGGCTGTCAACAATAGGTCTCAATGTATCGGCAGTGTATCATGTCAGTCTGGATCTTCCAAGGGCAATTCTGCGTCTATATCAGTGTTTTTCAGACTTGGCCGCTTTAAGATGGGTGGACTTCAACTCCCAGAATTCCCCGGCCAGCATGCTGGCCGGGGAATTCTGGGAGTTGAAGTCCTCCCATCTTAAAGCGGCCAAGTCTGAAAAACACTGGTCTACATCGAAGCAAGCCACACTGAATTCCAGAAGGGTTCCTCCCAAGGAAATGTGGATTTCACTTTTCTCATCTGGAAGTCTTGAATGGGAAGTGACAGGCAAAGACCAGATGAGACTAGCAAGTCTTTTCCGGACACAAGGAGACAACCGATCAAAAATGCGGCCGTAATAAACATGGAAAGGGGGGAGAACCGTATCCCCCCAGAGCTTAACAAGAGCACAGCCCCGATTTGTACATAACAGTCATATTAGGAACAACGGCTTCATCGAAGTTTTTCTAGGGCAATTGTCTTCTGTAGTGAAAAAGGGGAAAGAGGACATTTTCTGCATGGCACCAGAGCAAGCCAGGGTCAAGAATATAAAGATGTTGCAAGCGACTTTCTGAGAAGTCTTCGGCCTGAACTCTTCCTCTGAACGCCTGCGGTGAATTGGAGTCTGAGATGGAAAAAACGGGCTTACCCTCCCCTGGAGACCGAAGGAAAGGAAGGAAGGAAGGAAGGAAAGGAAGGAGGCCTCCTATGAAAAGGCCAGGCTGGTGGAAAGAACAATGGCTGACCTTTCTCCCAGATGGCATGGCCTGAAGAACAGGAGCCGTGCCAAGAGAAGAGAAGAGCAGCCTCCTGCCCCCTGTTCGTTCTTGCTTGCTTTTCCTTCCTTCCTTCCTTCCTTCCTTCCTTCCTTCCTTCCTTCCTTCCTTCCTTCCTTCCTTCCTTCCTTCCTTCCTTCCTTCCTTCCTTCCCTCCCTCCCTCCTTCTCTCCCTCCTTCTTTCCTTCCTTCTTTCTTTCCTTTTCTCTTTCTCTTTTTTCTCTTTCTCTCTCTCTTTATAACTATCCTTCTTTCACAATGAATGCTCTGCATAATACTTAATGGCACGAAATAGTAAATAGAATCAATTGTGCATGCCCCCCACCTATTTTCTAAAAACCTATGTTGCAACTTGCTCCTTCCCCCTGCCCACCATTCTTGGCCACTAACAGTCTCTTAGAAAGAAGGGGGGGGGGGCTTCTAAGGGTCTGCAGACTCTACAGAAGCCATGGGAGGGGAGGTTTATGGGAGGAACGATAGGCTAGAATATAACCTTTTATTGCAAGTCCCGCTTGCTGCCAAGTTCTGGGTGGAAAAAAGCCAGCGATCATATGCTCTCATGTGCTGCAGTTACAATTGTATGGACCCAGCTGAACACATTTTCTTAATCTATAAAAGAGTAGGTTGCCCGGGTCCACAGTATCACAGGGAATGCCCCACAATTTATATGCACGCTTAAAGTTCTGCCAGGAAATTCTGTCCAAAATTCTGTCCTTTAGCGATGGCAGTGACTGACATGCCCTAACGATAGGACTTCATAGTCACTGTCCCCTAGATGCAACCTCCCTTCTTTGCAGGACCTGCCTCATCCCAGGTTACTTCTCAAAAACAGGCAGAACCAGGCTTGCATTGTCCAACCTTTGTGACAGTTGACTGATGAACTACAACTGACCTATTTCAGGTGTGAGTTTTGAAATAGGATTTTGATGGTGGCAGAGTAGCAATTATTTTGACACCGTAAAGAGCTGTGCAGCACTTCGTCTGCAAAAACAACGTATTTTCTCGGAGCGCTCAATTTCTCCGTAACAACAGAAAAGTCAGCCTTCCAGCTTTTCAAGTCCCCAACAGCCTCCAAAGTGCACTCTGGGCTTCCACAGCATCTCCAGCTGGTGGTGGAGAGATAAAGCTGGGCTTCATCAACACACTCTTGATTCTCCCTCAAAGTGGCCAAAGACTCAAGTGACCAACGGGTTCATGAAGTTATTAGAGAAGGGAAGAGAAGCTGAATCTCAGACTGCCAGCGGGCTGATTGGACCCATCCCTGCCAGGATGGGGCCTCTGAGTCCTGACCCTCTCAGATGGTCCAGAAGGATAACATGGCCAACGGTCCTGGAAAACCAAGAGGCCAAACAGAATGGAGAGGGGTGTGCTCCCCCACAGGTCCCAGGTAGATCATCCACCAGATTGGCTAATGTTCTTCCTCTCTCCCACAGAGCTGGATCTTCTGGGGATGAGTCTCTTCCAGCTGGGCAGAGCAACCTCCACTCAGTCCCTGTTTCCCTTCAGGTCTGGCCAAACTCTCCACTATCCTGTATTTTCCTTCTGCCTGCCCACCCGTTGCCTCTCTGCCCTCTTGCAGCCAACTCCATCCTCAGTGCTATCCTGGCTGGTATTTCCTTCCACAGTCTTCCTAGCCCTTCTCTTCCTTGACTTCTTGTCCACTCAGAACATTCACATCCCTCTCACCAAGAAACTCTTTGCCGCCTACATGAATCTCTACCTGGCACTAACTTAGAAAAATATTATAATGCTGCGGTTGTTATTATTATTATATTAGATCAGTGTTTCCCAACCTTGGCCACTTGAAGAGGTGTGGACTTCAGCTCCCAGAATTCCCCAGCCAGTAGGCTGGGGAATTCTGGGAGCTGAAGTCCACACCTCTTCAAGTGGCCAAGGTTGAGAAACACTGGCCTGAACCAAAACCCCTCTCCAGCTTGCAGGGCAGCCCGAGGCCCATAACACACCAAGGCTAGGCCTATTTTGGGGACTTGGCCTTGGGGACCCCCAGAGGCCACCCATGGTCCTCAGCCTAAAGACAGTGCTGAGGCGCTGGACATCACCCCATGACCAAGCCAAGCTGCCCAGCGGCCCTTCCTTCGTCTCTCATTTGGCACCGTTCCTTTGGCTGCCAATGCGAGCGACACCCAGCTCTTCTCTGCCCTTCAGTTGCTCCGGGCACAGACGAGGATCCAGCAAGCTGCTTGCACTTTTCCTTTTTGCCCATGCTTGATCTCAGGAGGGTCTCCTTGTAGGGTCATGAGGCAGTAGATTCCCCCTCTTGGATCTCCCTTCTGCTTCGGTGGCCAGGAAAAATCTCTGTACAACAAAAATCCCATTCCTGGACAGCTGGCAAACAGGCAGAGGCCTTTGATCTGGGAGAGGTTTCTGGGTGTTGAATGGCCGAGCGACAAAAATGCCTGTCCAGGCATGGGTGGAAGGACTTTGGAGGCTGAAGAAAAAATGGAAACTGTCTGTCCTTGAGGGGGAGAAGCCCACAGAGGTCATCCAGCACAACCCCAGCTCCGTGCAGGATCCTCCGGAGCATCTCTGACCAGTGGCCATTTCCGTTCTGCAATGCCTTGATTAAAACTGGAGCTGGGCCCAAATCCTCGTTCGCAGCTCTTTTCCTAAATGGAGAGCAGAGAAATTGGGTGTGAGATTTCTCCAAAGTTTTCCAGGAAAAGGCACATTTTCCAGCAGCCGCAGGAGGCCCACGGAAGAAGTTCCCTCAGTATTGAATGGAAGGTATATTCCTGCATATATTTATTTATTATTGACTTATTAAATTTATATGCTGCCCATCTCCCCCAGAGGGTGACTCTGGGCAGCTCACAATTAAACTAAACCCCCAAAACAGTTAAAAATATAAATATCCACATTCATTTAGTTAAAAAGTCAAACTATATACAGTAGATATAAAAAAAAACCATAGACATAAAAAGAGTGTATATTCCTGATTCAAAGGCTGAAACCCCGTTCTAGTCCAGCCTGGAGTGTGGTGGGAACCCAGTCTCTAATGGAAAAGTGCCATATATATTTCTCCAAAATTCCTCAAAATTTTTTGAGTAACAGGAGAGAGATTTTTTCAGTCCAGGATGGATTAAGAAGAACCAGAAGGACAACAGAAAGGTCTCCAAGTTTTGAGTTCTCCAAAGAAATGACATCTTGCAATGAGCAGATGGTGGGAAAGAAGTAACAAAAGGTCCTAAATTAGTCTACACAGGTGTTTTTCAAACTTGGGCTCTTTAAGCGGTGTGGACTTCAACTCCCAGAATTCCCCAGCCAGCTGGGGAATTCTGGGAGTTGAAGTCCACACCGCTTAAAGTGCCCAAGTTTGAAAAACACCGCTCTACACAGCCAGGCTCAAAACAGATCTTGTCAACCGGGTGCATCAATCAGTAGGCGATGCTGCTACTATTAGCTTACACCTGGCAAAGCAATCACTTGTATGCACAATAGCTTCGGATGCTCCGAAAGGGAAAGTCCTGCAGCAAAACAAGCCGATAAATCATCTTGGCCCACTCCCTGACCCTCGCCAACGGTTATGTGACAAGCTGTTATTTCAGTCATGCGCACGTATGTTGGATCCTGCCAGGCCAGGAAAAGCGAACACACTCACCGTATCTAAGTTCCTGAAAACCTCAATGTTTATTTCCTGTTCACAGAGTAAGTTTCGAGCCCTTGTGGCTGAGAAGCTTGGTTTAAAAGTATCTCGTTTGCTAATTGTGTGCTCTGTTTTTTTCTTTTTTGTAATAAAGCCTCCATGGCTTCTGAGCAAAATAGGAAAGGCATTGAAAGCATGCTCAGAAAAGCTCTTGTGCGCAGCCCTGCTTCGCATTGGCGTCACAGACGGTCTCAGAGCGGGTTCTCCGAATTCCTGGTTCTCGTGCCGTACAGCAACGGTTGGCACATCGTCTCCTGCAAGGGCTGAGCTCTTGCTGAAAAATCACACCAGTTTCTCATCCATTCTTTGTTTGCCTTTGTGATATGCTTATTTTGATCATCAAGGGCAGGCGTCACATGAAAGTAATAATACAGTTCATCAAGCCTGACCTTGAGTTTTCCTGGGTGCCTTGTGCCAGTCCTAGTGCAGGAAATATTGTTAAATATTTCTATGCTTGGGAAGAAAGTAAAGATCTGCAGATACCGTGTTTCTGCTGGTAACTCAGCAGAGCTGTCCTGAATACAGGCAGTCCCCAGTTTAAGGACGAGGTCCGTTCCCAAGGTCTGTCCTTAAGTCGAGTTTGTATGTAAGTCGGAACAGTATTATTGTATAATCCTGTATAAGTACTATTGTGTAATGAACTCGAATCACTGTGTGTCTAACTTGAATTTTGCTACAGTAGGCTCCGTTCTTAACTATGGGTTGTCCTTAAACCGGGGACTCCCTGTATAACTGAAAATGTTCTGGTACAAGACAATGCATATTCATTTTGCCTGCACTGCACCATCTTTTCACAAAGTTGTGTGCAAAACAGTTTCTTTATCCCCCCAACCCCAAATCCACCAGTACAGAAGGTCTATAGTCAAGTTTGTGGAAAATGACACCCTGGGGCCCACACAAGCCAGCCAAATATGTTCACGAGCAGGACAGATGGGTGATCCTATCTTTAAAGGATGTTGCTCTTTGGGTTTCAGCAGCGTTTCTCAAGCTTGGCCACTTTAAGATGTGTGGACTTCAACTCCCAGAGTTCCCTAGCCGGCTGGAATTCTGGGAGTTGAAGTCCGTACATCTTAAAGCGGCCAAGCTTGAGAAAAGCTGGGTTAGAGCTGTACTATAGGTGGTATTACAGATTAGGACTTGTACTTCACAATAGCATCGGCACAATTTTGTGAGTTCTGGCTGATTCAGCAGACTGAAACATCCGTTTCTATATCTTTTTCATAATTCCCATGCCACAGCTCTCTCCTTTCCATGTTCATCTGTCATCTGCCTAACTTCCTTCCCATCTTGCCTTCCAGAGCAAAAAGATCTAGGTCTATGCCCTGACAACACACAGTTTAAATTGTGACTCAGAAGAACTAACGAAAAAAAGGGAAGGGAAACTTGCAGTGGTAATAAACAGAAAGTAGACTTGGGGGTGGGGAGAAAAATATCCTCTTTTTCCCCCCCCCCTATTCTCCAGCACAGGGCAGCTCATTCAAGCTTCCCTGAGGTGGTTTATAATGTCATTTGGAGTTAATGGTTAGGAACATAAAGCTTATTTAATTTTATTGTGGCTGTTTCCCAAGGACTCAGATCTGAGTCGCGCCTTCCAGCCTGGTTGGGTCAGTGTTTCTCAACCCTGGGGAGTTGAAGATGTGTGGACTTCAACTCCCAGAATTCCCCAGCCAGCCATGCTGGCTGGGGAATTCTGGGAGTTGAAGTCCACACATCTTCAAGTTCCCAGGGTTGAGAAACACTGGACTGGGTGAACTCTTCTTTTGGCTGATATTCAGCCTGGCCAATTTAGGTGTGAGGAAAATACATCTTTGGGTGAAGGAGGTAAGTTTTTAGAGGCTTCAGAGGAATGGGGTCACCTGAATAAAACTGAAATATAAAGGAATGTGCGGGCTGTCTGCAAAGAATTTATCCAACTGGGGTGATTGCAAAAAGCCTGATCTTAAAGCCTTATTGCAAACCTCTCAATATAGAAGGCATCTATCTTGCAGTTTTTCCTGACATTGGGCACCTCGACCAGCTTGTTCCTTCCTCTTAGGAAGGCTCTGGTTTTCCTTGAAGACAGCAGGCAAGAAGAGGAGCAAATACACAGCGCATCTGTCTGGAAGGAGGATGAGATAAGAAGAGGGGCAGAAAGTAACTTGAGATCGACTGCTTCCTGATGCATGCCTGCATCCTCACATGTACGTATGTGTGTGCGTCCCTTCCCCTTTCTTGTAGAAGTGTATACATCTCAAGATATCCATTTTGCCTGCAGGAGAGTGTCTCCCACTAACCCTTGGTGGGTCTCCTCCAGTGCCTAATAAATCTTGATTATTTTGGACTTCAGTTTTGATTCCACATAGGGGACACGTGCCAAGTTCAGAATCGGGGTGCTGAACCATTGACAAAACCAGGCAGGTCTTGGGTGTTGAAGACATCTCCCCGTACCTCATCTTCCTCTTTGGGATGTCCATGGATGCCCCCACATGGACTGCTGAACCAGACAAGTGGAACAATGAATCCAACTGGAGTAGCTGTAAGCCTCTTGAGCAATGTTTTTCAAACCTGCTGGCTGGGGGATTCTGGGCCTTGAAGTCCACACATCTTAAAGTGGCCAGCGTTGAAAAACCCAACTCTGGACAACTGCAGGATGAAAGCAGATGCTATCTTCTGGATTTCATGACATGGATGAAAATGGGAGACCACGGTTTAGAAAATCCAAGCGTAACAGGAAGAAAACAGACTCGTTTTGCTTACCCCAAAAGAGTATCTTCAAACAAAGAAGACAAAGGAGAAACAGAGTAATATTACAGGCTAACAGTGTTAAAATCGGTACTAATATCCACCTAGTGCAAGCACCGGTTCTGAAGAGCGGCCATGTTTTCCTGTCACTGCCCTTGGCGTCTGTGTTCAGTTAGTAACAGCTGTAACGGAATATGGAAGCTCATTAGCTGCCATGGCTAATTTTCCCAAGCCTACAGATCTGGGCCTCCAACATCCATCATCTTCAATCAGCCCTGGTCAAAGTCAAAGATGATGGGATTCTAAAAATCCAGAGAGCGTCAGAGGGAGGCAAAGTGCTTAAAATAGTTCCGAATGTCTATCATTAACTTCTTGTCAATAGCTTCTCCCCAGTGCCAAGCTCCTGTTTGTAAGGGTTGAAAATGTCCTTCAGGGGTTCCCCACTCCTCTCTTGGTTCCCTAGTCCTAGGACGGAACCGATCTGGACCTTCTCCCATCTCCTTATAGTACCGAGCATTTCGTGGGCTCTCCTGTTGGGCCAGAGCCTCCTTTCAACTGTTGGTGATGCCTTGATTCTCCCCAGCCCCCTTCACTCCTCACCTTCTCCAGGGCAGGGACTTCTTTCTGTTCCCATCCAGGATCTCAGCCTCCAAGCAATGGGGAGACTCTGGAATCAGCCCCCTTCTTCCCTTCAATTCTGTGAAAGTTTGATGGCCTTTACAAAGGTATTTTTTGATGTGCATCATGTCTTGGTGAAGGGCATACCTTATTAAGGTTACCTTTTCCCCTAACAGCAGCAACAATACAGGGAGTCCTTATTTAGCGACCACAATGGGGACCGGCCACTCGGTCATTAAGCAAAGTGGTCACTAAGTGAAACCATGACAGCGCTTGTGATCTGAGTACAGCTTTCCCTTACTTCACAGACCTGCGAAGGTCATGAATGTGAGAATTGGTCGCAAAGTGACTTTTTCATCACCTCCGTAGCTGCAAACGGTCGCTAAACAAGGCAGTTGCTAAACGAGGACTAAACGGGTACCTGGCATAAAGCTTCTCTGCCTTCTTGCCTTCCAGACCTCTTGGCTGGGTTATGGGAACTGAAGTCCAACCATTGTGCAAGTTGGGAAGGTCTTTTGCTCTCCTTTCGCTGCCTCTTTTCAGCCAAATCGTTTCTTAACTTGTGCATAATGCTGACTGCCGCTTCTCCGCATCCGCACGCACACCAGCTGGAATGGGAGCTGCTGGGGGCTCCCCGGGGAAAGAAGATGTCATTCAACCCCCCCCACCCCTTTTCTACCAGAACCCTCTGGGTGGAAATGGCTAGGCTCACGGCTAGGAGCATGGGCCTGCTCTGCTGAGCGTGACTTGCGCTGGGTCGTCATTGTTCTGACTTGTGCCGTATTGCCATCGCGCCTCTCCTCCGGTCTTTCTCCTTCCAAGCTTTCTGACTCCCTTCCTCCCCTTTCCCCTGGTTGGCTTGTGAACCTCTATTCCCACCTGTCCTGCAGGCAGGCCGGGCTGTTGAGCAGCCCGCATTGCTGGCTTGAGCCGTGGTATCAGATGCAGGACATCAAAGTATATCGTACAAAGGTCACCCCCTCTGCAGCTGCCGAGCCCGTCCACAGGCGGGGGGCAGCGCTCAGTGCCTGCTTCTGCGCTCTGCCGAAAAGGGAGAGGGGCCGGGGCATGAGGGGCACGCCCAGTTCTCCAGAGGCTACCATTTCTGCCTGTCTCCTCCAGCACGTTACCCTTGTCCTTTTGATACCTGGGCAGAAGGGAACCTGCCAGCTTTATTTTCTAAAATTATGTACGTGGGGCTGTCTTGCTAATAAAATGCCAGGGGTGGGTGCTTTGCTTGCAGCTGATTTATTTTTGGCCTAATGAAAATAATTTTGGAAGAGAAAAAAGCAATGAAGTGTGGGGCAGGGAGAAGTCCGCCCGTGCGTTTGTTCCCGGGGCACCACATTACCCAGAACTGCTGGAAGTCTTTCCCAATCACACCGGATGATGTGTGGCAATGAGCTCTCCTTAACTCAGTGTTGTCCAAACTTGGCCACTTTAAGAGGAGTGGACTTCAACTCCCAGAATTCCCCAGCCAGCCATTCCCCATGCTGGCTGGGGAATTCTGGGAGTTGAAGTCCACTCCTCTTAAAGTGGCCAAGTTTGGACAACACTGCCTTAACTCCTTTGTCCCTCATATACGTTCAGCAGCATCCTCGTGGTGGACCCCCCACCCCGTGACTGATCTTGCTTGCAGCTGACGATGGGTTTCCCCATGGCAGAATGAACACCCCAGAAAGTTATTTTCCTGAACCTTCTTGTCTTGAGCGGCACGTGCCTTGCGGCTCAAGTGCCAACCTGTGGCCGCAGCCTCCCCCCCCAGTTGGAGTGGGCTGGACGGAGACCCTTGGCACCCTTGACGCGTGATTGCATGCAGGCAAAGGAGCAGGAGGCGTCTTGCAAAATGCCGCGAGTCAAAGGGTCTCCTTTCCAAAAGTATTTGAAACCTTTAGGAGGGATTGGTGGCCCCCAGGCCAGGCTGCCTGCAGGCTCCTCTTATCTCTTCTTCGCGGCTCCGAAGGGGCCGTTCAGAGGCTATCGGTGGCAGGCCGGGCTCTTGGCTCCGAAAACGAGATTTCGCCACTTTTATCTTCGGTGGCTTCTGCAGTCACCCAGCCTGTTTTCCCTTCCTTCCATAGTTGGCAGCTGACCCAAAACAGGGTTGTGGAAGATAATTCTGTCCTGGTCTTATTTACTTTCTCCGCTTTTATGGAGCGCGCTGAGCGAGTTAATAGCAGCCACTGATGCTGCTTCCAAAGGACAGGAGATGCTGGGTGAAAGCAAAGAGGAGACTTGCAGTTTTCTGGGAGAGGCGAGGTATTTTCCGGTCCAAGACCCTGGAATCCTGTATCCAGGCAGAATCCTGATCCATCAGGCAGCAAATAAGGCAGATGTCTCCAACCGGGCGCCTTCCCATGACGGGAATTGTAGCCTAATGAATCTGGAAGTTGAACGTTTGCCTCTCCCCAGCAGGCAATTTGGGGAAATATTAAGTTCCAGCTAAGAATAACAATCACCAGTTCAATGTTCTCTTTTCCCTTTTCTTATCTCACCCCTTTTTTTCTGCTGGGTGTTTTTAAGACTGTAAGCAGCATAATCCTGGACTGAACTTTCAGTGGCTCTGAGCAGGTTTCCCTCCGAATGGTGTGGGATGAACGCTTTCCGTAAATAAATGAGTCATAAAGGCTGCAGACCTTGCCTTGTCTGGGGGACAGGCCACCGACCAGCAGAACTCAGTTTCAAAGGGACCTCGAAGGAACAGTCCCAGCCCAGTCTCTGGAAAGCTGTCGGGAGCTGAACCAGCACATCTAATCTAGCAGCAGCTTCTGGCCAGTTCTGCTCCTCAAGCTGGAGGATGCATCTAATTTGACAGGCACTGCAAGAGGAGCGTTGCCATTAACTCTCTTTGCAGGAGCATCCGATTCTCCAGGGATCAGTAAATCTATTAATGCCTTAATTTCAAGGCCAGGGCATGGAAGAGCTACGTTTCCCAAGGAGGTGAAGATGGAGGCCTCATTGCACCCGCACCAGTAACCAGAGTTGGTGCGATCTTTGCTCAGATCCTAGTGCCCATCCCCATTATTTGTGGTGCATTGAAGCCACACCAGTAGGAGACAGAAACTGCCTGTTCAGGGCTAAAAAATAATGAAGCAGGCTACTTCAGGAAAGGGTTCACACAACATGCTAAACCCAGATGAAGAGAATATGAATTCCAAGCTGCAACGTAATACACCAGAACCAGATGATGTCTTCCTGTGATGGCCTGCTTCGTACAGTACTGAACCCCAAAAAACTCATCCTGGTTTGTTTGTGCAAATGCTACCGTTTTGCGCAGATTCCAGAGAGCTAAAACTAGGGAGGAGTTGCCCCCATTTAGGAGCCAAATGGAGAATCCTGGAAGGGTTACCCAATAAACTTCAGCAGTGTTGTGTGTCCAAAATAGCCACTGAGCTTTCAGTTTAAATTTGGACCAAGATCCCTCCCTCCCTCCCAAACTCAGTCTCTTTTTGTGATTCAGGCCTAACTGTTGGGCGGTTTTACATTTTTACCCCCGTAACTGCAACCCTCCAACCCTTGTCCCACCCCTAACCCGGTCAGAACAGATCAAGCAAAGTCATTTTAATTTTTTGATAAATTTATTAGGAAAAGAAGCCCCAAAAAAGGCTTATATGTCATTGTCCACAGTACAAAATATAATTAAGTTGCAAATCCATACAAAAAAAAAGCAAAACAGTGGAACAAAAACACAGTAAGAAAAAAAATAATTCAGTACACCCATTTGTGACCAACAAGTTATTTGTGGTAACAAAACCTGGGATTAACACTTTGGCTATGCAGTGCTATTAACTTCAAGTGCATTTTTCTCAGTCATGGGGAAAAAAACAAGTTGTTTGCTGGAACGGGAAGGAGCAGGATGACTACTGAACCAGAAACAGAACGCTTCTCAATATGGCTTAGCAAAAGAGGAAAGCTGTTGCAATGGACGGCTGCCTTTATACATCCTGCGCTCTATGCCCATCACCTGGCACCCTTTGGCAAAAATATTTTGATCCCCTGATGTCACCTGGGACTTTGATTCAATGGTATGCTCAAATGTCCCCGTCTGCCACTCCAACCTCAAATCCTGCTCCTGCATCATCCAAGCCCCCCAACAACCTACCCCATGCTTTTGAACACTAACGCCGGCTTATCCGCATATCAAATATTCTAGACAAAGCAAACAGTGATTTCTCCCTCTTACAAAAAAAAGGCGCTTCGCTTACTTAACAGATTTAGACAAAAGAAAAAAAAAATACAGGAATTAAGTGCTATGAAATAACAACTTTAGAGCAGTGCTGTTTGGAAAGCTACACTGGGTAAGCACTGTCCAAGTTGCTATCTTGCATTGTTCAACAAGCTTTACAGAAACAAATCCTTGGCTTATTCAGGCTGTTCTGCTTATGGACGCTGCGTTTATTGCTATACGACGTTTCCCGCTATCTGTTCCACTTGGCGTTTCTCCCCTGGACGCCCATCTCTCACCTCCGCTAACCTCCCTCTGATCACTCATTTCCTACCAACTCTTCCCCAACACTTTCCTCCCAACACCGCCAAGATCAAGACGGTGGGGTTTAAAGACCGAAAACCATCTCCATCCAAACACCGGCACGTACGAGCCACTAAAAAGCTCCTCTTTCCTACTGCAATCTTCAGCCAATTCCCTTTGCACCCAAACTGTGAACGGGTGAAGCAATTTTTTGTTCATAACTACAGAATGGCACACCTACAAGGGAATGGAGGTATACACTTTGTTGCTCAGTAGCAGTACATCTTCCAAGCCTTGAGGTCGGTTTTTCACCTCTCCTTGCCAAGGGGAAAAAAAGGGACACTGAAGGATTGCTCCCAAGAACCTGCCTCTAGCCCACAATTAGTTTAGCACCGGTCAGTTCGAAGGGGGAACATTTGGAAAGGCTTCAGCGAAGGAACCAAAGCCCACACATGCCCCCGTTTTTGTAATCTGGGACACATGTACTAAGGCATTACGGAAGTTGCTTGCTTGAGCTCCTTGCCAACAGTTCCCGAGAGGTCATTTGACACCTGGAGATCTTCCGTCCCTTTCTGCTTGATATAGCATTGCTACAAGGGCAATTTTTAGAGTCCAGAAAAAGCTGGAAAAACGACAGTCACACCGGAATTTTCTTTGGTGCTCACTGGACGTTGTTGTTGGCGGTACAAGGATCGACCTGAAAAAGAGGTACAAAAGGGAGATCTGTAAAATGGACCTTAAACTGGCTTCTTCATACCAAGCACTGTGCAAACTAACTCAGGGGGAAATTGTAGCCTGAATTAAGGAGAGGGACTAAGCTATTTAAAAGCAGCGGAGTAAGTTTTCACCATCTCATTCTGTTAGAAAAGATGGGAAGGAGGCCCCTTTGAGATGACAGCAGAGGCACAATTCGATTCTACATCAGCCTGGCTGGACAGGATGTTAGGGGTCTAGACCCTCAGGCAAGATGAACTGTTAACAGACTACCTGACACGGGACCTCCATCAGGAAGGCTTACCTCTGTGTAAGTTGGCGGTGGCATGAACTTGAACTCTGGAGCATACATGAAGATGGGACTGTCGAAGGAATTGTCCAGCTCATCCAGGAGAGGAGTGGTGGGGCTTTCAAGTCGATGGTCTTCAGGAATGATGTCCAGATAGCATGGAGGTGCTAGAAGGAGAGGAAGGAGATCAGGTCAGCTTTGGGGGTCTCGAAAGTGCAAGAGCCAAGCTTCAGGAAACACAAGGCGTGCCTAGGAAAACAAAAGGCCTTGGGCAGGCCTGCCCTTCCCCTTGCTCTGCTTTTTCTTAAAATACAGGGTCCCTAGAGGGCTTGCATTGGCAGGGTGGATGTAGGACAACAGCCTCCAAAGAGGCCGGTCTGTTCCTCCTGCGTGGAGACTGCCTTCTCCCCTAGATCTTGCAGGGTGACTTTTGAAAAAGACCACTCACCTTCTGGGGCATCAGGGAGATTGAGGTCCACCCAACTCATCTCAGAGCTGGTCTGGCTCGCCATGCTGGAACTGCGGCTGCCAAAGCTGGACTTGTTGCCGATGACCAGGGGCAACTCCAGGAGGATCTTCTTGGAACCAGGGACACTGACGTAGATCTAAGGAAGGACAGAGCAACGTGGCGAGGTTTAATCCCACCTGCAGTTGACTGGATCATTCAGACAAGGGAAACGTCCTTTGAAAGTGGTTCAGGAGGGACCTGACTTTCGAAACAGATGCTGGGACTGTCCCTTTGCTAAACCAGAGTCAGCTGATGGTATCAAAATAGAATCCACCAATGACTAAAAAAATTAGAAACTCACCCCCACTAAGTGCTTGAGGCTGGCTCTAACCGTGATTAACTACATCTCACCCAAACTATGACTGGCCCAATTATGGAGTTTAGTTTTTTTCTTCCTCAACCACACAGAATTCCAGGACAGGAGATTATGGGGACGGTGCCTCATCTTCAAGATTCCTCACCTGGAGGAAGTATTCGACACGCAGGATGTTGCAGCCCAGAATGGACGGCTTGATCTTCTTTACGCGGAGAGTCTTGCCCCGCCACGACTCAGACATGCCGGAGATGATGTGATTGCCTCGGACGCAGGAGAGTTTCTGGGAGAACACCTTGGTCTGCCCGTTGGCCAAGTAGGTGTGCTTAGCCACGATGGCCGCCTTCGGCACCACAATCCGAGAGCAAGTGTTCTCGAAGTCGGCATTGATGCAGATGTCGTCGCCTGGAAGAAGGCAGAGGTGGTGGTTAGACCCTAAAAGGCAGGGCTTTTCTGATTTCTTTTTGTGCTGCTTTAGCATAAGATGGCCTTTGCCAGGAGAAGGTATTCTCTCGGTGTGTGTCCTAGTCTTGAATTAAATTAATTCAGCATTTTTATCCACTCCACCTGCAACATGTGAGCTATGCTGATTGTACAAATCAGCTACTAAATGGAGTGAAATGCAGAATAAGTGCCATGCTCCAGAATCTCACCTTCACAGAATCCTTTGCGGTCGATCCTGGCACTAACAGAGACGTGCCCGTCAGGGATGAACATGCAAGAAACTTTCTTTTCCTTTTTGGCAGAGACGGGCGACTGTAGAGAAATGCACATGGTTACACAAGAAACTGAGACAACCCTAGCTGATTACAAGCATTCCTCCCCCCAATACTGTGTTGAACTGGTTTTTGGGTTTTTTGGGCAAATTCTTCATTAGCTAACCTCCTTCAGACATCAAGCTATAATTCATTATCCAGAAATAGATAGTAAAAATCAGACCCTTGGACACAGATTATTAACTTCCACCTAAAAGTGAGCAGAGACCCAAAACTTCACAAGAACTAAAACTTCACAAGTTAATTTTCTGGTGGAAAACTAATCCTGCATGATGGACGGACAGACAACCAACAAGAGCGATCCAAGTTTTAAAAAAATGCAATGATAACTACCATCAGATCTGGAGTGCTGACATCAATCTGATCCATGACCTCAAAGTGCTTCTTTATCTCTTGAGTTGGGAACGACGGACGATCCAAGAAGGCCTTCACCCAATAATCCACGCAGCCATACTTGCCCTTAAAGGTAGTGCCCAGGGGGCTGAAAGAGACCCAGCAGATTAGACAAAGGGGAAGAGGACCGCAGTGACGTACTTTACGTACTTTACAGTTTTACACGGATTTAGGGACTATGTGTGGTCTATACCTACCCTTGGGGCAGTTCAAATTCGAACTTGTATTTATACGTGTTTCCCGGTCTCAGCAAGACAGAGCCATCTTTATCTAGAAAACACACAAGCAGCAAAGAAAGAAATCAGGCTTAAGGAGTCATTTAAGTGTTTAAGAAGTTGAAGGTTAACACGCATAGCGGCAGCGAGGTGATTCCTAATCCCTCCAGATTCCTAATCTCTGTTCTCACCACCTCGCCTTCCTCTCCAACCTCCAAAGGGCCAGGTGCAGAAGCCGCAGCCTTCGCCCCCTCCAGCCCCCTCCTCTCCCTGTGATCGCCGGCCAAGTTCCGACAGCCAGAGCCTCTCTCTACAGCTGGGAATTCATTTCCTACTAGGCGGCACCTGCCAAAAGTGCCGCAGGGACAAACTGGACCCGCGTCGGTCCCTTCCTGGGAAACGGCGGCCAGGGAAGCTCGCAGCGCCGGGGCGCCAGCCCCCGCTCAGCCCCGGGGTCCCCAGCAATCGCCCTCTCCTCTGGGCCCCTAGAAAGCCCCTCCCGGACGCCCAAGAACGGAAAATACAGGACGATCGTGGGGGCCCCGGGCCGCGCGCCGGCGCCTCTCTGGGAACCGGGACCCGAGCGGATGCTTCAGCGCGGGCGCGACTCCACTCCCACTCCCGCTCCCGCTCGGGTCGGCCGCCAGAAGCCCCCCGGGCCGGAACCGCCCGCCCCTCCCCGGGCCAAGGAGCGGGCCCCGCGGCTCACCGGCGGGGTGGTCCTCGAGCGCCAGGAGCTGCTGGTGGCGCAGGTAGTCCATCTCCTGCCGGCACTGCTGCGGGCCCTTGATCCACAGCACCTTGGCCACCCCGCGGGCCAGCAGCCGGACGGCGGAGACGCGCGTGACCTCGGCCACCTCCACCTCCACGCGGCCCGCCACCTTCTCGCCGCTGGAGTACACGCGGCCGGCCTCCTCGAAGTCCACGCGGAACGCCTTCACCCTCTTGAAGACCACCATGGCTGGCGGCGGCAACAATGTAGCAACGATGTAGCAACGGTGTCGCGCCTGCCGCGCTCCTGGTTGTTGCGTGTGTGTGTGTGTGTGTGTGTGTGTGTGTGTGTGTGTGTGTTTTTAAGGGCAGCAGCCCAAGCGACGCGGGGCGGGAGGGGGCCCTAATTCGCCCTCCTGGGAAAGGAAAGAACCGACGGGCAGGACGCGGGATGCGCGGAGACGCGAACGGACACCTCCCCGCTGCGCTGCCTCCCGGCTGTGCCGCTCCGTCACGCGGGCCGGCGCTTTTATACCCGGCTCCCGCCCTCCTCCCCCTCCCCTCCGTTGTTGATCTCAGCGCGCTCCATGCGGCCGCCTCGTGGGCCCTCGTGCTGCGCTCGTGAACAGCGCTCCCATTGGCTCCCGCGCCGTGTTTACCCTCCGAGCGGCCAATCGCCGGCCGGCCGGCGGCGCGTGGACACCGTGTGTAGGAACCCTGCCGGCGGCGGCGGAGGTGGGGCGGGCCTGCCGGGGAGGGGGAAGGAGCGCGGAGTGGCGGGGCAGGCGGCCAATGAGGATCCGGAGCAGGGGGGACCGCTGCGTTCCGCGCCAATGAGGGCGGCGGGCGGGGCGGGGCGGGGCTGTCTCGGTGCAGAACGTTTTTTCCTTTCCTCGGCAGTTTCAATTGCAAGCGGGGCTGGTTTTTCGCACCGTATCGATAACAGGTCGGCGTCTTCCGTGGGGGAGCCCGGCCTTCGCTGGGGAACTTCCACGCCGCAACCTCAGGGAGGCCGAACCTTGCCCGATTAAGGAGAAGGAATCATCCTGGGCAGGAAAAGAGGAGTTTTTCCCCGCCTCCCTATATTTTGCAAGCTCCCCGGTGCTAAAAATGTCCATAGACGTCGCTCAGCCGCTTTCCCAAGGTGGAGCACGGGCGGCCCGATAAAAATAAGAGTCTTTCTTCAAAACCCAGCTGAAAACTGCACCCAACGCTTAGTAAAAAAAAAGAAAAAATTAAGCCTGGAGTTTTTTTTAAGCTCACACCATGTCCTGTTCGCCTGTCTCCGTCCACAGCCGCCTCATTACAGACCGACGGCTGTCATTGGTGGAGCAGAGAATCGTGGCATCTTGTTTTTTCCGAATTAAACCTTAAAAAAAAAGTCGTATAAACCGTGAAAGACAAAACAGACGTAAAGGGAATAAAAGAATGATATATACTGAGTAGAAGGCAAGTAAACGGGGGTCTAAGAATCTCCTGGACCAGTAGCCTATGTTCCTGGACTGGGAGAATTATTTTTAAATGAAATGGTTTTCAAAAAAGGGCGAAATGTGACTTGCAGATGCAGCCCAGCGGTGGGAAACACGCTGAACCCCGAATAGATTCTAGACCGTTTTCAGCAGCTGGCAAACGTAGGAAAGGAAAAGAAAATGGAACTCCAGCTGAGAAAAACGCTGGCACGTTTGCAACGATGCTGGGCAAATAACAGGAAGCTGCTAAGTGGCAGAGAGTTTCTTCGGGTGGTTTCTCCGCCGCCGCCCGCGCTTCCCTTCAGGCTGGAACCGGGTTTCCTGCCCCGCGCTGAGATGCCCGTTGGGGGAGAGCAGCATCTCGGCCCTGAATTGATCTCCCCTCCCGGCTGATCTGGAAAGGCACCTCAACTGGCCTCAGCTGGCTCCGCGGCGCCCCCCCCGCCCCCCAGTTGGGCAATCGGTGCATTCTGCGAATAGCCGCGAAGGCGCAACCCTGGGACGGGCGCGCCGCCAGCGAAGCTCGCGATCCAAGCACGTTCCGGGCATCGCAGCCTTCTCAAATGCCGGAGGGTTTTGAACCGCTGGCGCCCCGAACTCCGGCCGGTCACGAATCCTGCCCAGGGACCCTGAACGGGGATGCTCGGATAGCGACGGCCCGGGGGCTCAAGGCGGCCCCTTCCGGAGGACATCAGTTTCCAGGCTGGCGCAGCGGGAGCCCTCGGCCTCGTTGCAGGTTTATCCGGGGTCCGCTTGAGCGCTCTGGCCTTCCCCCCAAATATAGGCACACAGCCCTGGGTTATAATCCCAGGGGTTATTCTCCCATCCCTGTAACCACCCGTGGAGAGGCCTCCCGAACTGTTTTGCAAGGATGGGCTCTCATCTGTAGATTGTTCTACAGTTTTTGCTCTTCTTTTTAATAATTTCTGTTGAAAGTTTTTACATACATACAAGATAAACGTAAAGAAAGACCATAAGCAGAAAACAACAGCCTGATCTAGGAACTACCAAGGGAAAAACTACTCCCCCACCCACACTGGCAGGGCACGCCACTGGATATGAGCAGGGAGCAAACCCCACTCTCTTCCAGCACTGAAGATGTGACCCAGCCGGATAATGAAACGTCTGCAAGAAGACAACCGAGCTCAGGGAACGCCGAGGACTCCACAGAAAGACTATAAAGAAAAGAGAAAGGGAATGAGAAAAAGAGAAAAAAGAAAAAACAGTGTGAAGAGCAAAGCAGAGAAAGAAAAAAACTAATTAAAGAAACGGGAATCAGAAAGAGAAAACAACTTCTGAGCTTCTTTTCAACAGTTATAAACAAACTCATTGTCCCTCCTTCCTCCGAAGTGTTAGAAAAATCCCTTCAGGCCCTTATTCAATCCTTTTTCAATCGTCAAATCCAGAAATCATCATTTCACTTTTTTCCCTTTTCAGCAAAAAATCCATATAGGGTTTCCAGGCTTTTATAAAAGTACTTATTGCTTCATCCCTGACCAAACAGTGGTGTTTTTGCTCTTCGGACAGAAATCTTGTCTCTGAGCAGATTACGAGGCTGGAGATGATGAGATTAGGGGTGGGATGTCCACCCACCGGCCGTGGTGGCCGTGCCACCTCTTTGTCTGGTCATTGAGCACTGCATTTTGGCTTCAGTATTGAGAGAGACCAGGCTTCTGGCTTGTGGAGCTTCATATCAACCTATCTGAAGAGATTTTAAAATTACTATCATTTTTTAACGTTGATGTCCTGTTCTGTCCCTGAGCCCTGCCCTCTCCATCCATTTTGGGTGGGCTCCTGGCTTGCGCCATCATTGGAGGAGAACCACGTTCATCCAGGGTGGTAAGCAGTCAGGAGGAGTCTGGTCACACCGTTTCTAACTCACAAATTTTATGGAAAGGCAGAAACTGTGGCTCACTTGATCAGAAGCAAGGGACTGACTCTTTTTGTCCTGTGATTCTCCTCTATAAGGTTGGGAGATCAATAGACCTGTCATCTGACAGCAAAATAAAAAAATAAATCCATCATTTAGCTGGTGGGATGAAGTAGGAGGGAGCACACGAAGACTCTCCGTATGTTATGAATCTAGCAATAGGGGGGGGTCTTTTTCTCACTTGGTCGGTGATCCTGGGTGAGAAGGAAAAGGAAGCCACCACATCCATCAACTGCTTCCCTGAAATTGTCGTATATTAAATTTGTAAGGACAGTCTTTGGCTGCATTGCTGAGGCATGGCACAACTCAGCCTGGGGAGCTATGCAAATTATGTCAACATAACTTTTCTGGCATTTCAGAGACATTAGGAATGCACATGAACGTGGCGAAAGAAAGTGCCTGTGGTTCACACAAGCGTGATGTCCAGAAGGCCTCATGGCTTAATAAAGGAGAGATTTTAGGAAAGGAAAGGAGTCAGGAATGCCTGCTCCAATTTTAACTGGTCTCTCCTAGGATTTTCCTTCCCTTGGAAAGGACCCTGATGTCTTATTATACATTAATATTATTCCTCGTGACGTCATTCGTGTATTTTGAAGTTACTTCCAAGCAGCTTTGGAGGAACTGTAGTCTAAAAAGCCTGGATATAAATGATTATAATGAAAATATTGGTGGCTCCTACAACTGCATGTCTAGTTCATGTTTGCATTAACATCAAGCATGGAGAAAATCTTATGCTATGTTTTAATTGCACTGATTATGATGACAATGAAAAGGATGTTGAACAGTGATTTATTTTAAAAATGATCATGATAACAAAGAAACGGATCTCAAAAACGCATTACAGCACTGAACTATTAAACGGGCAGAGAAGTAAGTACTATCTCAAAAAAAAAAATCTAATGACTTGTGCATTAAAACAGTCAGTGATCATGACAGCCATCAAAAGGAGAGAGGGGAAGCTCAGAGCTACCTACAATGCACTTTCCAGGGGTCTTTCAAGAGAATCAGCTGAGAAAGAACTCCCAGAATCAAACCTTGAATAATGCAAGGCAAACCAGCTGTATATTGTTGTCAAGAAAAGCATGTGGACGTGGCTGAAAGATTTAGAGAAGCTTGCGTCCAGATAATGGGACTCCCAGATCAAAAGGTATGCCTCTAGGTCAGGGTTTTTCACCCATGGCCACTTTAAGTTGGGTGGACTTCAACTCCCAGAATTCCCTGTGCTGGCTGGGGAATTCTGGGAGTTGACATCCACCCATTTTAAAGTGGCCAAGGTTGAAGAACACTGTCCTAGAAAGCTGAACTTTCACAAATAGTTCTGGAGGGGACGATGTGGTCAAATCAAAGCCATGTCATACAAAGACAGCTAAGGCAGCTATATAGATTTGATAAATCAGAAGGAAGGAAGGAAGGAAGGAAGGAAGGAAGGAAGGAAGGAAGGAAGGAAGGAAGGAAGGAAGGAAGGAAGGAAGGAAGGAAGGAAGGAAGGAAAAGAGTATTTTCTAAAGTGCAAAAGTGAACCTAAAAACAGAAATGCCTGCTGAACAATTCAATGCATCTTTGCATTGTTCAATACAACAATTTAGACGTACATCTTTGTATGCTGCCCAGAGTCACTTTTGTGAAATGGCGGCCACATCCATGATTTAAAATACACACATTCTTAAGAATCTCTTTCAGAGAAAGATCTATTTGCATATCTCAAGAGCAGATAAAGACAGAAGTGGAGAGGAGATTAATCTCAGTGAGGAAGACAATTAAATCAACTTCAGGGACACTGAGAAAGAATAAGAAGATCATAGAATGTAAGGGTTGAAAGGGATCAAGAGCGTCTAATTCAATCCTTGCCCAATGCAGAATTCTGCTACGATAGAGTAAAAGAAAGAGAACAAACTCTTGGATAGATGGACTTGCAAGAAGAACCAGACAATCCTGGACAACATTAAGGTAATTATTCCTTCAGGTGATGATCAACAAGCAGAAACTTACTTACTTTGGGTATTCGATGAGAGTGGATAATGGACTAAAAGAAGAACTAGCCTTGGGAAGAGTGAGGGAGGTATAAGTAGAAGAAAACGGGTAGGGTGGATGACAGTATCAAAGGAATTACAGGGACGACTGTCCTTGGAAGAGCTACAAGTTGGGATCGTCTTTGTCCACCTCATTCCCAGGAGTCAAGCCTGCCTCAGTGGTACCCGACTAACCAGAGGTTGAACTGTAAGAAGTGAATACCCCCAACCAAACATTTTGTGCCTTCATTCACACATCACACTAAGCCATGGTTTTGTTAGCCATGGTTTACTGGAAAAAAATATAATTAGTTGGGTTTACACGTTGTACATCTCCATGGCTGAGAAAACACAATAGTTAGGTTGACTGATCACATCATAGATATCTATGGGGGTGGCACAGGTAAGTGACAAAACACACATTACTCCATCATGACTCACAACCCATGACTTACATACTTCCAGCACACAATGGGGTGCAAGTATTTAGAGGGCGGAGTTTGCATCATGACATCACTGCCCATGGGTCATCATTCTGATGTAATCTCAATAGCTGCAAAAGCCTGTGGATCACGCTAAGCCAGAACCAAACAGAGCAATCACATCAGGGCTTAACAAAACATATAACCGCAACCAATACCAGGCTTGTGAGTCAGATTTAGAGCCCGTGTTTCAAGGCTCCCCAAAGAACACCGCAAGAGAGCTTCATTTTTACCCCATGACAAATGGATAAGTAGGAACTAACAGCTCTCGTTAAGGCAATTATTCCAATTAAACCAATTGCGCATGGCTGTGGGGACCTCGTTTCAATTTTCCATAGACGGGCGTAGGAGAATATGAAGGCACAACTCTTCACCTGTTAGAGAGCCTGTTTAGCTTCTTCTCCCCATTTGTCCTCTTGGGCCAAGAGATCAGCTGGTTATTCCTGCTTTTTCCTCCATGCTAACAAACACCCTTCTGGCCCGTGTGAGAGGAAGAGGCTAAGAGGGAGGAAGGGGCTAAAGCGGTGTTTTTCAACCTTGGCCACTTTGAGAGGGGTGGACTGCGACTCCCAGAATTCCCCAGCCAGCCATAATTGAACGTATTTTGTGGTGGTTTGTGAATGCCACATTTGGCTTTAGATGTAAAATTTAAGCCACCTTGTGCTTTTCAAGATGAACGTAGTTCTCATTACCATAGTTAATACTGATACAAACTTCTATTTCTTTATTTATTTATGCCATATAATAATACCATTAAAAATCAATATAAAGACAGAAAAAGAAAAAGAAAAAATATATTTTATCATTCCTGCCACTTGGGCTAGAAGGATTTGTAGGAGGAGAGCCGTGTTCATCTAGGACAGTGTTTCTCAACCTTGGCAACTTTCAGTTGGGTGGACTTCAACTTCCAGAATTCCCCAGCCAGCCATGCTGGCTGGGGAATTCTGGGAGTTGCAGCCCACCCCTCTTAAAGTGGCCAAGGTTGAGAAACACCAAAAGTACAGTCTAGGTCTCCTTTCAAAAATGAGTAAGGGAAAAGTGCACGTGTGTGTGTGTATACTGACGGGAAATGGTTGTAAAATGGGCCATATTAGGCAAACTCGCCAAGAAAAACGCAAAGGTCAGGAGAAATATGCACTTACACATTTTAGCACAAACTAATAAATCTGAAGTGTGCTGAGATTTGCAAAATATGGAAAGGGAGGAAAACTCATACTGTATTCGGTCGCTTTAAAAAAGTGGTATCCTTTCATCTATAGGGGTGTTTCTCAACCTTAGCCACTTTAAGAGGGGTGGACTTCAACTCCCAGAGTTCCCCAGCCAGCCATGCTGGCTGGGGAATTCTGGGAGTTGCAGTCCACCCCTCTTAAAGTGGCCATGGTTGAAAAACACTGAGCTAAAGTCTCCCTGCTTGCTTGCTACCATTTCAAAGCAAGGGACGAAGATGTCCATGGCAGCAGTTCCTTCATTTCTGCTCTGAAGTGGGGGCAACCCTAAGACAGGGCAAGCCCACTCTCCATGCCCACAAACAACGCACAACTTCGATGAGTCACGTAGGAATATGGGTGTTTCTCCCCCTACATCCTGAAACCGGTGGCCCGTACAAGGATGAGCTTCAGCAAATGTGTTCACCGCCGGAACGACAGATCTCTTCTGTGGGATACAGAAATGGTTGGATGGATGAACACTGTCTTCTAGCGGTGATTTGTAGAAATTCACCAGGGTGCCCTGGCTTGAACACTGGAGAAAATTCATCTTAGCTACGGGCAGGTTTAGGTCTGGTCCTTGGGACCATGTTGCCTTCCACCCACCTCAGCCCACCAGGAAGACAATTTCCACTGCTTTTTTCCTGATATGTGTCACAATGACTTTCTGATGCAGTTCACTTCATCAATGCACGCTTATGCCTTTTAATAAAAATTATTAGTCAGAAAAGGGGCCGCCAGACTCCCTAGATCAGGGTTTCTCAACCTTGGCAGCTCTCAGATGGGTGGACTTCAACTCCCAGAATTCCCCAGCCAGCATGGCTGGCTGGGGAATTCTGGAAGTTGAAGTCCACCCAACTGAAAGTTGCCAAGGTTGAGAAACACTGTCTTGGAAGAACACGGCTCTCTTCCTACAAATCCTTCTAGCCCAAGTGGCAGGAATGATAAAATATATTTTTTCTTTTTCTTTTTCTGTCTTTATATTGATTTTTAATGGTATTATGCTATGGCATAAAGAAAGAAAGAAATAGAAGCTTGTATCAGTATTAACTATGATAATGAGAACGGTGTTCATCTTGAAAAGCACAAGGTGGCTTAAATTTTACACCTAAAGCCAAACACGGCATAGGTTTGAGGCTTAAGCTTAATACTGAGTCTCCACTGTATTGTTCTTTATCACTGTTTGTGCATAAGAAAGGAAAAGAAACAAAAGCAGAATGAACAGGAAGAAGATAAAAACGCTATTTGGTTTGTAACTGTGCCTTTTTGCACCTCTACCAATTTGCGGGGTTTGTAAGCGTTTATGGCCCCTTGAAAGTCGTACTGTAAGTTTTTCTATTTGCCATTCTGCATAATATATTGTGTGTTTGGGGACCATTCTGGCTTGGATCTGGTTAAACCTCCGTTGCGAATATATTTATTTATTTACGTATTTATTTACATGTCACGTTTATATAGCCGCCCATCTCACACAAAGCGACTCTGTACATATGCTGTTAATTTTGCATTGCTGCATATTCTCCAAGTTTCAGTCCCCCATCAGAAATCGTCGGAATTGTATCTTTCTTCCAAAGTTAGGCAAATTTTATTCCTGCTGCCCTGAGCATGCATCTCAGTACATTATGACATTTCTTGTTGGCATATGTGATCGGATTTTCTTTCTGCAATGTCCTTGAAATAAAAAATATTTGACAGTGATGCTAGTGGTGAAATCATTGGATTTATCCTTGCTTTTAAGGAATTCCAAAATTTTAACAGACCTTCTCTTATTATATGTCCCTTCAGATTCTCATCTTCCTTATACCATAAATATCTGTGAAGTCCATTGGCTAAGCCTTCTTCTATAGTTGATATTCTGCTGTTAGGAAAAATTATTCATTCTCTTATCCATGATAGACAGCTTGTTCTGTAATATAATCTGAGATTGGAAAAAGCTAGCCCACCTATCTCTTTTAAGGTTTGCAAAAACTTAATCTTATTCTTGGTTTTTTCCCATTCCATATAAATATTTTAATTGTTCCATGCCAATCCTGCAATTTTTTTTTGAATCTGGGATTTGAATTGGTGCCCTTTGAAATAAGAAGTTGATTCTGGGTAATGCATTCATTTTTATTGTCACCAAAAGTCCTAGCCAGGAAAGATTTTTAAGCTGCTAGATGACCTTGTTTTATTTCTTTCCATGATTTGTTATCATTGTTTGAAATATGTCTGTATCGCATCCTGTCAAGTAAAGTCTGTTAGCTGAAATATTTGTAGGTCAGGGGTCTCTCCAAGGAAGACTCCAAGTAGGTTCAATTTCTCAGCAAGAGTTTTTTTGACAGCCAGATGGTATATCAATTCTACGTCCCCAATCTGACATTCCATCCATCCATCCATCCATCCATCCATCCATCCATCCATCCATCCATTTATTAAGCTTGTGTGCCACCCATCTCCCCAGAGGGTGACTCAGGGCAACTCACAATTAGAATAAAACCCAAAAACAGTTAAAAAAATAAATACCCACATTCATTAATTAAAAAGTTAGACTATATAAAACAAACCCTACACAAAAGCCCCCTAAAAACTCATATATAAATATACATTTCAGAGGTTGCGTTCTCTGCACTTGCCGTTTGACCTCCTGCCCCGACCATTTTCTCAGTTCCTCAGAACAAAAAAAGAAAAAGAAAAAAATCATTTGGATTTGTAACAAAGAGCACGTAGCCCCAGAATCATTAAACACTTATATTTGTATTTCCCAAGTGATATTTCAAAATATGGCTCATTTGGGCCGATCATTAAAACTGGCAACATTAAAGGATCGGTTTCTAGATGGGTGTTTCTTAAAGTGTGGTCCGAGGCCCTCGGGGGTCCCCCAAGACCCTCTCAGGGGTCCACGAAATCAACATGATTTGCCAGCCTATGTTGAAAAATAATACAATATTAAAATCCCATCGAACGATGGTGAGAAGCGGTAGCAGCAGCGAATGCGTCAATTTTAATTTTTAATAGGGAAAATATCGATAAATATAACCCAGTGTTGTCCAAACTTGGCCACTTTAAGATGAGTGGACTTCAACTCCCAGAATTCAACTCCCAGCATGGCTGGCTGGGGAATTCTGGGAGTTGAAGTCCACTCATCTTAAAGTGGCCAAGTTTGGACAACACTGATATAACCCATACCAGCAAAAGCTCTTTTGGGGTCCTCCATAATTTTTAAAAGTGGGAAGGGGTCCTGCGAGAAAAAAGTTTAAGAAAGAGCTGCTGCCACGGGCGTCTTCATCCGTTGCTTTGAAATGATAGCAAGCAAAGAGGGAGACTTCAGCAGTGTTTCTCAACCTTGGCCACTTTAAGAGAGGTGGACTTCAACTCCCAGAATTCCCCAGCCAGCATGCTGGCTGGGGAATTCTGGGAGTTGAAGTCCACGCATCTTCAAGTGCCCAAGGTTGAGAAACATTGATTTAATGTCTTCCCCAGCCAACCATTCTGGAAGTTGAAGTCCACCCATCAGAGGTTGAGAAACACCAGGACAGAGGCATGGTTTAGATTTCAGGGTATGACCTAAAGGCTTGGGCCAAGTAGAACTGGAATAAAATGTTCCCTGCAGTCTGTGTGTTCCCAGTGGGACAAAGAGTTGAATGATTGCCATGCTCCCAAGATCCAGTCAGTCACAGTCAGTCCATCAGTTTAGCTTCAGGTTAGAATATGACCCAGCTGGGTGTCTTTGTTTTGTAAAGAGATGAAGCTACTTTATATTTTCTCTTATTTAGTCATTGAGGTCCTTTTTTTGGAGACCACCATTGTTGTGGTGGCATGGACGTGAGAACTATGGTCACTGGTATGTATCTTTTCTTGCAAACATTTAATGTCCAATACTGTCCACTCCAACCACTAGAATTACTGGCCGTGTTGACAGTGTGGCTGAGATATCAGATCTGCCAGAGACGACGTATAAATGCAGAATCACAGGATGGAAGGATCAAAAGAGATGGTGGAGATCAGCTAGGCCATTGTTCCTCCATCTCAGCAGCTTTAAGATGGGTGGGCGTCAACTGCCAGAATTCCCCAGCCAGCATAGGGAATTCTGGGAGCTGAAGTCCACCCATCTTCAAGCGGCCAAGGTTGAGAAACATCGTATTAGGCACATGAAATATACAAATTCTTATTGGCGCATAGTGGAAGTTAAGTCAATGCCGGATCCTCTACTTTAGGAATAGTGCAAATCAAGTATTTACACTGGCATTTCAAGATTTAATGCTTCCCCCCTCATCTCCACGTGATTTTCCCAGCCTTTCCTGATCCTGTCCAGAGCAGCTCTCAAAGGTGGGACCATTAGTGTTGTGACTTCGAGGGAGAGGAAAAGAGAAAGGAACAGCTGGTTTCCGCAGCCTCTGGCTTTTGGAGAAAGCTAAGTAAATATTTTGTTCGCCTTGCTAGATTGCAATGTTCCCGCAGTTAAGGAGAAGCCAGACCGCAAAGACGCGATTAAGCAATCAGGTCAGGGAGGCTCAAAACAAGTGAGAGTAAACAAGACTCCAATGCGCTTACCAAATGGGAACATCTTCAGTTGTACGCACGGGGGCCATATTTTCTTGGAAAAAAATTAAGGACAAACCTGAAAAAGGGGCAAATCTGAAAGAGCTTCATAAGGCTAAAAAAAAATTAATTGTTTATATTTGTAACTTTGCTTTGCAAAGGACAATTCAAGAGCCTCCTGGCTGGGGAATTCTGAGAATTGAAGTCCACGCATCTTAAAGTTTCTGAGATTGAGGAACCCTGCTTGAGTCTAACTCCCTGCCCAGTGCAGGAATCCACTACAGTATTTCAGCACCCCCAACGGGATGGCAGTCCAGCCTCTGTTTGGCACCTCCAGCAAAGGGAAGCCCAGCTGTTCCGGAGCCCCTGTGGCACCGAGGAACGGCTCTTGCCCTTGGAAACTTCTTCTGGATGACCAACTGAAATCTGAAGGCCTTGTCCTGGTCGTATTCCCCATAACTGGTATAATGCTGGGGTTGGAGATGGACACCAGCCTTTTCTAATTCAACTCCCTTGTTTCTTGTCTTGTTCTGGTAGTGAAGAAGTGGAGATGTTTATTTCCCTCATTTACTCAGAGTTCTGGTTGGTGCTGAACAACTATCTCTTCTTCGAAGAGTGACGTTGTCTAAAAAAGATAGCGTGGCATTTGAAGCGGTTTCTCTTCCCTCTTCCTTTCCGGCTGCCCTCCTTAGACTTAACCCTTGCATTCCCCCAGGAAAAAATTACCATTCCATCATAGCCCATGTAGAAGTTTTCCACCCCTCTTGGTTGCCCCCCATAGTGATGGAAAGGTATTTTTAGAAGAAAAAGCACCAGGATCCAATTATGGATGTGCAACCACTATATTTTAAACATAAAATATGTATTGTGCTTATTATTTTATGTTTTACATTTAAATTCTGCCAGTGAAGCTCCAAAACTGTTACCAGGGTCTTCCTCTAGGCCAGTGTTTCTCAACCTTGACAGCTTGAAGAAGTGTGGACTTCACCTCCCAGAATTCCCCAGCCCAATGCTGGGGAGTTCTGGGAGTTGAAATCCACTCATCTTAAAGTTGTCAAAGTTGAGAAACGCTGGCTTATACAGTCAAGAAATTCCTCTTCATCTCCAATGTATATTGATTTTCCCATAGTTTCATCCTATTGATTCTGGTCCTGCCTCCTGGATCTATAAGCCTCCTTCTCTGGGACGGGGTGTCCGAGCACAAGCAGTTTGAAAGTGCATGTTTGCACTACAACAAACTCGACCCACTCGGAATAATAATGAATAAGGTTTTTATTTTTATATGCATACCAAGTGAATGGTTTATTTAAACGTTGGTGATATACTAAGCAGGTAGCTAACCAGTGCAAAAGAAACTGAGGTTCACAAGACCAAAAGTTTCAGATTTTGCTGCAATTAGGCCAAGAAATTCATTTTGGAGAACCTGACACTGCCCAGGTTTGATTGACCATCAGCAAAGAAATTAAAGTGAAGATCTACAACAGAGAAGGTTCTGTTATCTGAGGGAGCCAGATGTGCTGGGCTAGCAGGTAGTCGTAGTCCAAAAGGGACTGAGGGGAGACTGGATACAGCCACATCACTTCCAAGGGATCCTGATGACTCACCTCTGTTTATCTTGCTTTCTGGGAAAACACGGGCGAGCCGATTCTTTGGAGAGCCCTCCCTTCCTTCTCTACCCTGGCATTCTTTTGAAGGTCACAAGGGAAAAGACAAACTTGAAGGGCGTCAAGATGACATCCTTTTATTAAGAAGACTAGACCCCCCAGTCAGAGCTTCATTACTCGTGAGATCTTCTGATGAGAGCGAGATCAGAAAACTCCCCCCCCCCCCATATTACCTCTGAGTTTCCACTGAATGTCTAAAGGGAAGGAAACAGTTGTGGGTCTCCTGTACTAGTGAGTGGGAGACGAAGGTGCTGCCTGGGCACGTGTGGGTGGGTGTGCCATGTCTCACCACATTTGTCCTTTGAACGCTGCAGGCATCTACAGTGATACAGCTGCTGGATTAGATTCGAGAGTTGTGTTCTTGCACACAAAGGCTCCCAAGGAAACACATCTATTTTTCACCCCTTATTCGCACTTCATCCCTGAGTTGGCTGCACGCATTACGCTGTTACACAGAGCCAGCCGGCCAGTTCCTCTGAGAATTGAGAAGTGAGGGAGGGTCCCTTCTGAGCCTCTTTCTCCATCCATTAGGCAGCTGAGGGCTATGCTGTCTCTTATCTGACCGTTCCCTAGGTGTCAGTCTTGCCAGGTAGACCAGGCAGGAAACATGACCAGATGAGCTAATTCTACTTTATTGTAAGGCTACATTAACAGAATCTTGCAAATCTGAAAGTACAATTCTCCCGCTGTCTCCTTTACAGCCTGAGAAGTAGTTAGGGAGGGTCCCTTCTGAGCCTCTTTCTCCGCCCATTATGCAGCTGAAGGCTGTGCCCTCTCTTATCGGACCGTTCCCTTGGCAGCGTCTCTTCCCCCCATCTCCCAAGGTCATTCCCACAGACCATTACAATGTGTCAACGTAGAGTCTGGACAGCCATCTCTCTCGGATGCTTTAGCTGAGATTCCTGAGCAGGGGGCAGACTAGCTGGCCTGAAGGACCCCTTCCAATTCTAGGGTCTTATGTTTATAAGCCTGAGTGCCCAAAGTGGTCCCCTTCATGGACTCATGTTCCTCTTCATGGACAAGATCGGAAATGTAGTCAGAGACTCAGGGACACATAGGCTGAATTCTTCAATGTTCTCGTAACGGTTAATGTGACGGAGGGGGGAAATTAGTAACTGCATTCCTTGAACAATGATTGACATTAAACTTACGGTACATGAAATGAGGCCATCTTTACATGGGGGAGGCCTTACTCACTGGTACGCCCTCAAAGGCCAAACGTGGCTTGGACCCAGAAAATATCACTTCTCCATCCAAACCCCTGACTTGCCGTGGCAAGTCCTTTCCCCTTATTAATACCTACTGGGGTCAGCCCTAGCAATGCCACCTGGATCATCTCGAGGTGGCACACCTTGGAAAGACTGTGTCTCTTTAACTGTTGAAAAAACAGAGGCCAAACTTTAACGTGGTGCTTTTATTTTTGTTGTGTAGCCTTGTAGTATTGCGTATTGCGGGAGATTTCTCTACCCCAGGAAAGGGGCCTCCATCTCAGGCGACAGCAGTGCGTGGAGGCTTCTGATTCACCCTCCTGGCTCTGGATCAGCGGTAGAAGATGAAGACCGTGGAGTCCACCATGGCTTTAGAAACGCTCCAGCCGCTGTGAGTCCCGTAGCCGTCCCAGTCAAAGCCTGTGAAGTCACCACACTGACGTGGGGATCCTTCGGGGAAAAAGCCGCCGCCCCCAATGCAGTGCTAAGGAAGAAAAGAAGGGAATTGAACACCCTACGCGTTGGGAAGATGCCAGAGTGTGCTGTGGGCATGCACGGCAGGGCGCAAAACTGGAACCCCCCCAAAATCCGGCAAAGGCAAAAACAGAATTCTAGAAACGAACAGCGCGGCTCCAAGGGATGTAAAAGAATTGGGTCATGAATTTACAAAAGAATTTGGCTGTTAATTCCCTGCAGACCCCGGAAAGGGATGAATGCAAACATCAACCCAAGCTCAGCATATTCATGCCCAAAAGGTGCGCTACAAAGAGTGTTACGCAAGCAGGACTAGAGTTTATTAGAATTGCATTAGAATCCTGCATCGAAGGACTATACAAATCGAGGAATAAAAGTAGGGAGAATTGAGACTGATAGTTAAGTAAATTAGGGCAAGATGTATGTTACAACACTGGAATATAAACAGATTGTTTTTGCTTTTTTAAAACCCTGGGGGGAGGAACCCAAGTGGGAATATATTGTCTCAATAATGCAGATAGAGCGGTGTTTCTCAACCTTGGCCACTTTAAGAGGTGGCCAAGGTTGAGAAATATTGAGATAGAGAGTGGACGTGATTTTTAGCAATCAGCCCATCATGCTATAAAAATTCAGAAACCGGTGAGCTGGTTATATTCTACTGCAAAAGAATTAAAGCAACAGCAATAGGCTACTTTGGCCAAGAAAAGAACAACCAAGGATGAAACCTAGGCTTGGTCAGTGTTTCTCAAAGCGGGCAACTTGAAGATGTGTGGACTTCAACTCCCAGAATTCCCCATGCTGGCTGGGGAATTCTGGGAGTTGACATCCACACCTCTTAAAGTGGCCAAGTTGGAAAAACACTGTTCTAGGAGAAGGCCTGGATACTCACATGTTCTGTGTTGCATCCTGTGACTTTAACTCCAGAGCATAGAGCCATAGCTGCGTTTTCATTATTAAGCACGCGGAACTGGATGAAGCCGGCGGTAAATTCACCTGAGAAAAACAAAAGAAATACTGAATGTGGTTTGGGGGGTTGTAACTATTTTTGCAATCTTGGGAGATGACAGTCAGCAGAAGAACAAGCCCAGCTGGGTCTAGTGGCACCCAGAGGGCTGGCTGGGTTCACGTGACGTGCTAGACCAGCATTTTATAAACTTGGCCACTTGAAGAGGTGTGGACTTCAGCTCCCAGAATCAGATCATGACAGCCATCAAAAGGAGAGGGGAAGCTCAGAGCCACCTACAATACACTTTCCAGGGGTCTTTCAAGAGAATCAGCTGAGAAAGAACTCCCAGAATCAAACCTTGAATAATGCAAGGCAAACCAGCTGTATATTGTTGTCAAGAAAAGCATGTGGACGTGGCTGAAAGATTTGGAGAGGTTTGCATCCAGATAATGGGACTCCCAGATCAAAAGGCATGCCTCTAGGTCAGGGTTTTTCAACCCTGGCCACTTTAAGTTGGGTGGACTTCAACTCCCAGAATTCCCTGTGCTGGCTGGGGAATTCTGGGAGCATGGGGAATTCTGGGAGCTGAAGTCCACGTGTCTTCAAGTGGCCAAGGTTGAAAACCACTGGGCTAGACTCTTCCAATTCCTATTCTGTTGCTGTTCCTTCCCAACAGCTGGGCTTTCACGGGGTACCAAATAGCCAGCAAGGCGAGTAGCCACATCGTTGGCCTAACCTGCCCACTCTGCTTTCTAAACCATCTAAACCATGGCACCAATTGCACCCTGCAGCTGTGCATTCTGGAAAGCAATCCTTCCTTTTCTTCCTTCCGAATCTTCCTTCGCTTAGCTTCAACAGATGAGGTTCCAGCCTAGGAGCCACTGATAGTTAAAACACCCTGATCGGGGGGCGCCCATCTGGCCAAAGAGAGGACACTTACCCCGTCCATGGGGAGAATAGTATTCTGAAGTCTTCTGGGCATCCCCCAAATCATAAACGACAGGGAAAGCAGGGCCATTATCGGTTAGGCAGGTACCAGCACCATATTTCACAGGGTATTTCTGAAAAGCAAACCACAGCTTGATTATTTCCATGCGTTAATGGTCGAAGGACACAGAAGATGAAGACGTCTTATGGTGTCCTCTTTAACCCTGCTGTAGGACTCTGATGCGAACCAAGGCTCGGTCGTAAAAACTGAGCTTAATTCATGGTGACTTCTTGGACACATCCTGGTAGTTTTCTTGGCAATGGTATGGAGGTAGTTTGCTTCTCCCATCTTCTGGAATGTCTTCTTCCACTTCCCAGTTCTAAGACACAGTTCTGGGATTCCTGGAGGTCTCTCAACCAAGCACTAATTAGGTGTTTAGCCTTTTAAGATCAGCCCAATGAGATGCAAGCGATCATAATGCTCCCAACCCATCCCGTATCTGGTGAGTCAGCAGGCAGAAGGCCAAGTCAGCTGGCCTCACCTGATAGAGCCAGAGAAGGTTGCCCCCTTCCTCAGCCAAGAAGCCTGACTCCGTGTGGTATCTCAAGATGGAAGCCTCCCGCCATTTCTTCATGGGGCTGTTGTTGGGGACGTGCCATATGGAGAGATCCCGTGCGGCAAGAGCATAGTAGCCTGGATTCTGGAAAAAAAGAAACGTCGTTGACAACAGTGGAAGGCATTTTAAGGGTCCTTTTCCTAAGAGACACTCTCAGCATCAGATTCTGCAGAATGATATCCAGATTCCTCTAGACAAGAGGCTAACTCTTTGCCTGGGAAAGCGTCGCATTGGTGGAACTGACAGAAAGCTGGCCAAGTCCACCTGCAGTGGGGAACATCAGTCATGGTTTCCATGCCTTACAAAATCTATGCTTTAAAAAAATTACTCATTTATTTGGTTTATGTAGCCGCCCACCTCAAATACAATTACCTTGGGCAGCTTATAACAATTAACTGGAAAGTTACTGGGGAAAGTCTTGAAAACATTTGATTAGTCTGTTTGCACTTTTTGAGAGGACTCTGGGATGGGAAAAAAAGCAGCATGACCTTGCAACCACCATCCTTGGAAGAGAGGTATCAGCATGGGTTTCTCTCGAGGTGACCTTGTTGGCTGAGACAATTCTGGCTGGAGGATGTGGTCTGAAATGACGAGGTGCCAAGCCATGAAGGCCTCTGTAGGTTAAAGCCAGCGGATTTACTTGTACCTGGAAGCCCACTGGGAGCCAAGGTAGGGCCTGAAGTTCAGGTCTTGACAACAAGGGCCAGCTAGAACCTGGGCTGCTGTGTTTGTGGTTTCCGGGTCGTCTTTAAAGGGAGTCCTGTGTAGAGCACTTTGTAGTAATCCAGTCTTATGTGACAAAGGCACGACTCATGAAGCCAGGCCCTTGAGCCCCACGTAAGCCAGACAAGGCCTCCTGGCCACAGCCTCCAGCTGCTGATTCCATTGGAGCTGTCAGACAAGGCGGCCTCCCAAATCATGGACCTTCAAAGGTACTGCTTCTCCATCAAGAGACAACAAAGTTTAGGAGAACCTTGATGTATCAACAGTAACTCCATCTTCCTAGGGCTACCTTCAACATGTTCTGCCCCATCCAGGCCCACATGGCTTCCAGACATTGACAAACCACCTACACAGCATCTCTGGTCCACCTGGAGCTGAACCATTATATGTCCTCTCAGCAGCTCTCTGTACTCTTCATGGACATAAAGGCACGGGTGAGAGGATTGACCCTTGCAGCACTCCACAAGTGAGTGGCCACAGCTGTGACTTCTCCTCTTCCCCCACTGACTGGAAGCGCCCCTTGAAGGAGGAGCAGAACTACTGTAGTTCTGTGCTTCCAGTCCCCAACCCCTGCAGGCCTCCATTGATAGGACTGAAGGCTGCCAAGTGTCTAAGAGGACCAGGAAGGGTGTGCTCCACCAGGCAGTCCACTGGAGCAACCAGGGCCACCTCAGTCCCCTGTCCAGGTCTGAACCCTGCCTGAAAAGAGTCTGGAGAATCTGTGTACGTTACCCATGGCAGGGGACAGATGGGAACAGATGGGCTTTGTGGGAGGTATAACCACTATTTTATTTGATACCAAATATTAAACATAATCCAGCAATGCCTATTACTACAAACTCTGTTTTTAGACTGACGTTGACCTGTGGCTGAAGCAAATGGCCCAATTAAAAAAAAAAAAAAAATTGGTTTCCTTTGTCTCAGACTAGTATTTCTCACCTTGTAGTCGTCGCTGGTTGCTGCTATGGCTGACCCAAAGGTGGAGTTGTTGGACCAGTTTCCATCTCCTTTGGGGTAGTTGGCGCTGCTGCCTTGCTGGCTGGACCAGCGGTCCCCAACGGTGCATTTCCCAAAGATGTTGTTTTCATGTACACTGGCCACCAAGGTCCAGCCTCCTCCATTGGTGGACATGTCACAGAAGGTCTGGTAGATCTCGCCATCTTCAGTGATCAGGAAATACAGTCCATCTGCCAAAACCCAGGTGTACTTATTTATTTTAAGTGATTGACATTTCAGAATAACCCGTTTACATAAATGATAGAAGATAATGCCAATTTTTAACTGCAGTGGTAACAAGAGGGATAATGATTCCAAGATAGATAATCATATATAGTCAAGACCTATATAGGCTATGCATATATTAAGTTAATAGAAATCAGTATTTCAAGACTGTAACCAGAGGGTGTGCATCTCTGTGGAAGTTTAAATAAATCCTGTAAAAGAGTTGATTACAAATAATGGTGAAAATTCCACTGGATCCTATAATAATTTTCTTCGGAATGAATTACTGTTCTGTAGTTTAGATCCATTTCTGAAGTTACGTAGTTGCAAACTTAAGAGCGGTGAAAGTGCTGTTAGGTGAATAGTCCAAAAAGGGCAGAAGAAGAAATACAAAGATGACTCATTTGGATGTTCAATACTGACTTTTAATTCAGTGCCTTAAATTAACAAAGTAGATTGGAACAGAGAATAAAGAAATAAGAAGTTTTAAAAAAATGAATGATGTGGACCAGGGCTTGTCAACCATGGCGGCTTTAAGACAGGTGGACTTCAACTCCCAGAATTCCCTAGCCAGCATGAGTGGACTTCAACCCCCAGAATCCTGAGTCCACCCATCATAAAGTGGCCAAGACTGAGAAACCCTGATGCAGACTTTTGTGGTTGGCATGACAAATGGGGCTGAAAGAAAGCTGACATGGCAGTCTTATCCTGCATTCAGTGTGTAGAAAAGAGTCCCGTGGAATTCAGCAGGACTTTGTCTTAATAAAGCACCAGCTTGAGAGTAGCAGGGATGTCCACAGGGAGGGGGGTCGTAAAGTCAAGATGGTGGCCACAACCGTGCAATGGAAGCCCCTCCCTTTTCAACGTGCAACACAATGCAATAAAGAAGGGCTGGTCTTCAATCACATATTTGTGGCCACCATCTTGATACTATGGACACCCCTGGACAATAGTGCACGGAGGAGGAAATCTGAGGTGAAGAGCAACTTATTGTACAGGGTTTATTATTAATATTAGTATGAACAGGAGTATGAAGAAGCAGAAGATCTGATGGGACGGAGAAGCTCTTCTGAGTTAAGCTGCACTTTTGCTCACCAGTAGCCTTTTGAACCGAGTCCCTGATCTCTTGGCAACTCCGGAAGAGCTTCAGGGGCTGGCCTGGCTGGTTGGGAACGCAGGAGGAAGCTGATTCCCATTTCTGCAGCAACTTGAGGACATCTTCTTTGGCCGTGTTGACGCAGTTGTTGCTGCCTATTGATACAAGAGTAATTCAGGGTAGGGAAGTCAACAACCAGGGGAGAGGGAAGCTCCTGCGCCACTATTGCCTCTTTTGAATGGAGACAATAGAAAGACAATAAAAAGAGGGGATACATTCAAGAGAGACAATAAAGAAGCTAAGAAGGAAACAAAAAGGCCAGGACACATCTTCTCCTTATTCTCCCATCCCTCTAACCACCACACGAAGAGGCCTCACGAATCGTTTTTCAGGGATATCTTCTCATATTTGGTTATTCCACTGTTAAGGTGGTGGTTTCGCTCTTCTTTTTCAAAAATAACTTTTACTGAAAGTTTTTACATACTGTACATACAAGATAAATGCAAAGGAAGACTGTAAGCAGAAAACAATACCCTATTCAAGGAAGTGCCAAGGAAAAAACCAGCCCTTCAACCAACACCGGCAAACAACCAGACTCAGGGAGCACCAAGGACTCCACAAAACATCTTTACTCCGAATTAGGAGACCGGTTTGTGCATTAATTCAAAATTACGTATTTTGCGTGTCAAGATAACGCTCCGACCAATTTTCTCCTCATCTCTGGCAGCAGCCCTCAGCCTGGCCAACACAGAATGGGGGTTTCCCTTGTGGAATTTGCCCTGGGATGTAACCCAGCGCTGAATATTGATGAAAGAGCGTCCATCCTCTTCCACAGCCCTCTGTCCAGCAAGACCACCCGTCGTTCACTCACACGAAGGTTGTCCTTTTGAGGAGACAGCCCAGAGCAGCAACAGAAGAGCCAGTGGCTTCATTGTGGATCTGCCTCTAGAGGGAAGCAAGATTGTCCGCGGATTAATAGCAGAGATGGGGCCCTTTAAGAATCTGTGAATAACTAAACGTGAGATTTGTTGGTTTCAGACCACACAAGAGTATGCTATTGTTACTGTTTTATTGATGTTGTTCAGCCAAATGTTGTGTCTCCAGCCTAATCCACCTTCCTGCCACCTTCCATGAACAGAGCTCAGTTGTTTCCAAATTCTGCCCAGGGACCAACACCCAGACTTTTAGAAACAACAACAAGAGAGATCATCATTACTCAACATGAAAAAGAAAACCATCTGCAGTATAAATCCATACAAGGTATTATTTTATTGATCCCAGTTCATCTGCTTCAACTATTAGGGTAGCCTTCCCCCAGATATGTCCTCCACAACACTGGCCAAGCGATGGGACAATCTGAGCAACTGTAGCTGTGCAATGGTCCCACCAGAGAGGGTCAGTCAATGGATACTAAGTTTTTCTGCTATCAGAAAGTAACTTCAGGATCTGCCAACTCCACTTGAACATGAGTAAGAATATATATATATACTTTATCTGACATTCTTTCACTTGTTCTTCTTCGGTTTCAAATTTCAATAAAAGTTTCTACATTTTAGCAATTACATGTTCATCACTTGTACACAATTCTGTTTCAAACTCAGCCTTACAATCTTCAAAACCATAAATTCTTTTGTCTACTTTAAATCTTTCTAATAATTTGAACCATGGACAGCTATGTCCCGCTGCCACCAGTTCTTCTCTTGATTTTCCCCTTGACAAAATTCTACTCTCTCTCGATAAGTTAACCATTTGTATCTGCCTATTATTTCTCATCTATAAAATGCTTCTTTTTTTTTTTAATGTTTTTTTTATTTTTACAACAAACACAAAACAAACATGAACAAACAAAAACATAAAAAGGCATAAAAAAGCATCTTCCATTTTATACCGTGTGTCAACCAGTTACCAACTCGTTGGTGCCCCTTTCATAATCTTAAATTCTCATATCATCTATTCAAAATATACTTGTATACTTATCAATTAACAATTATTAATCATTCATAGCTAATCTATAAAATCATATATTACAAGAAATTTTAACTTTCAATAGGATTAGTAATACATTTCCATCTATCTATTATATGTGTATATATATAATAATTAATATCAAATTTCTATTATAAAGTTTCCTAATCCATTACATTACTATATTTTCTCATCTAATCATTAATAAAAACAAATCCCGTGTCATATAAAATTACTTATCTTCTTACTCTAGTTTGAAATCTCAATTTAACTCATCTCTGCACATTCCATAATTTTCAATAACTTCCTCCTGCATAAGTACTTTTTAATTTTCCCAATTCTTAAGAGTTACAGTTCTAACCAATATCAGTTACAATATCAATTACAGTTCTAACCAGGTTACAGTTCTAACCAGATTCTTCACTACATGTTATAGAATTTTTAACTATATATCTCAGATTTATACTTTATTCCAGCGCTTGCATAATTTTGAGTTCACCCTTTTCATTCAATATCCCAAAATATCTAGCTGTTTATTCCTTTTTCTATATTATTGGATAAGAGAAAGCAATAATAAATGTCCTTTTGAACATTCTGCTTTTGGAAGCTTCTGTCAGTTCCATCATTGTTGTATTCCCCTCGTTTTTCTTTAGGCATCTGGAGTAGTTTCTTTCAATATTGTTTTACTTCTTCTTTTTATGCATTCTCTTAGTACAATTTTCCATTATGATCTTGTATAATCTTTTTCTCACCCTCAGTGCCAAGAACAAATCTGTCTCTCTTCATTTATCAGTTGATTAACCCTTTTAATTCTCAGTTTATAGGCCTCACAATAATTCTGTTTAATGTTTCTGATTTCTTGTACTATTTCTTCCTTTTCCAATGATCCCGTTTTATGTTTAATTAAGTCCATTTTAGCTTTAATATCTTTTTTTCTTTTTCTTTTTTTTTTTTAAGAATTTCTGCAGCTCTTCTTCCAATTTTTTACAGTCATCCTCAATAGTTTAAAGATCTTTTTCTGCATTGTATTTCTCGTATAGTCTATTATCTTGATAAACTTTCATTGAGTCAAAGGATTCTTTATCTTTGTTCTTGCCAAAAATAAGAAAAAAAAAGAAGCAAAAGGAGAAAAAAAAAAAAAAAAAAGGAAAAATAAAAAGAAAAGGAAAGGAGGGGAAAGGCTAAGTCTCTTTAAAAAAAAAAAAAAATCCAACTGAGGGGGGAATAGAGAGCAAAGCAGAGCTTCTAGCAGAAAGAAGAGCTACTGCCACTAATCAGAACTCTTGTGACTAGCTCAAACTTTCCATCTTAGTATTTTCAAAATCGCTTTCAACTCCACTTTCTTGTTTATAATTACGGATGGCACCTGTATAAACATGCACATCCCACTATCTTTTTAGAAAGCACAGAGTCCTTGAGCGTGCGTCACAATGAAAAAAGAAAGCACTAAGTCGAGCCTCTAGATGGCAGTGCAACTTTCTTTCATTTACTTTCTCTTAACTCCACTTTCCCCATTTCAAAGTCAAAAAAATATAAATTTCTTATAACAATAAAGAAATCTTAGTAAAAAAGAAAAAAGGCTTAAAATAAAGAGTTATTGAGTATTAAAAAGAGAAAGCCAATCCAGTTAAAAATATATTTTTTTTAAAAGAAAAACATCTTGTCAATTCCACTAAAAAGGGAAAGTTGAAAAGAAAAATTTTCTCCCCTTTTTTTTTTATAAGGTTCAATCTCGCCGCTTAATCCACTTTTCTTCACTTTTAAAAATCTCTTTAAGTTGCTTAAGGTGTTCTCTAAGAATAGTTGAATAGTAAAAGTCCATCTCACCCAGTTGACACCCCTCTCTTCCATCTTCCTTTGGAGCTGTCCCGGCTTTCGCAGCCATTTTTGGCTGCCTCTCCTCCACCGGCTTCAAGAGCTTCTCCCCGGATCGATCTGGGACTTGCGGCGTCCCTGAGATCCGCGGGACGCGCCCTTTGCGTTCGCCATCTCTACGGGACGGCTTAGGTCCATCGGGACCGTCCGGGGGAGGAGATATCAGCTGCGATCCTGGGAGCCCAGGATCGCCCGCTGTATCGCCGCGACGCCAGCTCCGCCCTCGACCTATAAAATGCTTCTTGTGCTGAGATCCACAAAGGTATTTTTGGGCTCAACCTGGGTTTGCATCTATTCCATATTCTCAATTTATTGGAGAATTTTTGCTCCAAATGAGGACAAAGTATTGTTTTATAAATGATTGATAGAGAGATTAATAGGTTTCTCTCATGAAAACTGGTGTTTGATGGGGGATTGGAATGGAGTGATCTCCCCACAACTGGGCAGAACTTGTGAGAAAAATTGCTCAAAGCAAATTAGCAAAAGTTTTCTTTGATTTGATGGACAGTTGGGGGCTGGTTGATATACGGAGGCAGAAAAATGGCCATTTCAAGAGAGTATACCTACTTTTCTGAAAGACACAGATCCTCTTCAAGAATAAACATGATTTGGACCTCAAAGAACTTGGCTACTTTAGATATTTTTTCAGATCATATCCTGTGAGTTTGGCTTATAAAAGGAAATCGAATTCTTTTAGATGGAGACTAAATGAAACGTTGCTACAGAAAGAAGCAACAGTGGAGGATTTCTGCAGCTGCCTTCTCGCCACTTGCTTAATCTGGTGGCTGAATCAACTCATTTCTGGAATTGTACAGTACAATGAGGAATAACTAACAAAAGCAGTGGGGGGGGGTCACATTGTATGTGAAGTCAGAAAAAATCCCTAACCTAACAAAGGTTAAACGTATGAATGCTGGTCTTTAACTGGCCTTTAGGCGTCTGGTTAAGCGTGCTGTGTAGACACAGCTTACAATCCCCATCTAGATGACCCCAGCAAATTTCTCTATTTTTCTGCTAAAAAAAGGGGGCACACGCTTCTCTCAGGTATTTTGTGTTGCAGAACCCCACAGTCACCTCAGAGCTCCCATTTCTGCCCCTTCAAATAAACTCTAAGAAATCCATGCTCGGTCCTGGGTTTTCCATGTGCACACAAACATTGGATTCCGGTTGCAATCTTCTGACTTACACTGACTGATCTCAAGCTTTTCTTCAATGGGTCCCGTCAGATAATGCACTGAGCACAAGCTTCTCTTACCTGGATCAAGAGGTCCACTTTCCCTGGGGAGACGTGGAAGCTCTAACCAGGCTGGTCTTCTTGCTCTACCTTTATTAAGCAGCTTGATTACAAAACTCACCTCCCCACCCGAATAAGGAAGTGCAAAGCAAGACGGGCTGCAACAAATAGGAGTTGTTTGCACACACAAGGTGAAGGAGTTTCCGTGAAAAGGTTTGGCCAATACAGGAATCAATTGGCAAAGCATGGTGGTTTAATTTTTTAAAAAATCAATCAATCAATTAATTAATTAGTTTATATTTCAAGTTTAGATACCGCCCTTCTCACAAAAAGTGACTCAGGGCATTTTCTCTTTGCCATGCCTTGGCATCGTTTGCGTGTTCCTACTCAGCCTGTTATTGCCCCCGTCACTGATGGTGGGAGAGATGCCAGCTTGGTCCCGCCAGAAAAAGGGAGGCGTGACTGGTTGTTCTTTCTTTCGTACAAGGGGCATCTAAGGGATGAAACCATCATGTTGGCCAAGGTGACCTTTGCAGTCTAGAGATTCTGCTTTTTAACATCAGTTGCTCATCCAGACGTTGATTCTGAATGGCGTATTATGGTGACATGGTTGGGGGAAGAAGGAATAGGGAGGGGAAAGAAATTAATTTAGCTTACCTCTGAGTGCAAACCTGTCTAATTTTGCATTCTCCCAAAGCCGTGTTTCTCAACCTTGGCCACTTGAAGATGGGTGGACTTGAACTCCCAGGGAATTTTGGGAGTTCAAGTCCACCCATCTTCAAATGGCCAAGGTTGAGAAACACTGTCCCAAAGCCATATGCAAACTGATGATGATTAACAATAAACATCACTGTTCTCTGAATGCTTCAATGCACCAATTTAAAAATCTATATTGTGGAGGTCAGTTTAAATTGGATATGTTTGTGAAATGATTAACCAAATGTACCCTGTTAAATTATTTGCAAAATTTAGGTGTCTTAGGGAAATTTGCAAACAGAAATGGGTATGTCACCTATCACACCGAGACATTATCTCATAAGCATGCTGGGTGGGAACTTCTGGGAATTGAAGTCCACACCTCTTCAAGTCACAAGGTTGAGAAACTCTGCCCTAGACAGCCTCGTATTCTATGGGTAAAAGGTGTTAATTAGATAGAACGTGCCCTAAGTGGAGTGTCTGTTGCACGTTTAGCAAGAGGAGAGAGTTCAGAGTGCTTTGTGCTGCAAAAGAAGATCCTGCCCAGTTCAAGACATTCCAAGAATGAGATGGCAAGACAATATAATAGAGGGGATTTGGGGAGGGGTTATCTCCAACATAAAAGTCTACGAGGCGCTGGGTGGAAAGGAGGGGCTGGAATTGCTTCCCACCTTCTTTGCATCTCAGAAGAAGAGATCCCTTCCAACGTTTGGATTCAGGAAACGAGGAGAAGTGAACCTCAGGAAGAATAGTGGAAACCCACCTTGCTTCCTTAAATGACGGCAAATCTGTTGGCCTAATTAGTCATGGTTGAGAGTAGAATGGCAGAGGTCAGCTCTGAACTGTCCTCTTTGAAACAGAAGGTTGGAGGAAAGCAATCGGTATTGCCCCAGTGTTCAAAAAGGGGAAGCAAGAGCATCTAGGAAACCACAGATTGGTTAGTGTCATGCCTGTAGTGGGCAAGGGACAGATTGTCAAGGAGCATATCTGTAAGTGCTTGGGAAACAAGGCTACCATCCTGGGAGCCAGCAAATCTTTGTCAGGAACAAGCCAACTTGGACTGAGTTCTCTTCTTCTGACAGAGTGACTCGTTTCGTAGACCGTGGTGGATACAGTGCTCCTGGTTCTCAGCCACACGTTTCAGAAGGTCGCTCAGGGTGTCCTCATGGCCAGAATGGATAAATGTGAGCTGGGCAGTACTGCGGTGCAATGGATTTGCACTTGGTTGAACAACTGCACCAAAGGGAGTTGGGCACGCTTAGCTAGCAAAAGGGGAGTTGACAATGATCAACAGATTGAAAGGAAATGAAAGAAAATTCAGGTTGAATATGGGGAAGAATTTCCTGGTGGTAAAAATGGTTAAATCGTAGAACCCTCTTCCCAGAACAGGAGTGGGTCCCATCCTTGCTTGCTGGAGAATGGCTGTTGTAAGGAACGATTTGGTGGATCCTTGCAATAAACCGGAGGTTGGACTAGATTTCCTAGAAGTTCTTTCTGACTCATTCATTCTACAGTTTTGTAGTTGTATGTGTGTAGGCCCACGACAGCACGAATCCAACTAGAATAAGGCACCTCTGGGAACTACTTCATTTGGGAGGAATGAGTTAGATTATGAGGGGGTTACTCTTAGTTTACTCTCTTAAGCAGCAGCCGTGGTTTTAGACAACATTGGAGAAGACAAATGTGTAGAATTTTTTTTCTAGAACTTCATGGTCTCCACCTTGGAAGTGAAGTCTCTCGGACCCTCTTTAAGAAAGGCCCTGGTTCTCCAGGGCTTTTGATATGGTTGCCTCAGACTCACTTGTGCCCTTATGGCTCATAAACACTTTGACCAGCACCCTGTGGGCATCAGCTGCCACATCTTCCACAAATGTTTTCAGCATGCTGTACACTACAGCGAACGACAACCCTACCGTGGCCATGGGGACAAGCTGCTTTGGCAGTTTGGGTGCTTTGCTGGCTGCTTGGATGAGCAACTCCACCACTTGTGCTTTGGTGATTGCAGGAGCCAGTGGGGACCTAATGAGGGCTTTCAACTGTTCAAAGGGCTGCTCTACATGTTCGGCAGTCCTCCTTAAGGAGTCCTCTTCCAGGCCAAAGCTGATGCAGTAACCTTGCATGGTTCTGACTAGTAGGTCCACATCACATACCACTGAAATATTTGGGATAGCTTCAGTCTGGATCCCACAGGCTACCACAGCAACCAACCACAAATGTTCAATCATCACATTCTTCTTCTTTTCCAAGATGCGATGGGAGATGTTAGGGGTGGCAAGGAGGAAAGAATGGCTCTTTTGCAGATCCAAGTTCTTCCCAAGCGTTTCTCCCAGGAGGTAGAAGTCATACTTGCTGAGTAAAATGTTGGAAATAAGGAAGATCTCGGGAGACTTCACTTTCTCAGCTTGAAGATCTTGCATACAATCTTCTCGGATCTTCTGCAGTGTGACAATCTCATCAAAGCTAGATGGGTTGCTCTGACGGGCTGATTCCAGATCTGCATCCACTTTAGTGCGGACAAAATAGTAGTCTTTACCTGCGTTCTTGATGTAATGAGCCAGCTTAGCGTGGAAGGAGCTGAAGTGCTGAGAGGCAATAATTAAAAAGAAGTCATAGTAGGCAACATTCAACCACTCTGTGTAATTTTTGGCATGGAAATCTGGGTTCCCAAGATTGAGCAGATCCCACAGGATCACGTTGGGATACTTGGGGTGTGGATAAGCCACAGGAGTTTTACTGGCATCCACCTTTCCAGTAGGAGCTGCCCCCTCATCATCCTCATAGAGGTCCCGAAAGGTGTTGATGAAGGTTGCTCTGTCTACTCCAGATTCTCCAATAACTGCCACATTTAAGTTGATGTTCTCCAATGAGGAAAAAGCTTCTTGGAGGCGGTTGGCCAGATGAGCAAAATTCCCTGTCTCAAAGGCAGTCTTGAGCTCATTGATTTGTTTTTCAGTTAGAGTAATTTTGTTGCCCTTCACCTTTTCTGCCATTGCATCAATAACTTGCTTTTGCTGGTCAATCTAGGGGAAAAGATCTAAAGAACCAGGTGAAGAACACTGCATTAGTGGAAGTCTTGTGATGAAACAGAGGCCTGCATATATATTTTTATCATTGCTTGCTAAAAAGTGATCTAGTTGGGTAGCCTGGCCTGGCCTGCCACCAAGAGAGTCACACATCTCATGTTAGCCTCCATCTATCAAGGGTTTCTTGATAGTTTTCTAGACAGGGTTTCTTATTCATCAGTCCTTCCACAGAGCAGGGGTTGATAGTTTTTTCAGGTGCCATTACTGAAATGGGTACATAATTTAAAAAAAAAACACATGAGATTTCAGTAATATCACCTCCAAAATCTTACGAGACTTCAAAGTTCTCACTCAAAATCCAAAGAGACGTTGACACACTTGCCCCACATCTTATGAGGATTCATATTTCTTCCCAAAGTCTGACAAGAATATAGGGGCATTACAAGATTTGGTGCTGTGAATAGATCGCAGCAGCGGGATGATACATATATATATAATGTGAGGTTACCGTGAGCTAGAGGCCCATGAGCATAACCTTCACCACAGAGGCAGTCAAACAATTCAAGGCAATTTGTGCCACCAATTCAGAGGGCGCCCTCTAAAAATGTCGTACGGTAGAAGTGACAGGAACGTCCCCTATCCAAAACTACTAAGAAGCTGGGCATAGTTATAATGGTCAGAAACTAAGCTATCAGCTGGGACATCACCTGGCCTAAAGGTGAGTATAAAACCTTCTAAATATATATGATGCTCTACTGTTGCTGCTCTTTACCACAAGGACGAAGCACCTTTTGGTTACCTGGCTTTGCACGGGGGAAAGGACGTTGACCCTCCACATTGGCGTGTTTCTCCTGTGAGAGGCTCCACTCGCCTCTTTGCCTTGCTATTGCTCCTTCTAATCACCTTGCCATTTTCTCATCTATTAGCATTATCGGAGGAAAATCCAGGGCCCAAAAAGGGGGGCATGCCCTCTCTCTCATCTAAGGTAGCTTCCCCCAAAGAGGAGTTACCCAATTACATTGGAATAGCAACTCTCAGAGTTCTGTGGTAAACCGGTTTCATCACCAGATTGGGAAAGAGTCCTGAACAAATGATGTTAATGGCACGGAGCCAGTGGCCTGTGGCAACCCAAAGCTGTCTGGGATCCGTCTCCAGTCTGCAGCAGGAAGCCAACTCCAGCAGGCTCTCTGCTCTCTCTCCATCCTTCTTGAAACGGTCTAAAACTTGACCGCTTTTGAAACTCCTCTGCTCCACCTCCACATAGCTTCCCCTTGACTTCTGCCAGCATCTGTGCGAATCGGCCAATGAAAAGCGCAGCGTTCCCTGCTCGCTTCCCCATTGACGTTGCTTGTTGGAAGCTGGCTGGGAAAGTCACAACTGGCAATCGTGTGACCGCAGGACACTGTAACCATTGTAAATGTGTGACGGTTGCCAAGTGCCCAAATCATGATCACATGATCGTGGGGATGCTGTGATGGTTGTAAGTGCGAAGACCAGTCATAAATCACTTTTTCCAGTGCCATCTTAACTTCGAACGGTCGCTAAACGAATTGTTGTAAGTTGAGGACTACCCGTAGTGAATCTTGTAAATGGGTTGATATCAATAGAGGCAAATATGTGTAGCTCAGGGTTGAACTGTGGAGTCCTTGGGGTCCTCTGAGCTTGGTTCTTTTCTTGCAAACGTTTTGTTACCTGGCTAGGTAGCATCTTCAGTGCTGGAATGGGATGGGGTTTGCTCTCTGTTTATATGCTGTGCCCTGCCTTGCCAGTGCTGGTGGGGATGGGAGTTTTGTTTTGCTCCTCTGGGAGTTCCTTGATTATGGTATTGTTTACTGCTTGATTGTATGTCTGTGATAATCTTGGTGTTAATCTCTGCTTATCTGGGTGATGATTGCTGGTGAGGAGATTTTCTGGTCTTTTGTCTACATGGTATGTAGATGTAGAGATAAACAACATCTACATACCATTCAAAAGAGACAAAAGACCAGAACATCTCGTCACCAGCAATCATCACCCAGATAAGCAGAGGTTACCACCAGGCACATAATCAAGCAGTGAGCGATACCCTAATCAAGGAACTACCAGAGGAACCAAACAAAACCCCCACCCCCACCGACATTGGCAGGGCACGCAAGAGTATATAAACAGAGGGCAAACCCCATCCCATTCCAGCACTGAAGATGCTACCTAGCTGGGTAATGAAACATTTGCAAGAAAAGGAACAAGCTCAGAGGACCCCAAGGTCTCCACATGGGTTGATATGAATAAGTTTACAGGACTTTTCTTCTTCCCCTAATTTTCCCCACCTTTCTTTGTAACACCGAAATCTTCTTTACTTCCTTTCCTGACTGTATATGACCTGGGACCCTGAGAGTCACTGCATGAGGTCCAAAGTGGCCACCAAACGTCTGAAGTCCCGGGAAGATCAACTTAATTTTTAAAACTTAACCCTAAGTTTTGATTGAAGCAAATGTTTCCTTGCTTCTGAAGTAGCTGCCATAGATACTGAGAGCCAGATGGTCAAGATGACTCTCCCAGTGTGATGTCAGCAATGGGACCATAAGCAAAAATAAAGTCAGCTGAAATAATGAGAAAAATTTGCATATTTTATAACCAAGAAACGCTGCTGGGAATATGGGAGGCTGAAACTAAAACAAATAAACCTCTTTCTGTGTGATATAAAAGATAGGCAAATAATATAATGTATTACTTGCATTTTATTAGACCGTAAAACAATATTTTGAAAAAAAGAACAGACAGAAAATATCTCTCACCGAAACTGCCCACATTTGTCCAAAATAAAAAGAAATAAGCTAAGTAGGATCAAAAAACACATATTTAGGAGAATACCAGCGAAGAAATTCTCCTGTCCTTTTTTTCTACCTTTCTTACTCAATGCAATGGGGAAAAAAACAACAACACTTTCCAGATTTCGCTCAAAGCAGAAGTGTGTGCTCCATTGCACAATATTCTCCAGCACTCTGCAAGCTCTGGGGCTTCCCACCCGCCCATTCAACTCCAAGAGTTGAATCCTGTGCTTGAGAAACAGCCAAACCACCGATCGATCTGGCCTGTCCAGCTGCTCAGGACTGTGGGAAGAAACACAGAACACAAAGTTCTGAGGCTGCTGCCACAACCCTGGAGAGCCTGGGCACTCACAAGGGCCTCTCCCAGTGTGCCCCGTGACACAGTAGTGCAACGGTGAGGGGTTCCAATGCATGAAGGTCTGGGGGAAAAGGCTTGTTCCTAGCACCTGCCCCTTATTTGACTGCGGTTTCCAAACCGGGCCTCAGAAAATACCAATGAATTCGTACAGGGATGAGCGGAAGACCAAAGAGCTAGTCCAAGAGAGGAACCACAATCTCACCCTTTAGCAAAGACTCAGGGCCAAGAGCCCGGTTGTGCTGCTCTCCAAATGGGTCGCCCAGTTACTCAGTCTCTTCTTACCATCTCAGAGCAGATGGCAACGTTAAGAAAAGAGCATCCTATTATGTTAGTGTTTCTTCAACCCTGGGAACTTTAAGATGGGTGGACTTCAACTCCCAGCTGCCGGTGATAGTCGAGCCAGGGGTCCAGAGGCAGCTGCACCCCACCCAGGCCCTTAGCTTCCAAAAACAAAGGGTGGGGAGGGGTGTAAGAAAACAGGAGAGAAGCAAACGGCGTGCAGACAGGGAAGCGGAGGCAACGTCCGGAGACTGGCAGCTATTGCAAGCAGGCCAGAGGACAATTGGGCACCTCACAAGTGGGGTGAGCAGCATCTCCTGGTGGGAGTCCTGCTTGGAGCTTCACCGGGACCTTGGTAGCAACTAGAAGAGGAACAACCACCCTGAGACGCCCCTCAACCCAACCAGCATGAGAACTTTCGGAAGGAGGCGCTGGTGGTCTGCCACTTTGCAGACTGATAGACTTTTGCTTGAACTAAGCATTGAAGGACTGAGTATTAAAGTTGGAAGGATTGATAATGAATCTCAAGCTCAGATACTTTGGTCACCTAATGCGAAGAGAGGACTCTTTGGAAAAGACCCTGATGCTGGGAAAGACTGAAGGCAAAAGGAGAAGAGGACGGCAGAGGATGAGATGGTTAGATAGCATCACTGAAGCAACGAGCATGAAACTGAGCAAACTCAGGGAGGCAGTGAAGGACAGGAAGGCCTGGCGCGATGTGGATCACGGGGTCACGAAGAGTCGGACACGACTTAACAACTGAACAACAATCACCTTGCAAGTCCTGGAAGGGTGGAGAACAGAAGTCTGTTGTTGCGGAAGGAGTGTGGTGCAATAAAGCATCGGGTACAGATGGGCTACGCTGCGGTGCGTCCAGTCCTTGGAAAGCAGAGAACCCTCACAATTTAGTCACTTGTTTTGGTCCTTTAACTTTTATCATACAAACAGGACCACTAAATGCACAGTCTTTCACATCCATGTGAAAAATATGGAAATTGAATTGTCTTTTTAAAATAAATTTATATACACTGTTTGGTTTTAGATATTTTTATTAGAATATGTGTTTTTGTAAAATTTATCTTGGTTTTGCTCTTGGCTTTTCCTTTGTAAAGCAAAGTTATAAAACAGAAGCAACTATTTTTTTTTTTATCCCTATGAACCTCTTTCCGATTTGCCCTTTTTCAGGTTTGCCCTTTATTTTTTCCAAGAAAACAGGGTCATTGTACAGGAGCTTTTATTGCTAAAAACAGCACAAAACCCTGCTACAAATCAAGAAAAGGGAATTTTCTAGCCAGGCAGCCTTGCTTCGGTGCTTCTCCGTTAACTTGTACAGGCAACAATGTGGGAGGACTCCTTTCGGGAATTATGCTCACGAGATTTAGCTGAACTGGATCAACTGCTCCTAGTTTGGGCCCCGTTACAAGTTTTGAAATCACAGACTTCCTCAAGCCAAACCAGCTTAAACCTGATAAAGCCCCGGGCAGTGATTTTGTCACTGCTGAATTTCTACACGGTAATCTGTAGTGGTAGACTCCTGTATTAGCCTCTCTGTACTGCTTGTTCGTTCATTCATTCATTCATTCATTCATTCATTCATTCATTCATTTTATGGCCAATGACCAGCAAGGTAGTTGCAGCACTGAATAAAACAACAAGTAAAAGTGGGCTCAAATACAAGAAAAGCAATAAAACCCTAAGGACCTGCCAGTTAAAACTGACATGTATAAAAAGACAAGAAAAATAAAGCAGAGCAAGACAATGTACGGTAAGTAAAAATAACCATACATTTAAAATGAAAGAATGAAAGAACTTCCGCATTATATAGTTTCAAGATTAGGACATCTTAAGCCTTCTTATGGCAATAACTGTGCAAACAGTTATGTGTGCTTCTAGGATGGCACACGTTATGTCTCTGTTCTGTGAGCTGCGCTGGGTGCCAGTTTGCTTCTGGGTGCAATTCAAGGTGCTGGTTTTGACCTTTAAAGCTCTTACATGGCATGGGGCCAGGGTATTCGAGGACCGACTCTTCCCAGTGACTTCTACCCATCCCATCAGGTCCAGCAGAAAAGGTAGGATCTGGGTGCAGTTTGCAAAGGAGCTCCATGAAAGGAAGGAAGGAAGGAAGGAAGGAAGGAAGGAAGGAAGGAAGGAAGGAAGGAAGGAAGGAAGGAAGGAAGGAAGGAAGGAAGGAAGGAAGGAAGGACAGACCCAGGAGATGTGCCTTTTCTGCTGCAACCCCCACCCTCTGGAATGTCCTCCCCTCTGAGTGGGGTCAGCCCCATCTCTGTTGGCCTTCCGGACAGCCTTGAAAATGTGGTTCTTCCATCAACCCTGGAGATCCCATGGTGAGGCTGGCAAGTGGTTGACTGAGGCTAACAGTGCTTGTCCTCCCGCTATCTTGGGGTTCCCTTATGTTTTCATTCCATTACGCTTTTTGTTGTTATTTATGTCTGATTTTTTTATATTGTGATATGGTTTTAACTGTGGAGCCCTTGGGGTTCTCTGAGCTTGGTTGATTCTTTGTAGATGTTTCATTACCTGACTAGGTAACACCTCTGAAGATGTTACCTAGTTGGGTAATGAAACATCTTCAAGAAAACAACCAAGCTCAGAGAACCCCAAGGGCTCCACAGTTCAACCTTCAGTTACATATATTCTCTTCCATTGCTATGGTTTTTTTAATTGTTATTCTGCTGGTAAGCTCCCCAGAGTCACTTTCTGTGAGATGGGTGGCTATATATTTATTTTATTTATTTATTTATTAAATTTGTATGCCACCCATACATCAAGAAGAACGTGGCCTCTCTGTTCGTAATAATGGGGTTCTGGTCCAAGAAGAGGAACTCAACCACCTCTCTTGGATCAGAAGGTCGATCTCAACCAGGAGGAGATATATCAGCTACTTCCTCTTCAGAGGAAATGCCCCTTCTAAATCAACTGATGGACAATTCAGGAAATAAAGATTCATGTAAAGGTCCTTCTTAGACAGTCCTGATGGCAAATCAGTGTCTTTTAACAGCTGTTCCTGTGTCTTTAATATATCTGAATATTAAATACCACCAATGAGAAATTAGACATACTTTTCTGGCTTTTAAAACGAAGAATGCCCTGGAACAATGCTTATGAGTCAGACCTTTTATCATCACACTATATTTTACAGCCGGCTCAAGTCATACTCAATATTCAGAATAACAACAACACTCACGGATGGAACTCCTGCTGAAGTCTGCTACTGGGCATTTCAGTCTCTCCGATGGCTTTAGTGGCTCCCGAGCTCAGGGAATACTAGCAGGATTTTACTAAAGCTTAATTCTCCCACCAGTCGCTTTTCAACGAGATGGGCGGTGACAAATTTGATATATAAATAAATAAATAAATAAAATAAAATACACCCAGAGAAGCTGACCCAGAGAAGCAACACAGAGGACTCTGACCTGGCTGACCCGACTCCCCCTCTTCTTGACAGAAGACACTGTAAGGTTCACGGCTACCCAGAAAACGTGAAATCCATCAGCAGCCCAAAATAAAAGACCAAGCAGGGATTTCTCTAAGCAGCGTCTTATTTGGCCAAGCAAAAGTCTGGGTGCCCACACCGTGCACCCAGAGAGAGCAGGGTGGCACCCCCTTGGGGACAAAACCACAGCCTTTTATAGTAGTTTTAAAAAGGCAGATCTTAGTACCATTATAATAAAGATGAGTTTTACAGCCAGTCAAAGAAACTTAAGCAGAATACATTATTTCCCGCCCTTGTTTGCTTACATTAATTTAAAGGAGTTCCCCCTAACTCTTATACCTTGTCAGTCCCTGCAGACCCTTGTTCTGGGTCCTCCCTCCTTTTCAGGCCTCAGACTTAGTCTCTTCGGGAGGAGTTTTCCCTATTATCTGAGCTAGCTCGTCTGGTTAGTTGCTTCCTCTTGCAATTTCGCTAAGTGCTGTTAGTATTGAAGCTTGGCTATAGAGAACTCCGCGCATGCTCTAAAGCTATGAAGTTAACATTGCCAATTTAGATATTGATCCCTTCAACACGGAAGGAAGCAACGCTTTTGCCTGGCTGTCCAGGAAAGTGCAACATCTCGTCCTCCAAAGGCTTGAGGGGTTAAGACAGGACCTTCTCTAGCCTGATTTCTAAAAGCCCCACAGCTCTACCTCCAGACCCCAATTTGTCCCGTACGTTCTCTGATCTACATTGCCACTCTGCTAATAACATAGTTCCCCCCTCCAGTGATTTATTAAGTGTGGTTCAAGCTTCCCCAAGTTTGCATCTGCCTTCCACTCTTCATCCTTCCTAAGCGATGATCTCATCATACCCGCCTCTGAACATCTGCCCCCAAAGCCTTCATGTTCTGGCTCACCTCTCTGATGCTCCTCTGAGGAATACTGACTCATTCTTTCAATAGGACCATGGTTATCTCTAACCAGGGAGCCCATCCTAAATTGTCAAACGAGACATCAGGAGCCAGCTGTCATCTGAGCTTCTGCCCTGCAGGGACTACCTCCCATATACAAGATGTTCCATCTGAATGACTACCACTAGCTCTATCACAGGAAGGCTGGCTGGGGAATTCTGGGAGTTGAAGTCCACTCATCTTAAAGGTGCTAAGGTTGAGCAACCCTGCTCTAAATGGACACATTCTGCATTTATGGCCTTTTTATATCAATTTGAAATTCTTCTGTTACAAGAGACTTGGGGCTTGGAACCGTTAGACCTGCAACTCCCTCATAGCTAAACCTAGTCTGAAAAGGGGCCGGGCTCTTGGAGGTATAAGCCTCTTAATCTCGATTCAATTGCATGTGCCCATTTCACTGGCTTGAACGTGTGATCAGATAGCCATAGCTTCCCCTTTAAAAATTGGTTCTACTAATTTCTTCCTTATTTATGTCTACTTCCCCCCCTCGTAGTCTTATTTCTCAAATCAGCAAGGACCGGGAACGCCTTGAAAAGTGGCTTTTTGATCTAATGACCCAATCTCCAAGCTCAGAATTAATAATAGGTGATTTTAATACCAGGATGGGAGCCAACAATAAGGCCCTATTCCAGGAGGGTAAAATGTTCTAACTGGATTGGCTCATCAGACATCTACAGATAAAGGCATTAATATGGGGTGGGGAGAATGGAGATTGCTTCAATTGGTGGCAAAATTTGGCCCGAGGGTCCTCAATGGATCTACTCCAGGTGACACAGAGGGTGAACTCACCTTCTGGGGCTCCAGAGGAATTTCCACTGTAGACTACATGCTAATTTCTGAAGAGTCTGCTCCATATTGTTTACGTTTTAGTAGATAGTCCTCGTTTAGTGACTGCCTAGTTTAGCAACTGTTTGCAGTTATGACGGTGATGGAAAAGTCACTTTGCGACCAGTCCTCACATTGACAACCTTTGTGGCATCGTTCCCCACATGGGTCTTGGTGCCAAATGCAGATTTCACTGTATAATGTATTTTAAATATGCCACAAATTAGAATTTCTGGTGGTTTTTGTATATATTTTTTATCTTGTACCATGCTATTCTTTCCTCATTTTATTTTTGAAACATTTTGATTTAACTTTTCGGTCTACTGTTTAATCTGCTTCTGTCCAGTGAAGGGCAGGTGTTACACTTCAGAAACAAAAAGAGGGGAGAATTCATAGGCCTCTCGGCCATTCAGATCATAAATTCCTCTTTCAGTTGAGATAAATATCTGCCAGCATAGAAAAATGGGGAGATGACAAGAGTGTGGTGATCGCAGAGAAGCATGTAGGTAGGTAAATTTTAGTGCAATTTTTGACCAGGTCCACACGCTGTATGGAAAGGTCTATGTCCATCACAAAAAGGAAGAATGGAGCAAAAGGTTAACTCTTTCTCTGTCCAGAGCAGAGGCCATGTCATGGAGAGGTCCAGCAGAATCTGGATCTCTGCAGGGGCTGTCTCTGGGGTGGTGTCACACATGGGAAGGGCTGAAAATGGGGCAGACGTAGGAATGACCACAGTCTCCTTGATCCCAAAGGCAGTGGAGACATCGTGGGTCTTTTTCACTCTGGCAGAAGGAAAGAGCAGCCAACAGCTAGGAAGACTAGAAACATGTTCCCCAAATGACTGGCCTCAGGATGCAGGCTGCTGTCCATGGGTTTGACGAAAGGGAGAGGCCGGAGCAAATGTTAGCAGTGGTGCATCCATTTGGACCAATTTTGGGGTTGAACTGATGCAAGTCATCAAACGTGCCCAAACAGGTTCAGATAAGGATGCTTTTAAATCCAGCTTTCTGAAACAGTCTTAATGTCTCAGCTGAACACAGGATCTGGGAGAGGGGATGTCTTAATCATGATGGGCAACTGGGCCAATAAACTGCCACAGCATCAGATCTGCCCCTTGAGCTTTTCTCTCCTGGAGTAAAATTAGAAGGCTCTCAATGGGTTCTCAATGCTGCCCTCATCTTGGAGGCTGGATCTGTTTCAGTAGAACCGTGAATCTGGGTAACCAAGATCATTTACTGGCATAAATCTGCACCCCGCCCTGAGGACTTAGCCCTCTTGATTCAACTGGAAAACTTTCACTCAAGTTGGAAGATCACTTTGGACATGAAACTAACGACAGACATTAGTCCTGCAACCCTGGACTTCCCTCACTAAAGAGATTATAAGATGGCAGATAATGGATATATATTTACAGGCCTTCTTTAGGGAAATTTAAGGAAAGCCTACTTAAATAGCTCCATAATGTTGATCTGGTAAGACAAGGTTCCTCAACCTTAGCAACTTTAAGATGGGTGGACTTCAACTCCCAGAATTCCCCAGCCAGCCTTGCTGGCTGGGGAATTATGGAAGTTGAAGTCCACCCGTCTTAAAGTGGCCAAGGTTGAGGAACTCTGTGGTAGGAGACTTCTGGGTGTTCCCCTTGGGCCATTTCAGTGCCCTGTCTTCAGCCTTGCTGGGATAAGAAAGCAAGCAAGAGGAAGGAAGGAAGGAAGGAAGGAAGGAAGGAAGGAAGGAAGGAAGGAAGGAAGGAAGGAAGGAAGGAAGGAAGGAAGGAAGGAAGGAAGGAAGGAAGGAAGGAAGATACTCCTTGGCAGAGAAACTTTGCCCTGTTATTAGAGAGCAGTTGAAACTATGACTCATGCCATGTTATATTGCCAATTTTATTATGACATTTGTCATCTTTATATAGCCCTGATTCTAAGAAACTTTCCCAGTAGCTCAGATAAATTTTATACCTCAATTCTCCTCACAGGCTGTAACACTGATGTAATTTAAAATTGACAAATTCCACTTTAAAGCCTACACTATAAAGAGACAAACGAAATCCGGCAACTTTACCTAAATGTTATTATTTTGTTCCACTTATTCCATGTTGTAACTTGCCTGGGAGAACTGTGGTGGGTTATCATAACACGGTATAGTTTCCTGATTCAGGTAGATTGTGCATTGGGCTGAGTTCTTGTGGGGAGGGGAGAGAAACTAGTTGGTCAATTTTTCTGGATTTTTCCAGGGCAGGGAGAGATGTTCAACCTCTTTTCCAAGGACAGATCTCCCTCTTACTGTGTCAGTAGCATAGGGAGTGAAAAACCACCTTCCCCACCCCAACGATGTCGTTGTTTGGAATTGAATCCTGTAAAAGGATGAGAAAGCAAGGAGGTTGCACTCAACAGCGGGATGCACCATGAAATACAGGTTGTTCCTACACACAGCCCTTTGCCACCTCACTTATAAGTAAGGGGAAGAACCCCACATTCCACCCATTCTTCGTTTTAGCCATTTCTAAAACACAAACAACCTAAGTCATCACATTCAAAACCACACCGTTCGGGCACTGAATTGGAACATCGCTCTTGAGATGTTGACGCTAGGCTTTGGCCTTTCCACAAAGCATTAAGATAAATTTTAAGACAGCAAAGATCATTGAATGAAAAGTTTATTTCCAGTTTGGTGTCCAACATAAAAAAAATTGTTCAAGAATATTGTAATATTGGTAAAGGCAAACATTGGTAAGGCATAGAGTCTCTCCCTAACAAAGGTGTTCAACAGTGGTTCTTCAGCACTCTGGCTTAATGGAGCTAAGATGAATTGTGACTACTTTATTTGCTACAGAATTAAATGCAAAATACAGGACTTGATTTTTTTGTCCAAATCTGGCCTCACCTGGATGATTCTAGATCAGTGTTTTCCAACCTTGGCAACTTGAAGTTGTGTGGACCAACTCCCAGAATTCCCCACCCAGCAAGCTGGCTGCGGAATTCTGGGAGTTGAACTCCACACATCTTCAAGTTGCTAAGAGTGAGAAACACTATTCTAGATAGTCCTGATTATTTCTTTTGCTTGCAGTTGAGTAATTTTTAGTAGCTAATTATTTTATTTTGCAGCAAAAATGTGATGCCGGGATGCGTGGTTGGGGTGTGACACAGAAGGAGGACAGAAATGCAGTTGGGCAACTAACTTCATAACTGTCCCTAAACTCACAACTACCCCAAACTGCATTTGAGTGACTTATATTAGCCAAAAAATTAGACACACCACGGAATTCAATCATTAAGGTCAAGTCCTTAAACAATGAATAATCAGAAAGAATGGTGGCACAGCATTTTTAAATAGCGTCAGTTTAAAAAAAATACATAAAGGCAAACTATTTTATATATATATATATATATATTTTTTAAAAAATTGAAAATCGCACTTAATTACAAAGATCCATAAAGAACATTTACAACAGTCCTGAGCAGGAAGATTTGGAGTTTAATACACGAAGCATGAAGGCTACGATCAGACCAAGAAGGAAGATGTCTGTTTAAAGTCACCCTGAAAAATCAAGAGAAAGAGAATTGCCTCTATATTCCAGAGTACAATAAAGACAGAGCAAGGTTGTGTGAATTCAGAACCCAAAGAGTTTTGAAGCCAAATAGATCTTAGGTGCTTGTCTGTATGTGCCCCAAAGACGACCACGTGCCAGCAAGATACCGTGAGTGCAAGTGCAGGGCCTAAATAATATAACAGGTTGTAATAATAAATAATTTGCAATGCTGGGTTCTTCCCAAATGTTCAAAGCATGCCTTTCACTGTCTAAAACATTACTTCCATTGTGGATTGTGTACTTCTCTAACATTCTGCCTTAAGTAGGAAATACTCAGGGGCCATAGTTAATAGCCAATTCAGATATCTTCAAATACTTCAAAGGCACAAACCATCTGAGATCTAAAGATGTTTTCTACTGTCCTAACAGCCCACTTTTCCCTTCTCTAAGAAACTGAACATGTAACCCAAATATTGTTATAAGCTGCAAAAAGCTTTGTCTGCCACCATCAAACTGGTGCTGTTAAAAACAGAATAGAAAGTCATCGTTGGGTGACCCAGATTCCTGGAGAACGAACTGGGTCTGTTTCTGTTTCTACTTACGTCACTTCGGTTGGAAGGCTGGCTGTAAATGACTTTCTTGGTACTGCTGGTTGAAGAAGGGAAAGGTGAGAGATTAGTATCATAGAACCAGAAGGGGGCCCTGGGGCCAAGTGCAGGATTCCCAGTTAGTATTTTATAGTTTGAAAGAGAGTTTGTATATGTATTTTATGTTTTCATTGAGTGTGGTACGCTGCCCAGAGTCCCTCTTTTGTGAGATGGGCGGCTATATAAATATGATCAACCCATCAATTAATCAATACAAAATCCCAGACAGATGTTGATTTAACCTTTTCTTGGACACAGCCTGTGAAGGGGAACTCAAAACTGCTCTGGGCCATTGTCCAACTCCTCTTATCTTTAGCAAGACACTTCTTGCTCTCCTGGCCAGAGGTGGAGCCGAAGAGGAGCTGATTCAGCAACTTCTCCCTTCTCTACCTGCCTCTCAACCAGTTGCCACAAAGATGCCCTCTAGTGGGCATCTGCTCTCTGAAAAGAGGAATCACCCCCCTCTCAGGTTAGTGCAGGTGATGGTACGCCGAGAGCTTTCCTTAGGACCTCTGTTAAGCTGGCGCTGCTGTGCCTGGATGACGTGGAGGCTCAGTTTTAGATCGCTCTGCGGCAGCCTTCTCCAACCTGGGGGTTCAAAGAAGTGCTGGAAATGGTCCACTGGAGGATTCTGGGAATTGACATCCTGTACCTCTGGGGGTCCCAAAGCTGAGGAATACTGGTTTATTGTTTTAACATTATTCTGGACAATTTTCACTGTCATGGCTTTTCCCTTACTGTATTTTGCTTTTCTGTGAATTGTGTCCCCCACTTTTACCAGGGTGATCGATCAAAGAATCAGAGAGAAAACAGCAGTGCCAAGCTTTACTCTCCCCCCTCCCTCATCCCCCCAGGAAAGGAAATCTCACAGCAGGACGGTCGGAAGATGGGCAGCAAGTAACAGTGGGCAGTCAGAAAGAATGGCTACTCACTCTGTTCTTTCTGAAAAAGAGAAAGACAAATTATTGGTTAGCCAAGAAAGAAGGGGTCCATGTCTCTCTTCCATTGTTAGAAAGGGTCAACTGGTGCCCATCCTGTTGGCCTCTTCTCCACCTGACCAGCCCTCCAGGTATCCTAAGACGAAAGTCCCCAGAATTCACACCACCGTGAGGTCCCGGTTAGGAGACATCTGATATTTTGGGGCCACGTTATTTGAAAAAGGGTTCCCATGGCCCTCTTCTTCTTAAATCTCTTCTAATGAAGTATTCGGAAGCAATCAAAATCCCCCCCCCATTTCATAAACTTTGAATAGACTTAACAAAGCCATTTTTTAAAAAAGTCCATGCATTTCTTTAGTCAATGATTCCTTCTGCAAAGAAGAGACTAGAAAGGATCAAGCACTGATACATCTAGGCAAAGGCTAATTTTTTGAGGGCTTTGTAATGAATTAAAAAAAAGCTAATAAGTAATCAATATTTGGAAAGCTGAGCTCCACAAAGGGTCTCTACCCATGATGGCTGGATGAATCATCCATGTTCAAGATCAGCTACTCATCAATGTCAGTGTTTGGGAGCTACCCGTAGGCTTCCTAGGATGATATTGTTGGCTACCATGGAAACTAGGATGTTGGGTAGGGAACCCCATCAAGGCCCAAAATCTGCTTTCAAGTCTTCATTCTGTTCTGATACACCCTCACCTTGGAGGGTTCTGGTTAGGGTTAGGGTTAGCAGACCAAATAATTATGTTTTTCCTGCTCTGGGAAAACAAGCACGCAGTTTGCTACTTACTGCTGAAATAGCCCCGGTTATAAGCAAACCAGATGCCGAAGATCACCAGCCCCAGGATGATGAGGAGAACCACCACGGCTGCCACGATGCCACCCACATTTAGTTCACCTGCACATGGGGCGGGGAGTAAAATGTTACGGAGAGCAAGTGTGTAATTCTGACATCGCAAGAACTTATACGCTTCAACAAACCAGAAAAAATTGCAAACACGCTATCGATCTTCTTCCACCCAGTCCTTGCCCAACCATGGCCAATACAGGAGGGTAAAATTAACACGCGGGGACATAATTTTTACTACTTATTCCCTGGTTTTACATGTTTTACCTTTGAGTGTTCTATATAGAATCTCACTTAAAGCAGAAATGGACTTTAAAGCACTTCCGAAAAAGCCACGGCTGAAATGTTCAGCTTTTGGGTTTTTGAGTGGTTAAGTAAAACAGCTGCTTTAAGGCAACTCTATTGCGTCTTCTGCCAAACGAAACCAAGAGACTACACACGGAGCAATGTTTACTGTCAAAGCATCTGGAGCACAGCACTCCTGGCCCAGTGAAATCACATTTACAGCTATCAGGGCCTTCAATGTTTTCCCATAAAAGCTAAATAATATAAAGAGGAAAGCATTCCAATAAAGAAGAAGCGCAGAAGTGCAGAATGTCAGTGTGGCAAAGTGCCTTGGAGAGAAAGTGACAGGGCATCCCCAGAGAAACTGAAAAATAACGTTCTGAAACACGGACTTTCCAATTCCATTTCCTCCCCTCCCACCTTTTTTTTTCTGCTTTTTTTCTTTCTCTAGGAAGTGTGTAATATTGCAGAGGACTATCTGGGGATTTGTCTTGTATCATGGAATTGGGGAAGAGAGCTGACCACCCTTTCGAGATCAAACTGTTGGGGACCCACTGTGATTTTTGGTTCCACTTTTTTTTTGATAATGGCTCTATATCTAAGCTTTCCCAACCTGGTTTTCACACACATGCTGATTCACATACAGGCAGTCCTTGTTTAGCGACCACAATGGGGACTGGCCACTCGGTCATTAAGTGAAGCAGTTGTGAAGTGAAACCGCAACAGTGCTTATGATCTGACTTCAGCTTTCCTTGGCTTTAGAGACCTGCGAAGGTCGTAAATGTGAGGATTGGTCACAAAGTGACTTTTTCATTGCTGTCGTAACTGCAAACGGCCACTTAACGAGGCAATTGCTAAATGAGGACTACCTGTATTCAGTTCTGCAATCCACTGCTTTCCATTTATCTTCAGCCATTAAGTCAAAATTTCCTTCCTTCCTTCCTTCCTTCCTTCCTTCCTTCCTTCCTTCCTTCCTTCCTTCCTTCCTTCCTTCCTTCCTTCCTTCCTTCCTTCCTTCCTTCCTTCCTTCCTTCCTTCCTTCCTTCCTTCCTTCCCTCCCTCCCTCCCTCCCATACAATTAACACTGGGTTAAATTATTTAAGTAGAGTGAATAAGACTACTCGTGGAACTATAAGGCATCTGTTTAGTCAGGGACCCGTGAAGCTTCCTTTTGCCGGGTTTGCACTTCCATCGCACAATGACGGGGTAATCCAAATTCAGCTGGTTCACTTTGGGCCATATTATTCCTCTGGGGGTTTAGGAATTCCCCTTCCATCCCATTACAAAGCACAATTTGACGGCAAGCACTGAAGACTCCGAAGGGCTGGCAGGCCGTGCCCCCAAAGAGGAGCGATGCCAGCCTGGGTTACTTACTGGTCTCCATGTGAATAATCTCCGACTTCTGGGCGGCCCCCACCTTGTTCTCGGCCTCGCAGAAATAGTCCCCAGCATCCAGGGCCGTGGCGGGCTCAAAAGCCTGAAGGAAAGAGAAGAGCAACTCACTCTCGAGCCAGAAGACGCCCCTCTCCTTGGCAGGACCATCCAACGGTCACCTGAGCTCTCTCTGGGATTCCTCTTTTGCCAAAATGGGGGCACGGGGAGGAAAGGCACCCTGCCACCGCTCAGCTCATCAGTTCCCTGAATTTTCGCTACGCCATGACATTTGCACACGAGAGCCAGGAGGAAGGACGTCCCAGGAGTCAAGGCGCTGGGCGGGCACCAGGGAGACCCGGGTTCAGGCACTTTCTCAGCCGCAGGAGCCCCCTGGGGGAACCTGGCCGATTGTCCTCTCTTAGCCCAACCTACCGCAAGGGGGAACCGGGAAGGGGGGCACTGCGAACGCTGCTCCTCAAAAACGGCAGGACACGGATCTAATTAACCCCCAAACCGATGTAAAAGCAGCACAGAAAAGCACGCAGGAGCAACGTTCTCTGCTGGAACAAGGGAGCAGCCGCGTCCACCAGAGACGGATTTGGGGACTGATTTTGCCCACCGCCCCCCGCGCACGTCCTCGCTGTTCTCCCTGAGTTTCTGGCTCCTGCTGAATCTAACCCTGAAACTCTTCCCCACCCATAATCGTGGGTGAGACAGAAACATCCACCAAAAACCACACTCCAGAAAGGGACAGGGCAAACAGAAAGACTTAGTAAGGGCTAATTAAAATGAGCTGCCTACCAATTAAGGTATCCCATTTATAAAATGTATTGCTCTCCACCCACGCATACAACCAATGTGTTCATCAAATGGTCACCGTCACAAGAAACGCGACGCGTGCTCCCTTCTTCTAAGAGAAACAGCAAAAAATAAGAGGACGAGCAGCCCTCATTTAATGACTACTTATTCAGCGACCACTCAAAGTTATGACAGTGCTGAACAAGTGGTACTTATGACCTGTCCTCAAAGTTCTGGCCATCCCAGCACTCCTGCGGTGACTTGGTTGTGATCTGGGTGCTTGGCAACCTGCTCACATTTATGACGGTTGCAGCATGATCACGCAATCGCCATTTGTGACCTTCCCTGCTGACTTTCCACAAGTTGCTCCGGTAAGTCTCCTGCACCTTCCCCTGGCTGGCAGCAGCCAACCCCGGCCCCACTGTGCTTGCGCCATGCCTTACCTGCCTGCCGGCCTGCTTGGGAGCCACCTGGGACTCGTTTATTGACCCGCAATCCTCGCTTAACCACGGCAATGGGGAGTGCTGGGATTGCCATTGCAAGGCGATGCGGGTCATGTGATGTTGTGCTTTACGACTGCATCACTTAGCAATGGAAATTCCGGTCCCAGTTATCGTCATTAACCAAGGACTATCTGTAAAACCAGCATGAAGGTGGGGAACGTGGAAGAGGTAACTGCGCTCAGAAGAGGAAGAAAAAGAAAGAGGAAGCAAATGGAGATGGAGACAAGGGGACAGAGGAAAGAAGATAAGAGAAGGATGCTCTATTTAGACCTTGCAGAAAGGGTTAAATTCACCAGGCAAGCAGCCGTTCCCAAGCATTAGGAAATCTTCACAGCCATCCATGCCTTTGCTCTCAACAGTTTTTCTTCTTCTTGCCAGTGAATGTAAGCTGCCCCACCCAACTCACAGTAATTATTGGGCGGAAGGGGGCATGCAACGTGCCACCCTAGAGTAAATACAGCTAAAAATCAGTAGCGTAAGTACGTACCAACACCCCTGTGTCTGGGTCAATCGTGTAGGATGAATTCTTGAAGAGGGAGCTGGTTTTGGGATCCACGGGCATCTGGATGTTGTTTTTGAACCATCTGAAAGTCGGCCGTGGATTGGCATCGGTCTCCTCGCATCTCAGGACCGCCTTGTTTCCAATGGTCACCACGGAAGGAACGTGGGCTTTGGGTTTGGAGGGGGGAACTGCCACAAGAAGAGAGGCACTCACGGAAAAGGGAAAAAAGCAGTCCCGGGCACCCTCCGTAAGCCTTTGACTACAGCTCCCATAATTCTCAGCTAGCACATCTGTGTATCTGATGGGGGCCAGGCTGGAGGGGGTCTCAGCTAAGGTATGGCAGAAGCCCCTCCAAACAACTCTGGAGTCTCATGGGCTCACAGCAGCGGAGAGCAACCCAAAAGATCCGCTTCAGTCCCCCTGGATTTTTCTCTGCGGCGGGTGGATGGGAAACCCTTGAAATCTTTAGTTAACCTTTAGCGATGACCCAAAGCCTGGGCAACCACAGGCCAAACTCTTTTTGCTTTTTATTTTCGGAGTGCAGGCTGCCCATCCCTGATGGACGCCATTTTGGAACCACTTTGAGTAAAGCTTGGAGATTCACAAGGAGCCGCGACAGCTGAGGAGAGCCAGCTCAGGGGAGTGGTTGAAGCCACGGGGCAAGAAGGCCGCGTTCTAGCCCTCCCCTAGGCATGAAAGCCAGCCGGGTGACTTTAGGCCAGCCCCCCACTCTCAGCCCTAGACTGGGACATTGAAAAACATCCTGGAACCACCGCACGGACCTCTCTGCGAAGTCTCCAGGAGTCAAGAATGACCCCAAAGACTGCAACAAGCTGATGTATCATCAGCATTAGGTGGAGGGAAGAAGACAGGTAGAGGTTACAGAACTACCTAACGCGCCTCTGGGGGCCAGGTGCCCGTTTGCCATTCTGGGGCCCACGCATAAAATGGCTGCCGTGGGAAAGCTGTATCTTCCCAAAATGGCAGCCGAGGGAGAGATGGCCAGCCACAAAACACTCCTGGCCAGAGGACAAACTGGCCCCAGCAGGCTCTCCTCCACCCTTGTGTGGGTTCCAGACATTTCTGCAAATAAATACGATGGGAGAAGCCTGTGCTTTGCTTCGAGCAGGCCTAGTTCCAATTTAATTTTACTTTTATTATTGTGATTTTTAAGTCGGTGCCCCAAAGAGCCTGTGGCTACTAAGGAAGGAGTCTGGGCATCACCTTGCCTGCCTGTAAAACCTGGCTAGCTGCCCCAGAGTGCAACGGTGGCAAAAGTCTTTCCAACATTCGCCACCTGGAATCACTTGGACTGAGATGGGTGGCTATAGGATTGCATAAATAAAAATAATAATAATAAAAATGGTCCCATTTACATGCCGAAGAGTTTGCATCAAGCAGCCCTTTCATAAAGCCCCCCCCCTTTTTTTTGCACAGCTGAAATTATCCGTTCTCCCAACTTGGCACCGGGAGTTTCGGCGTTCAGCATAAGGTGCCAGGGCCAAACCTATCCTGGGTGTAGGAAATGGAATTGGTACCTTGGACAATCAGCTGCACTTGGGACTCAGAAAAAGAGTCTCCGAGGACTTCGCAGGTGTACACGCCCGAGTCCTGGCGGGTCACCGACTTGAGGTGAATCTCATTCGGGTAGAAAATGGCCCGATTCTTATAGTTTTCTGCAGAAAGAAAAGATGCACAGAACGCAGAAAAGGTTCAGCAAGAATCCAGCTTGTGGAATATGCAATTACAGGTGTAGGTGGGAACACTCTAGCTCCGTGTTTCTCAAACTTGGCAGTTGGAAGATGTGTGGACTTCAACTCCCAGAATTCCCCAGCCAGCATGCTTTAAGATGTGTGGACGTCAGCTCCCAGAATTCCCCAGCCAGCCATGCTGGCTGAAGTTGAAGTCCACACATCTTCAAGCTGCCAAGGTTGAGAAACACTGCTCTACCTCGAGACCAACTCCTTCCCCAACCCAGCATCGCCCAGATTTATTGGGTTTAGCTCCTATAATCCACAGCCGGCATAGATTTTGGGAGCTGCCGTTCCAGCCCATCAGGAAGCACCACGTTGCAGGAGGCTGTTCTAGACCAACATCTCAACAAACACAGGCCCGCCCAGAGCTCGGAAAGCGGAACCCCTCGGCCCCCTTTCACTGCCCACCTGTGAACTTGTCGTCGTGGTAGAATAGCTGGGTGGTGCCAACCCCTTGGAATTTCCACTCCTGGCGCTTGGCGTTGCGCTGCCATCCTAAGGCTTTGCAAGGCAAGTTAACATCTGCAATTGTTGAAAAGGAAAGGAAGGGCTGTGAGAGATGCAGAAAAGCAATACGGCAAAACTACTTTCAACCCAAAAAATGGGTTGGAAATAGGGATCAAAACCTTCTCCCCCAATGTGCCCTGGGAGACTGCCAGGAGCCCCCTTGCAAACGGGCCCACCAGGCAACATAGCAACAATCCTTCTCCCCAGTTGCTTCACCATCGCCTTCTTTCATGCAGGAAGAGAGGGGAACGGATCATTCCCCATTTCCCACCATGTGAAGAAACAGAGGATGCCCTGGGCAGGGACGGGTCCTCCCTCCTTCAGGCCCTCTCCCTTACATTCTCCAGCCCAGCTGCACCCAGCTTCTGAAATGGGTCCAATTTCCCACTTTGGCATTTGCAGATCCACAAGATCATCCGAGTAAGCTGGTGCTGAGACAGACCGAGCAAGCTGCCCCCTTCTCTCCAAAAAGGAATCTGGTTTAGAGTTACATTTAAGAACAAGGTCCGTTCCCAAAGTCTGTCTTTGAGTCGAATTTGTATATAAGCTGGAACAGTATTATTGTATAATACTGTATAAGTAGCATTGTGTAATCAATTCAAACCACTGTGTATTTAACTTGATTTTTGCTACAATAGGCTCCGTTCATAACTATGGGTCGTCTGTAACTTGGGCGTTCTTAACCCGGGGATTCCCTGTACAGACAAACCAAAATCAATCCAACCCATACACAGAGCTAATCAGGTGGACGGAAGCTCAGATGCAAGAATAAATGCGTTGGGTTTTACACGCCAGCAAGCTCTTTGTTGAATTGGCTGCAACAAGCAAGCTGGGACTCTGTCAACCCATACAGATTTGTTCAGAACAATTTAACCTAGCGTGTCATCTGAATCCGTGTGTTAGCTTATACATTAGTGTGTCGTACGAAACCAGAAACCATTGTTATGTTAGCCAGGGGTAAGTGGTGCAAATGAAACTGCTAAGTCTTTCCACTCACCCCGCTGTTTGAAGGAGGAAAGATGCACAAAGATTTTTGCACAGCTTGACTTCTCTCTGCAGACCATGCAACCCCCTGATGAACTAACTCCTTCTGAAGTTCCCTGGCTGGACACTGGTCAATGTCTTATCTCGTTCAGCTAGATATCAGTAGGTTGTGCGTCAAGAAGGCTTTGCAAAACCCAAGGCTTCCACCACGGTGGCTCTGCCAGGGCAGCTGTTCTGCTGGCCTGCTCCAGAGGAAGCAAGTTGGCCAACGTTACGTTGGCCTGAAGCAAAGCCAACCCTGATTAAGCACACTTAGAGCAAACAGGGCTAGTCATCTCGTGTCACTGAAAAAAATTCCTAGGAGGACACACCTTTGCAGTTGTGGCAACTGACACAGGAATAGCAGAGATATCTTTGGGGAACGGGGCACCGATCATGAGATCTCAAGGGCTTCTATGAATTTATTATGGGAGGTCGCGGAAGGCAGAATTCTCCTTGAACAAATGTTTCTTCAACCATCACCACCAATGCGTCTTTGTTTAAAAAAAGAGACAGAATTTTTTTTTTAGAGGAATCACAAAACCATTTGGCAAATTGGGGGCCGAGGAAGTAGATGGTATCCACTTGAGTGTCAAGCTGGTCATCCAGTTCACATTCCTCCTTGGCCTTCAGCCCTGGTTTCTATTTCTTGTGCACCTCCTTTTAGTTTCTCAGCTGGCCAGGCTTCTCCCCATCCACCTCGAGGCCTCTTAAAGCTTTCCCCATTTTTCCTTCTCATATAGGTTGTTTGTGCCTGTGCCTTCAATAACCCTGTTTTTCAGGACTTCCTATCCCATTTCCTCTTGTTTATCTTTTAGGATTCCAAACATGTTATGCTGCCCATCTTCCGCCTAAGTTCATTAAAATCAGCTTTCTGGAGGTCCAGGGCATGAACCCTCTTCTCCTTTCCCTCCCTCATTCCCTTGAATTCGAACAAGGTGCCACTTCCTTTGGCTGGTGTGGGTCTTCCGGGCTGTGTGGCCGTGGTCTTGAAGTTTTGTTTCCTAACGTTTCGCCAGCACCTGTGACCGGCATCTTCAGAGGGCAGGAGCACAGACAGGAGCGGTTCTCTCTGGGCACAGAGAGATACAGAACTTCCAGACCACGGCCACACAGCCCGGAAGACCCACACCAGCCATCGTATGCCGGCCGTGAAAGCCTTCGACAATACATTGCCACCTCCTTTCTTTGGATGAGGTTTAGATTCAGGACACCTGATCCCTTGTTTCTTCTCCCACCTTCCGAAGAATGAAATTGTCAGCAAGAGATATCAGGACCCTGTTGGCGCTCCTGTTCACTCCTAACAGACAGGGCAGACGATGTCTCCCGTTAACCCTACAGCCTGCTCTCTTGAGAACTTTATCTAGAAATTGATTTTGAAACCTACTCCTCTGGCTGGTTGGATGACCAGCAGTAAACTCCAGAATGGTTTCACTTTTCCTTCTTACTCCTTTCAATCTTCCTCAGATGCTTTCAGCAGGACTTCCATATTTAGGGACATGGATTTCTTCCCAGGCCTATGGCTTCTTGGCGGTTTTCATTCCAGCAGGTTTCTATGATACTTCTCAGGTCATGTTTTCTTTCCACATTAGGACTTCTAGTTCCTCCATACAGAGAGACTGAGCCTTGGTGTACAGACCCTGGAGAATGGGAATCTCATAGTTAACTAGTGTTCCTGTCACCACGCGTTGAAGAGTTCAAAGCGCTCTTTTCTGCCATGTTCTTCTTGACTATAATATGCAGCCATGTTCCTAATGCCTAGCATGTCTGAACCTGAGTCTGCGCCTCTGTAGCCCCTCCTCCTTTTGGTTAAACTTAAAACTTGGCCAGAGACATTTTGCATTACCTTTGGGAGATACAAACCATCCTGCAACATAGGTCATGGTTAGATCTTTTCTGACAATACCATTTCAGCTCCCTGGGTAGACCAGACCAGGGAATCATCTCCCCAGGAAGACTAAAACTACTTTTATGGAGTTGGGCTCTAATCATGGAATCTTGCAAGTCTGATTGTGCTGGACCTCCTCCACCTTCTGAAACTCCAGTGAATTAGGGAGGGACCTGCCTGAGCTGCTCCCAAAGATTATCTCATCGCTCTGGACCAGTGTTTCTCAACCTTGGCAACTTTAAGATATGTGGAGTTCAACTCCCAGAATTCCCCAGCCAGCCAGGCTGGCTGGGGAATTCTGGGAGTTGAAGTCCACATATCTTAAAGTTGCTAAGGTTGAGAAACACTGGTCTGGACTTAAAAAGCATTTTTCAGCCCCTTTGCCTAGGTAACAGTTCCTGCATATCTCCGCCAAGGTCATCCTCCTGACTCTCTACATCCATGCTCTCAGCCATTTGTTCACTTCCAGGATCCTGCTTTCCTTTCTTGACCACCAGTGAAGAGGATGGATTCAAATCCACTTGGGTTCCTACCTCCTTTGTCTTCCTATCTGGAGCTTGACAGCTGCTTGTAATCCACTGATGTTTACCTCCTTCTAGCAGGGCTATTTGTCTCTGTATGGATCTGCAAGGATGGAGAGTGACCAGTCATTTCAGTGAGCCTTGGTCATCCTGGAAACACACGTACTTCTTGATAGTTGGTAGGTCTGCATAGCTGCTTCTGTCCCTGAGTCTCAAACCATCACCACGTTTCTTTTCCTCTTCAGTAGAGAGCTACATTTTTGGGGCCTCCAATGGAGCTTTCCATTTTTTGGAGAGGTTAGGATGACAAAACTGTTCCAGGCGGTTCAAGCTCAACTTTCATGCCCAGCATTTCAGACTGGTTGATCAGCTCCATCACCATGAATTTCCACCCAGTTCATCCACTCTGCATTGCCACACACTTCCAAGCACTACAGGTAGTCTTCACTAAACTATAGTAATTGGGACCTGCAATTCCATCACTAAGCGATGTGGTCATAAAGCACATAGTCACGTGACTGCACCAACTTACAACGGCAGTTGCAGCAGTCTCAGCTGCCACTGTTAGGCAAATCCTGCAGGGTCGCAGCATCCCTCAGTCGGCGATCACCATTTGTGACCTCCTGCCAGCTTCCCCATTGATTTTGCTTGTCAGAAGCTGGCCGTGAAGGTTGCGAATGATGATCATGCGACTGTGGGGTGCTGTGATGTCATAATTGCAAGCCAGTTGCCAAGTGCCCAAATTGTGATCGCGTGACCACGGGGATGCTGCGACGGCCACAACTATGAGGACCTGTCATAAGTTCCCCTTGTTCAGTGTCGTCGTAACTTCAAATGGTTGCTGAACGAGTGGTTGTTCAAACAAGAACTACCTCTATTCCCTCTGATCTTGGACAACTTCCTGTGTCCTCCCCAACTAGGAGAGTTCTTCTTCTGCTGGCCTCCAAAGGCATCTTGCTTTCTAACGTGTGCTGACTGATCTTCAGATGGGAGTGGAGGCTGCTAACTGGTCATCTCACTAGTGGATGAGTCAGATGCAGGTGTAAGCCCCGCCTTCTCAGTCCAGGTGCTCCACAGATAAGCACCCCCCACCCCCCAGTCTGCAAATTTTATTGATTTCTTAAAAATTTTGAACTGCCCAATAGGGAAAGCTCTCTGGGTGGTTTACGATAAAACACACTAAAAATGCAGCCTGAATGAAACCATATACAATAAAATGCAAAGCCAAGCCCCCTATAAACTAGGCAGCTGCAAGGCGGTCGTTCCGAAACTAAAACAATATGAATTCAAGTGTAACTAAAATGCAGTGAAAAGCCAGTGAAAAAGCTGGGAAAGTACCAGGGGCGCCCGTTCTGCCTCTCAGGGAGGGAATTCCATAAATGGGGTGCCACCCCGGAAAAATGTTCTCCCCTTGGTAGAGGCCCACCTCACCTCCTTTGGTGACGGGACCTGGAAGAGGGTCTCATTAAATGAGCGTAACATCTGGGCAGGTTCTTGTGGGAGAAGACACTCCTTCAAGTAGCTGGTCCTAAGCCATTAGGGCCTTAAAGGTGCTAAAAAGCTATTATAGAGCTGAACTCTGGGATACCTAAGGAAAGAAGACGGTTACGTAGCACACTTAATGGTCGGTCTGTGTGTTTGTGTGTGCGTGTTCCTTCGAGTCAGCGGTGACTCCCGGACTGCCCGGACAAGTCCCTGCAGTTTTCTTGGTGAGATTTCAGAAGAGGCTTGCCCTTGCCTGCTTTCGAGGGCTGGGAGAGAGAGACTGGCCCAAGGTCACCCAACTGGCTTCATGGTTAAGGTGGGACTAGAACTCACGCTCTCCCAGTTTCTACTCTGACCGCTACACCAATTTGGCTCTCATTATTGGCCTGTTTATATAGCCACTAATAAGCAGTTATTTGTTTGCAAGCCTACAATTAATCTGGCAAAGATCATGTATTGCAAGAGTGAAAAAAATCAACCAGGTAAGTCATTGCATATTTGCAGGACGTTCTAAACCAGTATTTCTCAACCTTGGCAACTTTAAGACCTGTGGACTTCAACTCCCAGAATTCCCCAGCCAGCAAGGCTGGCTGGAGAATTCTGGGAGTTGAAGTCCACAGGTCTTAAAGTTGCCAAGGTTGAGAAACACTGTTCTAAACTATTGGTACATTAACCTATATCGGCTCTAACCAGATTCCTCATTTCTTTCTTCGGTGAGTGAGAATCTCTAACTTGAATTTCAAAAAATCATAAAATCCTCAAGTTGGAAGGGAGCAGGGAGGCCATGTATTCGAAACCCAGCTGGGTGCAGGAAACCAGTGAAAATGCCTCTGCGTCCCTCCTCCACTTGAACTTCAACAAAGACAACATTGGTTCCTCCATCAAACTGAACTTGTTCACTGGAAAAATGTTCCAACCGTTCTGTTGGAATCTGATTTCCTGTCCCGTCCATCCATTTTTCCACTCTGCAGTGAAAAAGAACACACCTGGCTGGACGTTTTCCTTTGGGACATGTTTTCAAATTTCGGAAGAAAAGCTGAAGAATAGCTTTTATTTCAGAGGTGTAACTATACTGAACTCTACTGTATAGTGCGATATTAATGCAGCATCAGGGGTTGTGCAATGGTGAATGGAATGTGAAGGTGTGTTTTATGTGTTCTATGGTTTTTATATTTTTAAAGCTGCACTGGGGTGGCATTTAATTTCGTTGTACGAGAAGTACAATGACAATAAAGATTACTGACTTACTTGAAGAAAGCTACCTGTTTTCTTGGCTTATGGCTATTAAATATGGTAGCTATTTAGTCTAGCTCCAAGGTGAAAAAGGGTTCCCTCTTTGGGAGTGGAGTGAAGGATAACGCCAGACTAAACAAAAAGCTAGAATTTAAAGGCTCAGAAAATCGCACGTTATCCTCCAGGATGAACTAAGAAAAAGACAACCACGGGCTTGAAACTTACCACTGTTCTCAGGAACTTCAATTTTGTCTTGAGCCAGAATCAAGGACCCTAGTGAGAAAAGACAAAACGTCAAGACATTTATCTTCAGGATCTGGAGGACTTCACAAGCTGCCCTTTCTGATATTTGAGTATCCAAAGCCCTTTGCTACAGCTCCTGAATTTTCTTCCAACTGAAAATGGGGGGGCAGCTTCCTATGGTTTTGGGGTGGAACATACAGGCAACTTCCAAAAATACAGTCAGTGCAGTTAATCCCAAAACACCCCTCCACAGAAGATCCAAGCCAACTGCAAGTTATATTCCATTCTACTTTGCACCAGAGATCTGCCCGCTGGTGACCTCCCTCTGTAAAGGAACAGCAAATGCGCCCACCCAGTTTTGCCCATCTTCTGCTCCTGATCCAGCGAGGCCACACTTGCCCAGGAGGCACAGAGAGATCAGTAGCAGGAAGAACCTTCAGCAAAAACTATGATTCAGCACTTAAAACCATAAATTAGCAGAATCAGAAACAGGAAGTAAAGAAAATTTGTGCAAACAGCCATTGGTTTCAACCAGAACGGTGCAAATAAAGCACAAAAATAAACATGAGTCAAGAGTAAATGACCTGCAACTCAAAGGACATTCCAAAAGACATCTCAAAAGCCACGCCAGATAGATTCACATATTGCATTAAACTATAAACCATGGTTTACAAACCATGCTGGCCAGGTTTGTGAAACGTAAATCTCAACCATGTAAACCACATTATGACTTCACGTTGTTGCTTGTTTGCCAGCTTAGATTGTCCTGAAATTAAGCGTGACTATCCAAAACACACAATCTAAGAGGGGTTTGGAATGAGCAGGAAATAGGAACAATAGATCATGGTTCGTTTACAAACTTTTTAAATAACAAGGTTAGCTACTTTGATGAATATTTCTCCAAACATCTGTATTTTAACATGCAACTTTCCTTACTATAAACAATCTGTAAAGTGAATTTTGATACTGTTTTCAGATATAGACAGTTTTCTTACTTCCCCCTTATAAACCTCTAAACCAGCGTTTCTCAACCTTGGCAACTTGAAGTCCACGCGGCTTAAAGCTGCCAAGGTCGAGAAACACTGCTGTAAGCTATTACAGAAGTTATTCAAAATTATTTCTCACTCTTCCATTTTGTTATACATACATACATACATGTGTGTGTGTGTGTGTGTGTATAAATGAACCTTTCTGATGAGCATCAAAAAGTCAGAAGAGCAGTTTGAGACCATCCTCAAGTTGAAGTCCACACATCTTAAAAGTCGCCAAGGTTGAGAAATGCTGGATTAAAGGATAGCTTGGGGTTTGCCTGCCTTCACACATCACACTAAAGCAGTGTTTCTCCACCTTGGCAGCTTGAAGATGGGTGGACTTCAACTCCCAGCATTCCCCAGCCAGCGTTCCACACATCTCCAAGCTGCCAAGGTGGAGAAAGGAACTCAAGTTGGGTTTTGTGTACTGGCTTGACAATGCAGAATGTGATCGTTTGTGAACTAAATAAACTTCTCCTGCAGGTCTACAGGGAGCAGATGGGTGAAGGTGTGGCAATGAATCCAACTTCTAGAGTTTCTTGCCCTGCCAGTTTCAGCTCCGCTTGTTTCCCTCCCATGAGCACATGACTCACTTCAGCTTTCTTAGAAGAAACTGAGCTGACTTGATTAACCTGGAGGCAGGCAGGCTACAGCTATTCCCTTGTATTTTATCTGCAAATGAAACTGGTTCCTGAAACTTCCTCCTCCCTTCGTCCCCTGCTCTCAAAGGCATGACCTCATCTGCAGAAGGAAGCCTCACCATGCTCACCAGCTGATTTCGTCTCTCGTAGTTTCCCACAGCGGCTTATCAATGGCTTGGCAATTCTGGCACCTTTGCTCTATTTGGGACTGCACAGAAGTCTTGGTAATGGGAATTTCCAGCATTCCCAGCCGCTAAGCCAACAGACGATTCTGGGAGTTTGGGACTGAAGACATCTGCAGGAGAAGGCTGGACTTATGTTCTCCTGGCCTATCTACCCATTGATGTTCCTGCTGCTGGGAATTTAGAAATAGCTGCGTACTTTGAAAGAGCTTAAGACAGAGAAACTGACATAGTGACAGAGATGGCGTAATTGCAGGCAGGGAGAATAATCTCTGAATGGTAAAGTAGTCAGCCCCTAAGTCCATTTGCCACATTCTTCTGAAGTCAGGAATGAAGAAGAATCAGTCTCTGCTACAGCTCAGTGTTTCTCAACCTTGGCCGCTTTAAGACGTGTGGACATGTGGACCTTGCTGGCTGGGGAATTCTGGGAGTTGAAGTCCACACATCTTAAAGCGGCCAAGGTTGAACAACACTGCTCTAGAACATTTATAAAGATGTTGAATGACATTGGATCAAGGAAGGCACTGGGCTAAGGATGTGAGAGAACATCTCTTGATCTTTCCTTCTGCAACAATGCAGAACCATCTGAAATCACCCTTCATTTCCTTCCAACAGATTCAAGAAAAGAGTCCAGGAGGTCCAGGGCTCTCGTTCTGATTAGCTCCCACCGTTTGCCTTAACCTTATGAATGTGGTTAATCTCAGCTATGGTTTATTTTTTTCCATGGGTTGAAACTTAGCTTGTTTCAACTAATCACAGGAGTATTAAAGATGGCTTGCTATGTTCAGATACAGCGCTAAACTATGGTTCACCCTTTCTTGGGCCCTGCTGGAGCAGCAAAAATACACCAACCCATGGTTAAGATGGCATGTTCCCATTGCTATAACTATGGCTAATTGCAGTACGTAGATGTAAATCACTTCATTATGGAGACAGAACTTCAGAACATTCAGTTCCTCCATCAGACCGCGATGATCAGCAGTTTCCCAGAAGTAAACCTTTTGGAACAGGAAATAATTCTCTGGAACTTTCAGCACTGGAATGGAACATTTTGCACATCCCTATATTACAGTGTGGACAGAACTGCTTCTCTGATGGTTTTGGAGTTTTAAAACTCAGTTTTCCCAAAGAAAATTGCATATAGATCTCTGAGGAACTGAACAGAACAAAAATAAATTTATTACCTGACATTCAACCCTAGTTAATAACCCAATGGCAATACGGTAGGACGAGAGGAATTATGCTGGTTTACGACCATCATAAAGATTGTTTTGATTTGATTGACAGGAATTGAGGAATTGAGGACAGGAATACATTAAGAACATGAAACTCCAACTGCTTGAGGACTAGTGCCTCCCCAAAAGAGTTCTTCAAAGTCCCTCCCACAAATTAATGGGTTTAATGTAAAATATTTCACATGGTTCAGAACTCTGGTGAGATTTCTCAGCATTCCCTCGCAGGCTGTCAGGATATGAGCATCAAAATCTCACAAGTTCAGGCAATTTTGCAAAACTTCAGGAAATTGGGAGGTGGCGCACCTGGATGAGAACATGCCATGGAACTTGAAAATATTAAAGAAACCTAGTTTATTTATGGCAGCATCCCAGTTTCCCCAAGGACCAACCACACATCTCTGGGAACTTTGCAAGCAGAACACAATACCTGCCTATCCAACCAGCAATGAGAAACTATTTGTAGGCTTAAAGTAAGAAAGTAAAGTCCTTGAGGGAGTTGTCCCACTGTAAACTTCCATACATTCTGGTACTACAAACTGAGTTAATCCCAAAAGGAAATACAGTATCCAAAATTGCACGGTGCTCCCTTTCTGTCTAATGCAGTGCAAATTCCTGTCTTGCCTTAAACGTGGTCTATGACAGGGAAGACGGTCACATTTTGGGGGTCACATCTAGAATTCAGAGAGCCTGTGCGCACTCAGAATGGGGGACACGCCTGTTCACCAAAGACTACCATTCTGGTGTCACCACTGCCGAGCATCCCTCAATCTTCCAAGGATGTCCCCCGTCAGCCCTCTCCAGCCCCTCTTTGCATTTTCTCCAAGACGGACGGGCCTACTTCAAAGCCAAGCTCTGGGCCGTAGCCAACATCCATCCATATTTGCCAAGAAAGCCTCCGTAGGCCAAGAAGCACCCTAGAAAATAAGGCTGAATCTGGAAGCTGTAGCTGTGTAGCTTCGCTCAACGCTTCCAGGCAGGAGGGTCTGTGTCATACTGGCTCGCTGTCCTCAGGCTGCTCTTCTCTGGGCAGGAGGGAAAGAAAGAAATGGAAATAAAATAATCTTGACTCGGCTGCATGGGGCCGAGGAGTTATACCCCAACATTTTGGAGGACCCCATGTTGGGGAAGAGTCTCCTGACCACTGGCCCTCTAGTCTTCTGCTCCTTTCATGGGCTTTCATCTCTTCACGCTGTCTTGCCATCATCCTGAAGCTTCTTCTAAAGCTCCTCCTCAAAATCCACCACGTTCCATCCATCCAGAATCCATCACGGGACTGGTTTATTCGGGGCACCCCCTCTTTTCCGTGGTAGTTCTGCTCTTCCCAAGGATAGGAACTGTTCCTCTCTGTCATGGTAACTGCCCTGTGGAACAGCTGCCCCCCTGGGATTCAGGGGGCCCCACCCTACTGGCCTTTCATAAGGCTCTGAAGGCCTGACCGTTCCCTTGGACCCTGGGCCAGAGTGCTGAGTCCTTCTCTAAGGGGCGCGGTAGCTTATGTCAATCAGCATCCTCAGCTGCCAATCTGTTTGATTTTGCTGACGACTTAAATTTGTTTGTAGGCCATTCAGAGTTGGGCAGCAAGCCAAGAAGAAAGAAGAAAGAAGAAAGAAGAAAGAAGAAAGAAGAAAGAAGAAGAAGAAGAAGAAGAAGAAGAAGAAGAAGAAGAAGAAGAAGAAGAAGAAGAAGAAGAAGAAGAAGAAGAAGAAGAAGAAAGGAGGGGAGGGGAGGGGAGGGGAGGGGAGGGGAGGAGGAGAGGAGAGGAGAGGAGAGGAGAGGAGAGGAGAGGAGAGGAGAGGAGAGGAGAGGAGAGGAGAGGAGAGGAGAGGAGAGGAGAGGAGAGGAGAGGAGAGGAGAGGAGAGGAGAGGAGAGGAGAGGAGAGGAGAGGAGAGGAAAGGAAAGGAAAGGAAAGGAAAGGAAAGGAAAGGAAAGGAAAGGAAAGGAAAGGAAAGGAAAGGAAAGGAAAGGAAAGGTCTCTTGGACCTCAAAGCTTGTGTAACTTTGGACCCAGTGGCTGTTGAGGCAGAGGTGGGGAAGGCTATTTATTAACCAGAAGAACTTTGTGAAGTGGGGAGCTGCTCCAGGCAGGGTTTGCACAAGCTAATTGCTCCAGTCTCCACAGGGCGCAGACATCACCCACGTTTTGTGCAGGCAAATTTTCTTGAGTACATGCAACAATTATGCATGGAATTAGAACAGAGATCCCAAGCTGGGTGCCAAACTATTGGACTTTGGCTCTGTGTGGACTTTCTGTCCAGCCAGTCGCTCACCACGGGGCAAGAGAACTACGGGAACTGAGGTGGGGAGAGCCAGGATCACGTGGGGCGCTGAAATTTCATCCTATACTGCTTATCTTGCACTGAATAATCCCGGATGGATAATGTGACACTAGAGCAAAGTTTGGGTGCTTTCGTATCAGGACCTAAGTCTTGTGCAGAGGGAGGTCCACAATCAGTTTTTTCCCTTGCCTAGAATCCAAGCCAGGAGATCAGCTGGAGGAAATTTTTACCACCCCTTCTAATATCCAGTAACCTCCTATGCAGGACAGACTGCTTTTCCTTTAGTTGGTAATTGATATACATTTCTGGCATGGCTATATCTTAAACTATTTCAAACCGGCATGGACGGGCATTGCTCCCAATTTAGTGTGAAATGTACATGGAAAGATGAAGAAAATAAGAACAAATAAAGAACAAATTCTGTGTTCCATTTTCAGGAAAATGATTTTGATTTCAGAAAATAGCGGTATAGTATTTTAAGTTTCAGTAGCGGTACAGGAAGATTTCTAAGCCAAATGCTTGGAGGATACCAACTGTAGTCTTGGTCCAGTTCTAAGGATAAATCATGGCTTCTCTAGTTTGGCTTTTTAAAATTTGCACGGACAGCAGAGAGACAAAAATAACTCTATTCGGTCTGGTAGAACCTCAAGGTCAGCCAGTCACATGGTAATTTCCATGGACATTGACCGGAGCATGCAATAAAACTTTAACTAAGCACCAAAACTACTGAAATAGATGACAAGACTTTTGTTTTCTCACTACCACTCTTGAAACATCAACGCAATTCCAGGACGTTCTCTCTATTCAACAGAGAGACATATTCAATATTATCTCAAGCAACAATCCATAAATTACATTCAGAAAATGCATCATAACAGAAACTGTAAATACAATATACATTTTTTTAAAAAGTATTCCGTTCACAAATCACACTAAGCCACATTTTGGGGGATCATTGGATAAAGCACAATTAACTATGTTCACACAACAGGCTGAGCTATAAAGTAAGTCCACATGCCCTTATTAATACAGATGCTAAATCAGAAACATACAAAACGATTACAACATTTCAACCCCAGCCATTTCTGGAGAGTCTGTGGTTGCAAATAGGATGCTGGGACCCTCTAAAACAGGATAAGTTTGGGATCACAAGGCTTATCATGCAAACTGAGAAATTTACCAAGGATGACCTAGTAAATATAATATTTGAACCAGAGCCAACTGTTATCTGCTGGGCTATTACTAATCCTTCTATTTAATCTATCTTTACAGTAGATTACAGCTTCTAGCTGACTTGCTGATCTACAGAAAACCTAATCGGGTGAGACTAGCTGGTTCTTGGATGGGAGACCACTAGGAAATTCCAGGATTGGCTTAATGGTAGATTCCCAGACAGATAAGGATTCAGGAGATGGTTTCATAAACAACCATCTGCAAGACCCACCAGAAAGGCAATAAAATGACAGGAAATGACATACACTGGTTATGTTGGCCAAAGAAGGAAAAGAGTTCAGTTGCCATTGTTTTTCATCCTCACCTCTTGGTTCTCAATAAATCTTGATAAAAAGACCCTGCAAGAACTCTGGAAAGTAATCGCTTTTGGTTTCAGGCAGATGTCAAAGGGCCTGAAAGCTGCAGGCTAACCAGGGAAGTTGAAAAAATATTAAGTGTTACTTCCTGCGGGGCAAGTGGGAAAACGTCTCATGTCCCAGGAACGATTGGTGGCCAAAGAAACACGAAGCCCAAATCTCTCTCCCAGCCCCCAAGAGCATCATGAAGGAGTCATTTGATGCAAAGGGACGGTTTAGGAAACCTCTGGAAATGGCCCAAGTAGCCTTGAATCCAGACAGGAACAGGATTTCTCCAAGGGGAGGGCAGAAAGACAGACAGAGCTTCAACTAACATGGCCGAGTGGTCATTTGGCCTCTAGCTAAAGGCGCCTCGATTCAAAGCATTTAGCTGCCCATAGAAGGTTATGACCCTCCGGGCTGTTGTGCTCAAACTACATCGGGGAAGGGAGATTTGCGGGGGGGGGAGGGCTACACTTGGTGGAGAGCAGCCTTGCACAACCAGGAGTCCTCCAGATGTGTGGACTTCATCTCCTAGAATGCCACAGCTGGCACTGGCATTGCTGAGAATTTGGGGAACCGAAATCCACGTGTTCCGACAGCCCGTTTGGGAAGAAAACAGTGGTTTTCTCCTCGAGTTGGGAAGTCCAAAAAGGGTCCCGGAGTGGAGGGCAATCAAGGCCGTTTGGAAACAAGCAGACAGGAAGGACCGGCTCAGAGCACAATATTCAGCGGTGGAACTCCAGGCCACCAGCTGAAATGCGGCCGCCACCCCGGATGGGTTTAGCAGGCGCTTGGGAAATCATTGTGGAGCTTCTGGATGTCGTTGGGCTGCGGGTTTTCTCGTGCTGGGAATCAGCTGTGTTTGTCAGCCATGATACTACGATGGTGTTTTTCAGTGTTTATTATTCTGCTCTATTTATGTACTTAATAAATGGGCACACTGCCCAGGGAATTACGCTGGGCGTGATCTAGAACTCAAAGAAATATGATTCACAGCCGCTACTCTGCGGGCTGCCTATATTATCTCCAGAGTCCGAGGCTCCGTGCTCTTGGTAACTCTCTGCTGAGACCCAGATTTCAAAGGGGAAAAGGAGATTCAGTGGGTGCACTGTGGGTGCTGCACCTGACAGCCACTCCTTCAAAAGGACGCATCTTTTCCTGGGCTTATGTCATTACCATGACACAGTTCCCCAGGAGGCACTCTTGCCTCTCCAGACTGCTGCACGGTCCTCCTCTCCGTACCCACCAACAGGATATTATTTTACTCAGCTTGTGGGCTTTCCAGAAGTAGGCGATCCTGGTTCATGGCACATTTTGATGTAAGAGATGCCTCTTTCCACCGAGAACAAGAAGCCCGGTGGTGCGACTTAACTTTTATTAAATGCACTGGCAGCTTTGGACCAGGGAAAGAAGGCCATGGAGAGCAGAGCAGAAACGGGAGGTCCAAAGACCGGAGAGAAATGGCACGGATGGAGCCTGCTCCATCCAGTGCTGGTCTGAAACCATCTTTCTTTGTGAAACCACTTCTTCACAAAGTGAAAATTATCCAATTCTCTTTCCGACTCTCTGCCTCAGACTTCTGACTGACTCTCTAAAACTTCCACTCTATCATGAATTCGTTTTACCTCACCGGCTATTTTTTCAACATCTTCCGTCATTGCCTTTCCTAATTTTACAAATCTTTCATCCTTTCCCCCCCAAAATCATCCATTTCCCCCCCCATCTGATAAATTTATCTATCACTGGTTCAAAAAAAAAAAAGTCTGAAGTGTATCTTATGTAATTGCACATTTTTCTAATGAACCCCTTCTGCCCTCTCTTGCCATTTTTCTAGTAGTCATTTTTAATCCAAAAGCAAAAATGCCCCAAGCAGGCAAAATAAAAAGACAAACCTCTCCTTTTTCCCCCTTTATCTTTTCGTTTAGGTCATTTTCATTTCAACCACACCATTTCAACCTTATCTCCAAGGTAACTAAATGTCACAGTCGGAGTCTTTGCCTTACCTTTTGTTATGCAGAATCTGCCAGTTATATGCACTCTTTAAAGATAATACTACTGTTCTAAGATTACTGTAAGCCAGTGCTTCTCAACCTGGGCAGCTTCAACTCCCAGAAGCTGGCTGGGGAATTCTGGGAGTTGAAGTCCACACAGCTGAAAGCTGCCAAGGTTGAGAAGCACTGCTGTAAGCTATCACCAAAGTTATTCAAAATTATTTTCTTTCTTTCTTTCTTTCTTTCTTTCTTTCTTTCTTTCTTTCTTTCTTTCTTTCTTTCTTTCTTTCTTTCTTTCTTTCTTTCTTTCTTGTCTCAAGAAAACCAGAAGAGCAGTGTGAGACAATCCTCAGTTTCCCCACTGTTCCCCTTGAAAGTTGAAAAGAATGTTCTTGGGGCGCTAGGCCAGACCAAACCACTCTCTGCTCGGTTTTCTGGATGTGGTCAGAAGCGATGGCATAACCCCCTTTGAAAAAGCATTCAGGAACCCAGAGATCCTAAATGCCAGAGGTATCTCGTCCCCAGAGGCAAGATGGATAACTGATCAGGGGCAGGCCAGGCTCTGGGGTCACGGTGCCTGTTCACCATTCAAGAAATGCCAGGGTGTGGTTTGAAAGAGCAATAGAAACATGACCTGGCTCGTTGTTCTAATCCAGCATCTCGAAAAAAGGGCGAGTCAAAGTGTCCAGCAACCGCGGTGAGTTGTGCTTTCATTTCTAGCTTGCTGGTGAATTTGGCAGGAATGGAAGAAGGGAATGTTTTACCCACCCACGCCACCCCGCAGGAATTGGCCCTGAAACCGTCCCTCCCAAGGTCAAGGGTCTGTGGGGCAGAATCGCTTCCAGGTCTCCTTTCAGAAAGAGGAACCAGCCCAAGGGATCAGAGGCCAGAGAGCTGGGCAGGTGGGCACGAGTCCAACTGTTCTGGAGGGGAAATAAAACCGGCTGCGTCTGGCAGACCGTTTCGGGCAGAGGTGCAGCGCAGAGTCAACCCTGACTCTGTTCACCCACAGCCCAGTGGGGAATGGGGTCGATGCGTCTGATACAGAATAAACTTTCGATCCGTTTTTAAGGGAAACAAAACCCCGGTTCATTCACCACACTGCGCCCCTGATGTCACTTGCCCGATTTTAGCCTTAATGGGTCTCCCGGGCTTAAACCCGCCAAGGCTTACTGCGCTGTGTGAACGCAGCCCACCGCACCCGATCCGTCCTCCGCGGGGAAACAAACCACGGCTTAGCTCAAAGCGGAAACCCGGGCCCTCCTTTCAGAAACCCACATTAAAAAAAGCAATCGCGGAGCAAACGGGGGGGGGATCTTGGCCCTCTGAAAAGGGGCCACAAGGCCGCGCGCAGAGTCGAGCGGGGGCGCTCGGCACCCCGAAACAGCCCAACCAAGCCGGGGGGTCTCAGCCCGCCGCCCCCGCCGCCTCCTCCCGCGCGGCTCCGACGGAGCTTCCGCCGCCGGACAAAAGGCGCCGGCCGGGAACGACGAGCCAGGCTCCGGGGCTCTGCCCGGGCATCGGAGCCCACGGGGCGCAGCCGCCCGATCGCAGCCGCCGCGCCCCGCGGGTTGGCTCGCTCCCCGCCCGCCCCGAGGAAGCGCGCACCGGCTCTGCGCTGTTCCCCGGAGGGGAGCCCGCCCCGGGGAAACCCGGGCGCAGCCAAAGCCCTGCGCGGCCCCCCCGCGCCGACTTACAGGATCCGGCGAGGAAGAGGCACCCGCAGAGCCAGCCGCGCGCCGCCATCGCCGCCGTCCCTCGCGCTCTCCGCGGCCGCCCTGCCCCGTCGGCGCCGCTCCGGAGGTGCGCAGGTGAGCGGAGGCCCGGCGCCCATTGGCTGCGCCGCCCGCCCGCCTTGCCCCGCCCCTGCCCAGGTGAGGCCGCAGTTCCCGCAGAAGCGGCTCCTCCTCCGGGCGGGGGCCGGAGCGCGGCGCGGCGCAGGGGCGCGTCGTCGCCCGGGGGCTCCGCAGGGCGAGGGGCGGGCGGCGCGAACAACCGCCCCGGAGCCACCTGGAGAGGGGCCGGGCGCACCTGGCCGCCCCTGCCCCGCGGCCTGGATCGCTGGGAAGGAGGCTGCCTTTCGGGTGCCGGCCCAAGCCGCCCCGCGTTCGCCCCGAGGGCGCTTCCCGGCCCCGATCGTGGACGGCCTGCCTCCTCCTGCGCCCCGCAGCGGGTGACAGCGAGGAGAGAGGAGGCAGCGCCGCCTGGGCCCCGTTTCCGGTCTCTGGAGCTGGAGGGGCACCGGCAGGACTTTTCAGTCTCGCCCGGTTAGAAATCACCAGCTTTGGCTGTTCTCTTCTTCCTTCAGTGAACTTCAGGAAGAAAAAAAGGGGGGGTGGATTTTCACCATTCCACTGGAGGCTCCGTTTTGTTAAAAAAAGCACTTTTCTCAGGGGAAGGCGAGGCTGGGCCAAGCAAGATTGCTGGAGTTCGAGGAGTTAAACTGGAAGACCTGGCAGAGGCGGTCCGGACAAATGCCCACGCCTGAGGTTGCAGGAGGGCAGGGGTGGCGAAAGGCCTCACAGACCCGGGCCGTGGGCAATATTCCCCGTCCGTCCTCCTGTTTCAGCCTCCAGCTCAGCGTTTCTCAGCCTTGGCACCTTCAAGATGTGCGGACTTCAGCTCCCAGAATTCCCCAGCTAGGTGCTTGGCAGGCTTTGCTTTGCAGCCCACCCCCCAACTAATGATGGTGGGAAATTTTTCTCTTAACCCAATTGTGAATGCCTACAATCTGGAGCGATCGGTGCAAACCCAGTGTGCAACCTCCTCGTCACACCAGTCCCAAATGCCATCTCCAGAAAGCGAACTCGAAAGTCACGCGCTTTCATGCATTATGGACATTTTATATTCCTGTGTTTTTTTCTCTATTACTCTTGTTACGTTTTTGCTATTGTAGCTCTTTGCTTGTTTTATTCCTCCTGGATTTTAGGAAAGGAGAAATCTACCTCCGTATTTTCTTGTTCCTCTGCTCCTGAACTTCCCATTGTTATTCCAATGCATTACTGAATCTTTTCCCCACCACTGACATCTCTCAGATGGAGGTCAGCTAGATTGACCTCTACAGTACCTGATTACAGGCATGCCCTGTTTAAAATTCTTTGTTAAGTGCCTAGATCTCAATACGTCCTGTGAAACATCATGTCTAGCAGCGCTTCTTAGTCCCTCTTAAAAGCTCATCCCCTTGACCCTTTCCTTCTGCCATTGTTTCTAGGCTCCCCTCTCCTTTGTTTGCATTGGTTTAAAGTTTACCTAGGTGCAAGGAATGTATAAAAATCACTGAAACGGTGTGTTGTAGGGAGGAGGGCAGAGAGAGTGTTATCTAGTATGCTTGGCCCAATCCTGGAATTTAAAATTGAGGGTCACTGCCTTGCCCCTTCTGCAAAATTCACTGACACACGTTCCTCTCTGTCCGACAAGACAGAAGGCGGCTTTAAAAGAAGGGTCGGCTTTGAAATAAGAAGACCTGCATTTCATAACTCTCTCAGGATGAAAAGAGCAAAGAGAGAAGACCTCAAAGATACAGGCTGTGCCACGTTTGGGGCTGGTTTCGTGGCTGTGAGAAGCGGCCTTGAGCATGAAGAGGAAGCACAGGTTTCAGCAGGAGCGGTTCCTGTTCTAAGATGGCATGTGGCGTTTTATTGCGGTGAAATCCGCAGCTGTGGCGCAGAGACAACGGCTGTCTCTCCAGGTGGGTAAATAGAGAACGGACTGGGACTCTGAGGAGCTTCCTTGAAAGAGAGGCCAGCGGAGCCCGTTAGAACTTCCTTGTAGGTCAAATAAACCCCCTTCCGTATCTGATAGGCCCGTGTCTCTTTAGCACTCTACTCCCCGTGGCTCAAAGTGGCATTCAGAGAAAAAAAGGTGCACTGGAGATGCGTTGTAGATGACCATCCTAGGGTCGCCACCCTCCATTAGAGAAGAATTACCTGTCCGATCGTTGCGCCACAAAACGGGTCTGAGCTTGGTGCCGAAGCCAAAAGATGAGGTGCAGAATGCAGGGTTGCTTTTATTAAGGTACCAGAACAAAAGGACTCCAGCCTGTAAGGCGGCAAGAGCCCCGAACACAAATGGATTACAATCTTTATGCAGTGGAACCTCAGGTTACGAACGCTTCTGTTAATGAACTTTTCGTGTTATGACCAGCTCCGGCCGCAAAATTTTGCTTCGGTTTGCGAACTCAGCCTCGGGGTACGAACAGGATCCGCGGCCATTTTCCCTCCCATGACACGGTCCACGGCCATTTTTCCGCCCCTGACACGTGGTCGTAGGGAGGGAGACTCTCCCTCCAAGCAATAGCCGCCTCCCTGTCCTCCACACCAGAACGGATTAATGGTAATTACATTGAACCTTATGGGGAAATTTCCTTCGGGTTGCGACCAATTCGGGGTGCGACCAGAGTCACGGAACGAATTAAGTTCGTAACCCGAGGTTCCACTGTACTTCCCAAATTCCCTCCCCAGCTCTTCATTGGTCAGGTACTATGGAGTTCACAACCTATCAGGTACGCCAAATACAACTTCCGGTTGTCCCGCCTTAGTTACATCTCCCACTACCCTACTCTGAAGCCCCTTGCCCTCATTTACAGTTATCCATATTTGGGGCTTCCGTGTCATTTTAAAGGCTATCTTGTCCTTGCAGGCTGCAGTCAAACTGACTGCACCCTGTTGCAATTATCTACATTCTTCTCCCCTCTATGTGGCGCAAGCAGCTTTAAGCCTATATCAGTGTTGTCCAAACTTGGCCACTTGGCCACTGATAAGGGAAAAGGGGAGGGAGATAACATGCTGGGACACTTGCAAGGGAGCCCACGACCTGGAAAACAGGATGTGTGAAATTTAGATATAGGCCAGTGTTGTGGCTATGTTATGGCTGTGAGAGCTGGACCATAAAGAAGGCGGAGCGCCGAAGAATTGATGCCTTTGAACTGTGGTGCTGGAGAAGACTCTTAAGAGTCCCCTGGACTGCTAGGAGGTCAAACCAGTCAATCTTAAAGGAAATCAACCCTGACTGCTCATTGGAAGGATCGATAATGAAGCTCAAGCTCAGATACTTTGGCCACCTAATGCGAAGAGAGAAGTCTTTGGAAAAGACCCTGATGCTGGGAAAGACTGAAGGCAAAAGGAGAAGAGGACGGCAGAGGATGAGATGGTTAGACAGCATCCCTGAAGCAATGAGCATGAAACTGAGCAAACTCAGGGAGGCAGTGAAGGACCGGAAGGCCTGGCGCGATATGGTTCATGGGGTCACGAAGAGTCGGACACGACTTAACGACTAAACAACAACAACAACAACAGTGTTGTCCAAACTTGGCCACTTTAAGATGAGTGGACTTCAACTCCCAGAATTCCTTAGCCAGCCGTGGGAGTTGAAGTCCACTCATCTTAAAGTGGCCAAGTTTGGACAACACTGGCCTATATCTAAATTTCACACATCCTGTTTTCCAGGTCGTGGGCTCCCTTGCAAGCGTTCCAGCATGTTATCTCCCTCCCCTTTTCCCTTATCAGTTGCCCCAACGGTGGGTGGTCAGGCTCATTTCTCTTCAACCTGGCGTTGGTATGGCCTTAGCTCCACGTATGAACCGGAGGGCGGGGGGGAGATTAACCCCCTTCTTCTGACCCTTCAAGATCCTGGGTACTAAATGGCACGTCTGAGGCTCTTCCAGGCTTATTAGCCATACCTTTTTGGATCATGATGTTCCTTCTGTGATTATGATTATTTTCAAGGAAAAAGGATTCCTTTCTGTTCCTTCTGTAGATACGGTTACGTTCAAGGAAATCCAGGCCAGCCGTTCCTAAAGCAAAGCCTGACATTGTTTTATCGGTGCCCTGCGAGAGAAGGAGATCGCTTTGCTTTGCCTGCAGGAGGTCTTTGTAGACCTGAAGTGTCTTTGTTCACTTCCAACGTTTTGAGGTCGGCGTTCTTGGCGCGTTTCCTGAATATCTGGGAAACCTAAGAGTGAAAGAAAGCCGGCTTTGGTTCAGTTACGTAGATTAAGCCAAAAGCCATCATCTACTTGGTAAAGCCTCTTTTTGAGCCGTTGCTACGGTTTGCGTGGCCCTAAAGAACACACTCTCAAACCAAAAAGAGCGGTGATGTGAAGCTCATCTAACGAAGTTGATCTGAAATATCGATAAAGGGTTTTCGGTTCTAAAAGCGATTTGGGGAACAAAAGCATGGCCTTAGTTGCTCGCGCGCATGACCTTCCTTCCAAACTGCTAGGCGAAAGGAGGGTTGGGCAGGTTTTTATCCTGCCATTTCCCTACGTTGCAATTAATGTTTTAACATGATTCTGTTCTGCTGGAGAAAATGACAGCTTCCTTGTTTGTTCCTGTGTTTTATTGTGGCTTCCTTCGCAATCTTTTTCGCGTGATCCTATTCATTGTATTTTAAATCTCCTGAATGCTTCCCAAGACTATGTTTATTCGTCTTACAAGCTTCTAGATCAGTGTTTCTCAACCTTGGCAACTTTAAGATGTGTGGACTTCAACTCCCAGAATTCCCCAGTCAGCAAGCTTTTTCTCATGATCCTATTCGTTGTATTTTAAATCCCTTGAATGCTTCCCAAGACTATGTTTATTTGTCTTACAAGCATCTAAATCAGTGTTTCTCAACCTTGGCAACTTTAAGATGTGTGGACTTCAACTCCCAGAATTCCCCAGCCAGCCTGGCTGGCTGGGGAATTCTGGGAGTTGAAGTCCACACATCTTAAAGTTGCCAAGGTTGAGAAACACTGTTCTAAAGCAACAGAGTTTGATCAATCCTTATGTCTTGTTTCTCCAGACCACTCTCCATCTTGCACCTGAAGAGATACCAGAACATACAATTGTATCGCATCACTTAATATTGTTATGCAGTTGTTAATATTGCAAATATTGAGACTGCCATAATATTGCAAATATTGAGAATGCCATGTGGCCCATAAGCAAACATTGTTTGGCCACTGTTTGAAAGACAGTAGCAAGCTCTTGAAAACATGTGAAGGATGACTGATCATCATCCTCTAAAATGGTCCTCATTATTACCCTAATAAGTATCACCCACTCTCCGATGCAGCCCAAAGTCACTCTCAAATTTACTAAGGGAGAAAATAAGGCTCCCAGTATTTCCATGGAACATATGCCTTACTTTTTTTATTGTTTAGCTCCCTTAAATAGCTGTCAGGCCAAGATCTCCCTCTGCCTCTTCTTCGCATTTCAAGATTGCCACTCCCAGGGACACTGTAGACGTGGGTAATTTTGGTGCCTTAGCTCTTCTTTTCGGTAATTTGGTAATGTGATCATTCAAATACCTGCTTTATCTCCCAAAGAAAAAGCTGGGCACCCACCCGGTTACATTTTTTGTGAGGGGAGAGTGCATCAGAGAATAATCTTTATTTAAGATTAAGAGAAAGAATGGAGAATATACTTCTCCATCACATGCAAGAATGGGCTGGGCTCTGGTGGCTGTTATTAAGTGCCAGGCCTGTCAGTTCTAACCTCAGCCATGATTTGACTGTGGTGTGAAGGAAAGTAGAGCTGGAAATGGGGAAGGACTGAGCAAGCCATCAGAAGGTCACTGAGAAAAGATTACTGAGACCTGAAAAAGAAGAAGGCATGAGAAAGAAACTCAGAATAACCCAACCTTGGTTTTGTTGAAGTAGGGCAGAGAGAAGCCTGGGCAAGCTTTCAAGGTTCTGTCATTCTACAATCAAGAGCATTCCTACAATCTCTTCCGTCCCTACTGTTGGACCCAACTGAGCCGGTGGGGACTGTCCCCCTTTCAGAGATGTGTCCATTTGAGTTTCAGGCGCATTGCAACTGTGACCCAAAGGCAGGGGTGGTGGAATGACAATGGCCACCCAAGACATTCTGCAGCTGGCCATAGACATGTTCTTCATGAAACTGGATTTGGGGGTGCTATTTGGGAGGTTGGGCTTATGAGACAAATTAGGGGTGCAATTAGGGGAGACAAATTAGTCTCCCTGATGGGCAGCTTCACCCTTGATGTTAGAGCTCCCTAGACCTTTATTTTGGGGGACTTCAACTTAACCCCCCGGGGAGGGAAGACGTGGCTCATGAGATTGTGGCCACCATGACAACCATGGGCCCATCCCAGGTGATAATTGGCCCAAGTAACTACATATTAGATCTATTGTCTTGAAGCAGCTGAGATAATATTCCCATCACCCCCTCCTCATGGTCAGATCACCTTTTGGTTTCTCTGGAGTTAACCTGTGACAAAGATTTCAGCATGGAAAAGGACATATTTGATCAGTCAACCATAGACACCTCATGGACCCTGGCGTTAGTTTACAAAATGATTAAATGAGTGTTTCTCAACCTTGGCCACTTTAAGATGGGTGGACTCCCACTCCCAGAATTCCCCTGGGAGCGGAGGTCCACCCATATTTAAGTGCCCAAGGTTGAGAAACATTGGATTAAATTCAAGATTTCACCAGGCTCCAAATTTAGGCAGATTGGCAGCTCCAGACTTTACATTGTAGTTGCTTAACATGGATTACTTCTGTGGAAGGGGCAAGACAGTCTGAATAAATCTCTCTGCTTGATATAGTCAGAAAAAAACCATTTACTGTATAATACTTCATGCAACAGTAAGTAATGCACTGATTATCTGGGATAAATACAGGAAAAGAATACGCCCAGATTTTTTTTTCTCCTCTTGCTTCATTATTAAATGTTTATTTTTATGAAGAACAAAACATGAAGAAAATTGTTCAGTGGAGAGAGAACAAGTCATTCAGATTGCAAGATTGGATTAATAACAAGACTAAGATAAAAATCTTTTGAGACTCTTAACTGCACAATAGCTGGGCTGGTTCACCTGATGGGTTTCAGTCTCTTGAAATAGATAGCATACAGTAGTGTGAAAACAACTGCAGAAATTGGGTTGAACTGAAAAAACTATGATTTAACACATGAATTAAGCACATCCAAAATGTCGATTTCTCTATCCTAGTTCATTTTTGAAGCATTTCCAAAACCCTGTTTTTCAGTAAGGTGGGTAGATTTTATTAGAACTTAAGGTCTTGGTGACTGGCTCACAGTTGCCGATATTCATGCTTTGCTTGGAGCTGAGTAACCATTTTTGCTCTTTCAAATACAGTATTGCGTTCTGTTATTCCCACCACACGCCAGATAGACTGAAAAGCAATTCTTGCCATGATGTAGGGAAGCCCCCCATTTATTCCTTTGCCCTTATTCTTTCCTCCCTTCCTCCTTCCTCCTGCTTGTTTCAAGCTCTTCTTAAAGGGACCGCTTCTCTAAAGCAGGGTTCCTCAACCGTGGCAACTTTAAGACGGGTGGACTTCCAACTCCCTTGCTGGCTGGGGAATTCTGGCAGCTGAAGTCCACCCGTCTTAAAGTTGCCAAGGTTGAGGAACCCTGCTCTAAAGAGCTGAGCATCCTCCACCCTTCCACGCAACTCTTCCTTCTCCCCAGCTCATGCCACCCAGCAAGGGGGCACTTTCCACACGGGCAGCAAACCTCGCCAACCCGGAGTCTTGTGGAGGGAGCACAGGGTTCTGCTGCCCAGGCGTCCCCGGGGTTCACTGGCCACACGGCGGGGCTGCAGGCTTGCAATCTCTGCCAGGGCTATGCCACTCCTCGCCACGAGCCACTGACGTCGCCTCTAGTCCCCTGCGGGGCCACCCAGGCTGTCGAGGGGAGCCCAGTGCGCCCCACTTTTGCTTCGGGCAGCAAGGTGGGCCAGGCTCCCCGGAGACTCCCGTGGCTGGGATGCAGTGGCTGAGGGCGACCTGGAGGACTTGCCCGCAGGCAACCAGGCTGGGCTGGAGGTCCTGGGGGGCCTGAACGGATGCTCCGCGAGGAGCTCCTTCCCATAACCCAACCTGGTTGGGCAAACCTGCTGTTCCTGCCCTTGGTTCAGAGTGTTGTGTGAAAACCACAGAGAAGGCAAAAGTGATCAATCCCATGATTATTGCTGTATCGGTTTCTGAGGTTAAGTAGCCGAGAGTGGGCCAGGGAGTTACCGAAGGGCATCGGTGGGGTGCCGGGTGTCAAGGACCCTGTGTCTGGCTCTCCTGGTTGAGTAAGCCTCATCATATTACAGAGCATGTCCCATGGAATTAAGTGGAGTCAATCTCTTGTGCCTCCAAATTCTAAATGTAGAGACGGTGCCCAGAAATGTGCAGCTTCGGTAGGCCACCCAGCATTTCCTCCCTCAGACCACCCAGCAAGATCCACCAGGTGGTCCCTTCGGTGCCCAAAATGGAAGAGGAAATGGAATCTGCAGCCTCTGGAGAGATGCATTGGGCCTTGGGAATGGGGCACCAGATTTTTTTTTTTAACTAATAGTTCTATATTGGGAAACGAGTAGTGCAATCTTTGTATTTATTTACAGGATTTCTAGAATGGCTTGGTAGGCAGAAGTATAAGTCCTCTGTAAGGTTGTGCAAAGAACATTTGATCTGGTCCAGTGTTTCTCAACCTTGGCAAATTTTTTGCTTTGGGCAGCCAGACAGGCCGGGCTCCCCGGAGACTCCCGTGGCTGGGATGCAGTGACTGAGGGCGACCTGGAGGTCTTGCCCGCAGAAACCAAGCCACCAACTGGGAGGTGTGTGAAAAAGATACGCTCGGGGCTTAATTTTGGACTGTTGGAGGGGGGCGATTAGTTTGCTTCTCAGAGGCCTCTTGTGCTGCTCCCACTTTTTAAAATTTGGGGGGAAAAAGAGTCAAATTTGTCCTAAAAGGAGGTCTTACAGGCATTTGAAGGCTTAAGAATAAAAATGTGGATGAACTGCTGCTCAGTTCCTATTCCAACCTTAATTTAAGAAGGAAGGAATTGCCCATCTGAAATTTTGCCACCCAACTTTGGACACGCCGTCCGTATGTTGCTGAGGGTGCTCGCAGCCCAAGAAGCTGAGAGTTACCTCCCCTGTTGCAAATCAGAGGCCTCCTTGCAGCTCCCCCCTCAAATTCAAAGGCGGTTTCTCCACAAGGGCCACATCTGAATTCATCTTTCACCACAAGCCAAAGGAGCCTGCTTTTAAAATCTCGGTGGCAGAAGAACGTTGGGTGGAATGTAGGTAGCACTCGTACACTTCACATCTAGGTTTGCACAATAAGCGCGTAATAGAGTGGAATCCCACATGGCAATCCTAGGCCTTGCACCTCTCTAGTCACCCAAGAGGCAATGGCAAAGTTGGCTCTCACGGTTTTACTGTACAGTCCAGGCTTATACTGCGTGACTTCCACCTCTTCCCAAAATGGAATGCCTTCGTGGGCATCTGTTTGACTCAAATGAAGAGGTGGACAGACTGTCAGGACCAGGTTGAAGAGACTATGCGTGGAGTTCTTTTGTGACAGCTTTAAAAAACTTGTCCGTCGTTGGCAGAAGCATGTAGCGAATGCCGGTGATTACGTGGAGAAGTAAATGCAGGTAATTTTAAGGATCTGCTTGGGTATAGCATGTTATGAAAACAAAGCAATTGCATTTTGTGAATCTGGATTTAGCAAACCCGGTACCTGAGTGACAAGGTGACCAAGGAACGTGTCAGATATTCATCATGGGTGGATGACCCCGTCCAAAGAGTGCTGATTAATGGCTCCACTTAGATTGGAGGACCATAAGGCTCTGCCCAGGGCCTGTGGTCTTCAACATGACTTGGATGGACATAAGGGGACACCCGAAGTTTGCAGATCATGCCAAGTTGGGAGGGGTGGTGGTGTAGATAAATTTCAAGGAGATCTAGACAGGCTTGAGCAGTGGGCTGAAATGAATTGGATGGAATTTAACAGGCAGAAACATGAATTTCTGCATTTGGGTAGGAAAAAAGAAAGGCGTAAGTGTAGGATACGGAAGACCTAGCTTGGCAGTAGGACGTGTGAAAGGGATCTGGGCATCCTCGTTGATCACCAGTAACACTAGCCAGCAGAGTTGTGCAGCTGCGAAAAAGGCAACTGCTCCCTTGGGATGTGTTAACAGCAGCATAGAGTCCACGTCCTGGGAAGTCATTGTTCCCCTCTCCATTGGCTGGTTCAGACCCTATTTGGAATCCAGCGCCCAGTTCAAAAAGGGCCATGACAAATTGGAGCAGGCTCAGAAACGGGGACCCAAGATGTGAAGGACCTTGGAAACCAAGCTGTTTCTGGATACGTTTAACTTGCAGGAGAGACAAGAGAGATAGGATTTAAAAAAAAACCAAGTTGTGTCAACTCTCAGTGATCACACAGACTTTCTCATGGATGATCTGTCCCAACCTGGACCTTCAGGTCTCCCAGCAACTTGCCCACGGCCACTCTACTCAAGTCCATCCCACTTACTGCTGTGTGTCAGAGACCGGGCACAGCATTAGTACCTGGACGCCTTACGAGACTCACCAGCTGCCGGAAGGGAGGTTCTGGGTCACCACGCAGACACTCTTCCTCTTCGCCTGATGCCACCACCGTCCACCCTGCTTTGAGCGTTATGCTCTCCAACTGTGGGGAGAGCGCCAACGCAAGTCTGCCCAAATGGGCACCGTGACCCAAGGTTCTCCTCCCCATGGGCAGACCCGAGGCAGCCCCCGAACAAAAACAAACCAAAGTGAACCCAGCAAGGCAGCTATTTAATTATGTTCCTTTTTTCCAAAACGCAGGGTTTATTTAAAAAAGAGAAAAACAAAGAGAACTGCTATCCTGATCAATTGATGCATCATCTCGGGGAGAGGAAGACGGCGACTCCTTGGGGCCCGCTCCAGTCCTTGGCACTCTGCACCATGAGCAACCTTTCCTCTTTCCAGCAACGTGGAGCCACGTTAAGGGAACGTCAAGGAGCAGCCTTCCAGGCGGAAGGGAGCCCATCCGGGGAGAGGGAGGAAGGCAAGCGGGCGGGGGCTGCACAGAGCTCAACTCCCTCGCTTGGCAGGAGCAGGGCCTGGGGGGGGGATCATCCCAGGAGGTCCCAGTCACACTGGTGGGAGTGGGGAACTGTGCAACATAACTACGTGAGATTGCATGCAAGGGCAGGCAAGCTGGAGTCAGCTGGAGCGCACGAGCGAGAGGCGATGCTGAGCAAAACGGCAGGGCTGGGGGAGGGAGAACACAACTTGGGGATTATTTATTTTAGGGTCCTACGAACCAAGAGTACTTTTGTCAACGTCGAGCTTGGAGGGCCCAGCCAAGTCTGAGCTGAGAGGGAGCACTGGGCAATGTTGAGTGTCCTGAGCTGAGCCTGGCCCCAAGGGCGGGGACCCTGCTTTCTGATCCTGTACGAGAGAGACAAAGGCTGGCTTGGAAGCACTAGGCAGCTGGGAGTCCCAGCCTTCTGCTGTGCCCAAAAGGGCTGTGCCTTGACCAAGGCCCTCCCTGCCGGTTGGTGGCTTGTCAGTGGGTCTCCTTAATGATCACCTCCACGCCATGCTGTCGGAGCTGTGCTCGTAAAATCAGGTTTTTGTTTTTCAGATCTTCAACCTGTGAGCAGAAGGAAAGGAAAGAGCTGGAGCTGGGTTGGACGACAATTCCTAGACTCTTCTGGCTCTGAGCACTGGGCAGGTTTCTCAACCAGGGCAACTTTAAGATGTGTATCCACACACCTTAAAGTTGCCAAGGTTCAGGAACACTGCTCTGGAGAGTTCAAACTGGCACAGTGCCTGGACTTTCAATAGCAGTCATGGGGGGCAAAGGGAGAAATACACATCTGAGGGACCCCATCCGGCCATGTGACAGCAGAGCAAAGCAACATGGAAGTCTTCCTTGGTTAGACTCCATGGGACAACCTTCCCCAACCAAGATGTAAATATCAAGCCCAGAATTCTTGGCAATGGCCACGCTGACCAAGGAAGAGGCATTCTGAACTGCACCTGCACCTCCAGAGGGTGTCTAGGTGGGGGAAAGTTTGCAATTTCCTGATTGCTCCAGAACAGCCCATCCTAGACACTTGAGGGGCCCATGATGAGAAATCCAAAGCTGCAAGGGTTCCCTCCAGAAACAGGTGGGGCTCTCACCTTACCTGCTGTCGCAAGACTTCATTGTCCACCTGGAGCTGGTCCAGGCCCTGCAGTTCCTCAGAAAGACGGATGTTGTTTTGTCTCAACTCCTGAATATAGTCACAAGCTTTAGAGAGGATCCCTCCTTTACTCTGCAGAAGGAGGAAGAGAAGGACTGAACAGGAGAGATAATAACCCCATCAACTTTGAGGGAGCTGTCATTAAGGCTTTGGTCACCACTTTTAATGAAGAGATGGCTGAACCTTCTGGATAATCACTCCCCAAACTTCCTGGACTGAAGATTAGAGCCAGGTTGCTCTTGTACCGCCAACGAGCTAATGGCTAGATGCCCAGTAGATCACTAGCTAGAGAACAAGTAGTGCAAAATCTGCTACAGGGAGGAACCTGTGGCCCTTCAGGTGTCTGCTATATGACAACTTCCAGTAACTTCAGCCACATGAGCCAATGATGAAGGATGCAGATGTCTTGCAATGACATCTTGCAGCATCCTTCAGGAACCCCTCAAGTTCTAACCAATACAGGTAATCCTTGGGTTATAACGGCAATTGGGACTATAATTTTGGTCACTAAGCGATGCGATTGTAAAGTGTGATGTCATGTGACCATAATGCTTAGTGACAGAAAGTCCAGTCCCAACTGCTGTCATAACCCCACGACCATGCAAGTCATTAAGGAGGAAGAGGCAGGAGTCCCAGGCAAGAAGCAGGGGAGGTGTGCGGGTACTTGGGATGTGTATGTTTATGTGCCGTACGTGGGCACTGGGAAGCATGGATGGGCCAGTGAGTGCCAGGTGGGCTCTGGGGAGCGTGAGCAGGTGCTACTGAGTACGAGTTCCTGAGTACTCTGTAGTGGGGCTCCTCAGAAAAATGGTGGGAATGACTTATGGGAGCAACTTGCGACCTTCCCTGCCAGCTTCCCCATTGACTTCGCTTGTGGGAAGCTGGCAGGGAAGGTCGAAAACGGTGATCACGTGACTGCTGCTTGCTGCGATGTCATAACCGCAGGCCAGACACCTGAGCACCTGGATTGTGATCACATGACCGTGGGGACACTTCAATGGCTGAAACTTTGCAGACTGGTCTTAAGTCCTCCTCATTCAGTGCCGTTGTAATTTTGAACAGTCATTGAACGAGTGGTTGTAACTCGAGGACTACCTATATGATCAAATTCAAGTGAAAGCCCACCAGTAACCTTGGCAGTGAAGGTAACTGCTGAGAGGTCTGACCTCACTAATATCTCCACCATCACTAACCCCAAACCCCGTCTCCCTATAGCAAAACAGCTCAACTACTCTCACCTGCCCAGATTTGGTGTTCTCCATAGAACAGTCAGGAATGATCTTGGAGAGCTGCACAATCCAGTTGTTGATCTTGTCCCTGCGCCGGCGCTCCACTGCAGGACAGAAAAGGGTTACAGCTGGGTCACTCCTGGTTCTCAAGAGGAGCAGCTGCGCCATCCAGAACAATCCACTGCCCCAGCTCTATAGGCCGGCCATTTCCCCACACTTCTCTGACCCTGCTCACAGGAGCACAATGCGGTAATGATTCATCTCAACGTAACTTTAGTTGACCACAGTGGGTGCACGCGACAGTTTCTCATTCGCTGTCCTAGAATTCAGAGAAACCTTTCAGAACCCACAGAGAAATAAAATAAACGATTTGAAACGTGCAGCAATGGTTGCTTTTAGAGGGTACCCTCATGGGAGGACTCTGCTTCAATGATGAGCATGCAGGAATAATTAAGACATGAACTGAGAGGGAAAATATTACTGTAAAATATGCTGGAAGAAAAAATGGGTGAACCTGGAGGTCCATTCCCTGCCTTTCCATGCATGGGGGTGACTAAGATCGGATGGATAAATCTGTACCTGACTGGCAGGCAGGCAGACACTGTTGGATGATTGTATGGTGGTCTATGACTGTAATAAAGATTTGATTTTGATTTACTGGTTAACTGAAAGGCTGACTGAATGTTGCGTCAACTAAGAGCAAAGGGGCTGGCAAGTGCCACTGCTCTGTGGGGTGAGCTGAGGCAAACAGCGAATCACATTTACCACGGTAAGAGCCCTATTCAGGGCTACACCAGGCCACTGAAAGTGAAGAAACATGAACATTTCTCTACTCTTTTGCCCTCTCAGAATGCCACCCAGCAGCCATTTATAAAATAACCTAGATCCTATTGGGCACGGATGGGTGGGAAGACCATCTGCTGGACTGCTGCTAAGCATCTGGAAGATAACATTGAGCAGATCTAAGCAATTTTATGATATGAACAGAGCTAGTCCCGAGGAAGTGGTTAAGACTATGCTTTGCAAGGTTATGCTTTGCACGAGTTTGAATCTGTGAGTCCTGATGAAATAGACAGTGATCTCTGGCATCTGCTTTCTCACCTGTTACCTAAATCCACGTCCACCCTGCAGGTGACAACCTCTAGAGAAATGGGTGGGCTGGGTGAGGGCAGAGGTAAATCCATCCTTGCCTTGAAGAAGGTGATTGTGAACTCCTTCAAGCAGCTTTCATTTTGCCTCAGAATTTGCCTCAGAATTTCTGGACCAGTCTCCAATCTTTCCTTTCTTGGGAAGGCTGTTTAGGAGGTGGGGCTGCAGATCTCAGAGAAACAGATTATGTGGACCTGTTTCAGGCATGGGCACGGCACTGAGATGACACTGAACACTGTTATGGATGACCTCTGGCAGACTTGGAAGGAGGAGTGTGACCATCCCGGTGTTGCTTGATCTCTCTTCGATACCATAAATCTTGGTATTCTTTTGGACTGCCTTTGAGGGAGTAGGAGCACAGTTCTGCAGGAGTCCCTTCCTTCCTAAAGGGACAGTTCCAGTCGATGATAGCATCTGGGCAGAGATTAGGCTATTATCAAGTGCCACAGGGCTTGATGCTCTCCTCACTGCTATTTAATATCTAGCCAGTGGGAGATGTCATCTGTTGACCCAGAATTAGGTATCATTAGCACACCAAAGATATTCAAGTTTAAATCTCAATCTTGGGCCAAAATCGTGAGGTGCTAAGATGGTCTTCAGGTGTCTGGAGGCTATTGAGGTCTCAATAGGGAGGAATAGCTTAGGAATAATTCAGCAGCTCTCCAATTCCAGAGAAATACCATATTTAGCCTTGGACAAGGTCTTGTACCTGTAGACAGAATTGGCTTTTAACTTGGGAGTCATCTTGGATTCATAGCTCCTGACTGAGGAGCAAGTGGTGACCATAGCTAAGGGGGCCTTTGCACAGTTCCGTCTAGAGTAACAGTACGATGCCTTCTGAAATGAGAGGTTCTACAGGCAGTCCTCACTTAATGACCACAATAGGGACTGGAAAAATTGGTTAAGCGGGGCAGTTGTTAAGAGAATTGGACCCAATTTTATGACCTTTTTTGCGGTGGTCGTTAAGCAAATCACTGTGGTTGTTAAGCAAATCATGCAGTCATTAAGCGAATCCAGCTTCCTCCATTGATTTTGTTGTCAGAAGCCCCCTGGGAAGGTCGCAAATGGCGATCATGTGACCCCAGGATGCTGCAACTGTCCTAAGTGCAAGTTGGTTGCCAAGTGCCCAGATTGCGATCACATGACTGCGGGGGTGCTGGGATGGCCATAACTTTGGGCACTGGTCATAAGCCACTTCTTTTAACACTGTTGTAATTTCGAACGGTCACTAAAGGAATGGTTGTTAAGTGAGGACTAACTGTACTCAGTTGGACTACTGCAGTGTACCTTACAGCTCCCTTGAGGAGCATTCAGAAGCTGCAGCTGGTCTAGAATCAGTGGCTCACTCCCTGATTTGCCACTATAACACCAATACTTTGAGAACAGCACTGGCTACTAGTTGGCTTCCAGGTGAAATTCAAAGTGCTGGTTGTCACCCTTAGAGTCCTTCCTTGCTCAGGACCCAAATACCAGCAGGACTGCCTACATCCAAGAGTATCTGCCTATCCAACAAAATCTTGTAAACTGGGCTCCTTCCAGATGTCTATGCAGAAACACCAAAGCAATAGGGTCGAATTTAAAGTCACAGAGACCATAAACACCATAGTGGGTTTAAAAAGAAAATGGTGCCAAATCAATTGGAAAAGGCCTGGATCTGGCTGCACTAGGGATTTTCTGCCACGATCAAAACCAGAGAAAGCCCCCTCTTTTCCTGTACTCCAGAGCTCTGTGTGTTTGGACAAGCTAAGTAAGGGTAGATGGAGAGACAAGCGACAGACTCCACGACATTCAACAACTTTATAAGGAGCTCCCACGTGGTCTTGCCTATTCATCAGACATGGCCCTCACCTTTCCTTCAGGAGTTCAAGGCAGCCTCCACGGGGATCTTCCTTTATACTTATCCCCACAATAGCAATCTTGGGAGGAAGGTTGGGCTGAGAGAATGTACCTTGTCCAGAGTCACCCAGTGAGTTTCCATGGCTGGTGGTGGATTTGATCTCCCCAGTTCTACTCCAACAACCTAACCACTATACCAGTGTTTCTCAACCTCGGCAACTTTAAGATGTGTGGACTTCAACTCCCAGAAGCGATCTTCCTCACCTTCGTTGTGCTGCGCCCGACGCTTCTCATCCCGTGTTGTCCGTGGAGCTTCCGACTTCCTGGGAAAAGCAAAAGGCAGATCTAATTCTACACTCAAAGCTGCATTGTTAAATTTACATTGTGTCATAATTTAAGAGAGGACTTCTATAAATGCTGTATCGTTGGTATATGACACCGGTTAAGCTGTTAAAAATGTACAAAGGAATATCACATGAATGCTGGAAGTATGAAAAGGAAGGGGGCTTTTCATCATGGATGGACTTGTGAAAAAGCAAAGAAATTTGGGCGCAAACTCATACATTGATGCAAAAGATATTGTGGATTAATATTATGATGAAACCGGAATTATTTCTATTGGGCCTTATGGACACTGGAAAAGAAATATGGGAAACTAATATTGTGAATGGTAACTGTGACAAGATTATTTTCCATCTGTTTTCCATTTGTTTTTTTTAACTTTTTATACTTTAATTATGTTGAAACATTCTAATAAAAATATTTTTAAAAATAATTCTACATTCAAAGTTGCATTCACAAATCCCAAGAGAGTCCCTAGCAAACCAATTCTGGCAAGTCGGAAACACCAAGAAAAAAGCCCCCCCAATTCAGACGTCGGCCAGAATGACATTAAATATGGGGACCGGCACTCACGGTGAGTAGGGGTGCGTCCTGGGGGCAATGGACCGCTGGGTTCCGCTCTGTAGCACCTCCTGTGGTGACATCATGACAAAAAATTGCCCTGATTCAAAGTGGGAGAGAGAAAGCCTGGTTTTACAAAATACTCTAAAACTACGTAACAACAACTACATATACAGAAGACGCTATGTTCAAACAAGTAAGAACGACTGTCGTGGCCTGATTTTCACAACATGCTGAAAAGAAGGGTTGGGTTTCCCCTGAATGACCAACCCATTTCAGTCCAGCAAAAAGTGCTGTGGAAACCCAGCCTGAGGTCCGTGCCATTTCTGTACTGAATTTTTTTTTAAAAGTTATCTTGTGTGAATCAGATGGATTTCTTCTTCCAGTGTGGTACGATAGTTCTTTTAACTAACCTCTGTGCCTGAAAAGTCCCCAATTCTTGATGTTCTGAAGCATTCCAGAAACTGGAGATGTAGTCAAGAACACCTCAACCTGAACACACCACTATCAATCCAGATTCACACCCAAAATGTGGCAAGTTCAAACAATGGGTTCCAGCTCCTGAATTACATCTCCAGCAAGTCAACTGACACCAATTCTCATTCAGTACTCTCTATGGTACCCATATATACGGTTCTGTTTTTGTTCTGTTAACCTCATTTTAAGTTCAACATTGTATTACGATAAATTATTTCTGTGATCTAGTGACCCATATTAAACTTAAAGCTGTTCCCCAAACAAATAGGGATGCAAACACTGGCAAAGGTTTTCACTGGGTTCAAATAACAAATCAAGCTGAGCTCAAAGAAGAGCTGAATTGTGAAGTTCCTTATTTCACACAGTGGCATCCTTTCCTAGATCAGAAGACCCTTCAGACAATCACTCACCCCCTGGTCATCTCACAGCTTGACTACAGCAACATGCTCTACCTGGGGCTGCCCTTGAAGATCCCCTGGAAGCTTCAACTGGTCCAGAAAACAGCAGTGATGGACATGCCTCAGGATGCCCATGGAACATCCCTGTTTCATGAGCTGCACTGGTTGCCAGCTTACTTCTGGCCGCAGTTCAAGGTGCTGGTCATTATCGACATGGCACAGGGCCTGGTGACTTGAGGGACCGCCCGTTTCCCATAGTATCTGCCCGGCTGATTCAATCAGGCAGGATTGGCGCTTCGATTAAACGACGCCACCTCTTGGGCCTCCAGAAGCATGCCTTCCCTGCCATCTGGAATGAGGCTCCCCCAAGATCTAAATGGCCCCCACTGTGCTGGTGTTTTGAAGACACTTGAAGACCTGACTCTTCTCCCAGGCCTTTGGCGAGGGTGACTGAGGGCCCCTTTAGACTATGTGTGTTGTTTTCCTTTGTTCCTGTCTGGTTTTGTCATCCTGCCATCTTTACCCCTTTTTTCATCTTTTTTCTTGTTTTTAATATTTTAAACAATTTATAAACCACCCAGAGTTGCTGGGAGTCGGGCAGCATACAAATTTTGATGATGATGATGATGCTTGAAAAGTATAGAAAGTTAAATCTACCTTCTCTTATTAGTAATTTTAACTTGCACACTAAAAATCCTGGATTATATCTTTAAAAAAATATCCTGTAAATTCATTTAAAATAATGGGATAATATCAATGTAGAAAGTAATCACAAAAAGGAAGTAAGTCTTGAAGTAAAATTACATATGGATCTTCCAAAAAGTATTCAAGCAATTCTAGACCATCTGTGTAGCTCTTTTTTCATTTGCATCAGATCTATCAGATGAAAAAACTTCCTGGGAATTCTGATACCAATAAAGTTAAGGAACCAGAATACACCCTAAAACTCCTTATACTACCAAAATTACAGTATGACTCAACGGCATCAAGTCTGATTTTAGGACTGTGCAGCATTTGAAAGTCAAGGGCAAAGAGGTGCACAGGAGAGAGCAAGTACAGGAGGGTTACTTTTGAACCCTCCAGATACAGTGGTACCTCTACTTACGAACGCCCCTACTTACGAAAATTTCGAGATACGATCAGCTCTGGCCCCAAAAATATACCTCTACTTACAAACTCGCCTCGACTTACGAGCCGTTTTTCCGCCCGTTCCACGTGGTCCACGGCCATTTTCCGCCCGTTCCACGTGGTCCGTGGCCATTTTTCCACCCGTGCCACATGGTCCGCGGCCATTTTCTGCCTGTTCCACGTGGTCCGTGGCCATTTTTCCGCCCGTTCCACGTGGTCAGTGGCCATTTTTCCGCCCGACACGTGGTCAGCGGTCGTTTTTCCGCCCCTGATGTGTGGTCCGCGGACGCCGGAACGGATTAACGGTAATTACATTGATCCTTATGGGAAAATTTACTTCAACTTGCGACCAAATCGACTTCCGATCAGAGTCACAGAACGGATTAAATTCGTAAGTAGAGGTACCACTGAAATTACAAATCAATCCTCTCCAATAATTAAAACACAGAGTCATCACTTATGTCTGGTTATCTATAGTTAACAGGGTAAAAATGCTGCGGGGGTGCCTGAGAGTGGAAGTTTCCTCAGAAGATTTGCTACAAATATGAGTTGGAAACTGGAAATATAATTTGGGAACTGGAACATTAACTAATGGTCTAGGCCAGTGTTTCTCAACCTTGGCTACTTTAAGACGTGTGGACTTCAACTCCCAGAATTCTCCAGCCAGCTGGAATTCTGGGAGTTGAAGTCCACACATCTTAAGAGTATCCATGGTTGAGAAACACTGGTCTATCCTAATAGGCGTATCCAATTATCACTTCCTTTTGCTCTGTCAAAAATGATTTGCAAGTCAAAAGACACCCACATTTATCAATGTAATACAAAGTAATGATTTGTGGAGGTTGGGGGTAGGGAGAGCAAAAGAATTATAGCCCAGGCTGAGGCTGGAGCCTGGACCTGACCTACATCTGACCCAGTCCAGCCCAACTGACCTGTGCCGGTGGGTGTAGCTTGTCCCAGAAGGGCATCTGAGTTCTGGGTCGTGACCACTGCAGTAGTCCCTGCTCCGGCAGAGGTGCTGGTGTCAGCCACTGCAGTGGCAGGGTAGTAGGTATAGTGGGTCTCAGTGGCCGTGGCTTCTGTCTCCACAGCATCTTCACTTGTGAATGCTCCCTGGATGACAGCCTGAGGAGAAAGGGTGATGAGAGGGTGACACGCTCTCTTCATGAAACTGCCTTGAAGAGGCTGAGCCCTCCTAGGGCAAAGGGAAAAACAGAGAACATGCTCTAGGACAGTGTTTCTCAACCTTGGCCACTTTAAGACGGGTGGACTTCGATTCCCAGAATTCCCCAGCCAGCACAGCTGGCTGGGGAATTCTGGGAGTCGAAGTCCACCTATCTTAAAGTGACCAAGGTCGAGAAACCCTGCTTTAAGAGATTTATTTCCCTTTTGTCCTTCAATCTGACCTTCAAGTCCAAATTGATATGGGAGAGTTAGAAGATTCCGTGGTGGATCTGCTCAGACCCCAACAACCTATTAAGGCCTCCCAGTGGATCCCACAAAGCAGAAGAACAGCTGGGCTGGATTGGGTCCTCTAGTGTGGCATACCAAACGGCGGACGGCCAGAGACATCTCAGAATCAGGGCCTGAGGGATATTACCATTCCCCATCATTTGCTTCTAAACAAAGGCCACAAAGGTCCAGATACCCCAATTCATGGGGTAATAGACTATTCAGAGAATAGTAGACCCTTGATTGATTTGTCTAACTCATGTTGCACTGTTCAGATGCAGCAAGCAACTCCAAAAAGGAGAATCTCCTTTTATTTGCTGCGATTGTGCTGCTGATATATGTCTGGTGTTGAATTATCAAATTTAATCAAAAATGGGGGATGCAACCCTCCTTCTCATTTTTCTCAAACTCTCCCCTCACCCACCCAATCCCAAACATCAGCATACTCTGTAAAATAGGACTGGGCAATCCAAACGTCCCATTCAGCCTCATGCCCACATTTCTGTAGTCTGCTGTCTCCATGATCCTGTTGGCCATTTACTGACTTTCAGCAGTATAATTTTGAAAAAGGTGAGGCTCCCTGAGAAAACAAATTGGAGGATCTCAAGCAGCATGATCTCCTCTCCTTCCTGGCAGAAGCCCATGTTGAAGCATCCTGAGATCCACCTGCATTTAGAGCAGTGTTTCTTGGTAACTTTAAGATGTTTGGACTTCAACTCCCACACAAGATGTGTGGTTGAAGTCCACACATCTTAAAGTTGCTAAGGTTGAGAAACACTGAGTTAGAGGATTCAGCCCAACAGCAGGGCTACTCTTCATCTCCAGCAGGACCACCTTCCTCTTCTGCCAAATTGGCAGAACCTACCTGAGTCATGGACTGTGTTGCAGGGTAGCCGCTGATGGCCCCACTGCCCTCCGTCTGCCCATCCAGTTGGCCCTCGGCCACCTGTATCACTCTGTACATCAGCTGAAGGAAAGACCAAAAAGAAGCTGGGACAACTGGGGGTGGTGAACATGGTAAACAGAGAACAGGTAGCTTTGAAATGGGCTTAACCACAATATTCAGCAGTCTGTCTCTTGGTTCCACCCATCTCACAGAACTGCTTAAATTCAAAACAGACAGAACCCAGCAGCCATGATTCATTCAGATGCTGAGAACGCTTCTGATACGGTTTCTGAAGCACCATTCATTCAGTGCCGTCATAACTTGGAATGGTTGCTGACCAAATGGTCGTAAACTGAGGACTACCTATGATCAGTTTAGCATCCTGTCTCATTACTTTATCAACTGGAGAAATCCAGACTTTAAATTAACAAAAGAATCAGAACAGAATCTTCACTCAAACATTTCTAGGAAGCTTTCTCAAGTGATAAATTTGAACTTATTTTGACATAAATGAAACAAATAAGATTTAGACGAATGATCTAGAATTCTTTTAACTATTTGAGGTAGGATGTGACCCGGATTATTTAATTCCTATGTTAATTTATATTTTAGGTTGTCTTCTTTTTAATTTCTTTTTTTAAAAAAATCAAATTCATACATCATTAAATTTCTTTTGGCAAGTGCATCCTTTGAAATTTTCACTGCAGAAAACTGCTTTTGGGAAAGGTACATTTTTCAGATAAGCATTTGGGCATTTATTTTAGCTTCAGGTCAATGGTGGCAACCAAGGATTTCAGAATCCAGCTCCTCTCTGGGCTGAAGTTTAGGCAAGAACCTTGTTTCTTCACAGATCAGTTTTAGTATCTGTATTTAATGCTGGGAGGCATACAGAAAGTATGTAGAAAATATTAGGTCACATGTATAATCTTGACCTTTTTAACATTGAGAAGGTTGTATTTTTTTTGGCTAAATGAGGCCTCTCATTATTATCTTGGACCATTCTGAATGAGTGGTTAACAGAGCTTAAATTGAGTTTGACTTAATTTATGGTGCTTCTTGGAAATTTATTAAGCTTAAACATTTGTGATTTGGACTTTTGATTCTGATACCACTGCTGCTTTTTAGAGTGGATTTGAAAGACTCAGTTGTAACTCTTAGTCACCCATTTTTATATTGTTGAAAGAATTGAATGAAATTGATGTTAATTATTTACATGGCCTTTATTTATTTATTTATTTATTTATTTATTAAATTTCTCCCCGCCCATCTCCCCCCAATGGGGGACTCTGGGCAGTTCACACAAAACATTAAAACCATAAATACATATAAATACGTAAAACATAAAAATTTTAAAAACATTATTAAAAAAGAGAAAGAGAGTCCAAGAAGATGAAGGATCTGGGGCTGAAGACAGCAGGCCTCTATGGGGCCAGCCATCCTCACGCTTGAAGTATTCCTTCCCCACCCCAGGCCACGTGGCAGAACTAGGTCTTCAAAGCCCTTCGGAAGGCCAGGAGTGAGGGGGCCAATCTCACCTTTGGGGGCAGAATATTCCAGAGAGCGGGGGCCACTGCAGAGAAGGCCTGTCTTCTGGACCCCGCTAATCGGAGTTCTTTTACTGAGGGGGTCCAAAGCATGCCCTCTCTGTGTGATCAAGTGGGACAGGTTGAAGTCACGGGGAAGATGCGGTCCCTTAGGTAACCTGGTTCCATGCCATGTGGGACTTTAAAAATATTTTAATGTCCTGCTCTTGCAGTTAATTTTAAAATGAGAAAATTAAGTTTTCAGAGATTGTTTAACAGCAGGTTGCAAGCATCCTGGAATATTCTAGAACTGGAATATTAACTCGGCTAATCCTATTACTGACACAGACTGAAATTCACAAGACTGTTAATTTAGATTGATTACTGCATGTCAACATTGCATGTATTCTTCTTGTCTACACAGCCAATATTTGGAACTCTATCAAAACATGGGGGTGGCCAAAATAATTATATATCACTGGAAGGATAAATCTACACATGATCTGCAGCAGAGGAGTGCTGATTTGCTGGTGATCAACATATGAATTAGGCTTTTTTTCTACAAAGGTGGAAGGAAGGCAACATTTGAATAGTTTGACCTATTTTTAGTTGTTTTGGTTCCGATATAAGTTTCCAGGCAGTATTTCTTTTTTTCTCATTTTAGTATTGCAGCACACTGTATAAACATATTCTGCAGGTGTAATATAAAAAGATAAATATAAAAACAAAACATTAGCCAACAATTAAAATGTTTAAAAACTTAAACTGGACCAACTCATGGATTTAATGGGATAAGCTTGTACATTTTTGCTGCAACCCCCTTATACACACTTTTAACATTTCTCCTTACGATTACATATGTGAATGTAAATGTAATTAATTCATTTGCTTTTTTTCTGTATTTTTCTTTTGGATTTTTTCCATTTAAACAATACAAAATCAGAATAATTGTGAGGATAGAATATGCGGGGAAGTCATAACATTCATGACATCTTGAACAGATGGGAAAATTATAATAGACTCCAATGAAGTGTTTGTAACACAAACAAGGACCTCCAATCTGTTTTGGAAATGAATACTGTACAGCAAGCAGAGACCCTGGAAGTTATTTTTTTCTGATTTTCTTTTCCAGGCTGCGGTTTGGGGATGCCATGGGAACAGGCAGCTAATGTCCACAAGGGCAAAGACCGAGCTTGCAGGCAGGAACAATGCGAGCGAGCAGAAAGACCCTAGCCAAATTCTCTGGTTGCCATTGCTTGCTCAACCGGGCTCCACTTTAGCAAAATACGTTAGTACAGGGAGCCAGCAGCACAGAGAACCCTGTACTGTTTAGACCAGTGTTTCTCAGCGTTTCTCATGGCTGGCTGGGAAATTCTGGAAGCTGAAGTCCACACATCTTGAAGTTGCCAACATTGAGAAACATTGGTTCAGACACTTGTTGAGTGAAACGCAAGCAAAGTGCTAGCAGAAGCCCACAGCATCTTACCTGAGCACCTCCATTCTCTGCCCGGAAGACATATTTGATGTTGGGGTCTGGAAAAGTGGCAGCTGACTGGATGCTAGCAATGGCCACACTGGTTGGATCTTCACCTGTCGCTACTGCCCCTTCAGGAAAGAAGAAAACAAGAGGCCCCACAGAGGTGGCGCCTTAAGCAGGGCCGAAATAGCCACTTTTCTCCCCTCCTGTTTCCAAGGACTGAAGGAGGAGTGGCGCTCTATCCCTACCATCAAAGAGAACATCGGGTGGATCTCAACAAGCTGGAGGAAATCTCAGAACTTCTCAACTGAGAAGCTGAAACACATTCTGAAAGAAGGCAACGGCAAACCACATCCATAACGTTGCCAAGAACATTGCCGGGACAAATCCATGGGGTTCCTGGAACTGAGCCTGACTTGAAGGAAGCCCCCTTCAACAGGTAGGAAGAGAAGAACAGGGGCTGGAGAATGCTCACCTTCTTGGATTTGAACTGTACCCTCTTCTGTCTCTGATGCTTTTTGCTGCCTGCTGAGACAAGTAGGAACATGTGAGAGGGGAATGCACTGGATTCTTTTTTTGGTCAGATACCTTCCTCCTTGGGTTCCCCTCCTGAAGGCGAGGCAGACCCTGCCTAGCTCCAGATGCTGGCTAGACAAGGGGCTGCCAGAGACAGGATCTGGGACACTCCAAAACTGGATGTCCTTCCACGTTCAGGCCCAGAGAAGACCTTTTATTCACCAAAGGCTTGGACAAAATTTCATTATGGAGGGAGGCCTCAGGGATTTTGTATGTCCTAACATTTCCACTGGCTTTCAAACCTTTATTTGTCACTAATTAAGCCTTTAGTTTTCTAAATACAACAGGGGTAGGTACGTGCTTTGTTTCCAAGCCAGCCATCTTCATCCTAAGTTCGGTGGAAAAGCCAGATGGGCCCAGAAGAGAAAATTCTACATGGGCTTCTAAGACAGGAGAAGATCTAATGTCTGCCCTCACATCATTAGCCTGGTGAGTATTATACCTGGTTACTTTTTTTGTGGCTTAGCATGTAGTGCAAGCCTAACTTATTTGTTTAGTTTATCATTTATTATTTATGCAAATTACATGCTGCTCGTTTCCAAAAAAGGCTCTAAGTGGTTTGTAATAATACAAAAGAAAAGAGAGAATGAAAAGAGGAATATCTCCAACCTCCCAAATCCATCACACCAACAACTGCCTACTGCAAGGGAGGGGACCAATCAATCAATCAATCAATCAATCAATCAATCAATCCCCAAGGTTTTCTGGAACAGCCAGGAGTTGATGGCTTTCCTGAATGCCAACAGGTTGGTGCTGACCTGACCTTGGGTGGAGCATTATTCCAAAGAGCAAATGCAGCTACAGAAAAGACACACCCTTGTGGGCCCTGATGACACCAATCCCTCAAAGACAGATTCCAGAAGGTGCCTCCCCTTCTAGATCTTCCTGGACAGGCAGAACCCAATGGGAGCAGGTGGACCTGCAGACACCTAGTTCCTGAACCACGCAGAGTTTTAAAAGTGGCATCCAGCACTACAGTTTACAAATGAGAATTTAACACAAGCAAACCACGTTATGGCCTACGTTATGGTGGGAACCCAGCCCATAACGTGTTATGTTCTGCATAACAGGAACATGAAAAAGTCTAGAGTTCAGCCTTTGGGACACTGGCTTTTATTGTACCATATTTCTGAAACAAGACTCCAGATATAAGCCCAAGAACTTGTGGGCAAGTTTTACAATTGGGCAGGGGGCTCTGATCCCTCATCCATCCAATGGCTAGCAAGACAAAATCACACAACATAACTAAAATGACAAAACAGTGACTATTTGTTCTAAGCACACAATATGGTTGATTCAGGGTTTCTACGAGCAGCAATGTAATGGTGTGGAGAGAACATCATGAACAGACAGAATTGGGCATCAATTGGGTGGGAAGAATTAAATGGGTTGGGGGGCAACAATGGACGGATGAGAAGGACCAAACAGGACCAAAGTTTGTAAAATTATCTGTCTGCAAGTCGATGCAGAATAAAGAGTCAACTGAAGATATCCACTTTATGATGACAAGCCCAAGGCTGCCTTCAGATCACAAAACATGTTGAACTTGGCTACTAATTTTCTGGGGTGATACAACACATTGATCTTAGCTCACCAAATCAGCAGGAAATGCTCAACATGCTAAACCACAAAAATGTAAAAGCTAAAGAAGGTCAGCTGTATGAATGGAAAGGCTGGGTTTTGCACTAATTTAGTTAAGCATATTGTTAGAACCCAGCATAGGAAAGACCTGGAAATGATCAATCACATTTTCTTCCAGGTGATTATGTACAAGCTTTCTATCTGGGATTGAATAAATAAATGTGCACAATAATCTTAAACTTTGATGTCCATTTTTTAGAGTAACTAATGACGACATTTATGTTTTCCCATACCCTTTCTTTTTCAAACCTTACATGGTGGTACTGCAAAGCCTTTAGATGTACAACTTATGGGATTCATCAGCAGATGATACACCTGATATACAGCAAAACATGACTTTGCTTTAAAAGGGAAGGGGACAAACTATTGCAGGATGAAAGATCTAGAAGAACAAAATGAGATGGGCAGCCCATAATTTTATTAAATAAATAAATAAAATGGAACCTCTAACACAGGGAGGACATATACTTCCACAAGCCAACTCTGAGGGCAAGAGAGAAATACGCCTGATTTGCAGCCCTGCTTTTGAGCTTCTCAAAAGCATCTGGTTGAACCTGCAGTGACACAGGATGTTGAAGGAGAAGGGCATACGGCCCACTTAACAGGCTCTATTTACATTCCAGGACAGTTTTCACCAACTGGTTCTCCAGATGTCTTGTATTAGAATGTACATCTGGGAAGAGAGAAAGGTACAAGGCATGAACTGGATTATCTGGAGGTTGAGTCATGGCAACTGGACTTTTCTTTTGGTTTGATACGTTTCACTGCTTGTCCAAGCAGCTTCTTCAGTCTAGAAAGTTGGTTGGGGGGACCCCATAAATGTCTTCCAGAGTGGCTGCGTTCCTCACTGACATGATAGACTCATTGAAGGGACAATAGGAGAGAGAGTAGTAGAGTCTTTGGGATGTGAATGTCTTACTCCTCCCTGGTGATCTTGTGAAGTGGTCTTAATCTTCCTGGGGACTGATGAACACACATGCAATATATTGCATATTGCAAATATGCAATCCAGTGAAGTGAGGAGTGTTCAGAGCTCTACAATGGAGAAACCAAACAGCCTTTCCACAGGAGGATGGCCCAGCACAGGAGGAGCAACAACACAGGACCAGAATCAGCAGTTTACCTTCATCTAAAGGAAAAAGGACACTCATTTGAGGACAATAATGTTCACATTTTGGACAGAGAAGATAGGTGTTTTGAGAGAGGAGTGAAGGAATCCATTTATGCCAAAGTGGAAAATCCTTCCCACAATAGAGGTGGAGGCCTCAGACACAACTTGTCTCCCATTTTTCATGCTCTTTTATCAGTCCCCAGGAAGATTAAGACCACTTCACAAGGTTACCTGGGGGGCAGCACTTAATGACCCACCTGGGGATGAGTGAGGGATTAGGAGCAAGACATCCACATCCCAAAGACTCTACTAATCACTCTCCTATTGTCCCTTCAACGAGCCCATCTTGAAACGTATCAAAAGAAAAGAAGTCCAGTTGCCATGACTCAACCTCCAGATAATTCCACCTGGATGACTACACTTGAACTGGATTGTGAATTACTTGGAAGCCTAAATGGCATCCACTTAGTTTAAACCAGTCAGTCATGGAAAAGGGTGACTGGGAGAACTTTTGCCACAGGCGTTTAGCAGAGGCTGGGCAGCTGCCAGTCAGGGTTGCAGAAAAGACTTGTTTCCGGCACTGAGCGCAGGGGCTACACTGTATGACGAGGCACCTTCCAATTCTTTGATTCAAAGTTTGCTGTAGGTTGCGAGTATGGATGTGCGAAGCAGTTCACGGATGAACTGCTCCACGCACAAAACAGCTGATTTCAGGTGGCTTGGGTCCGAACCAAACCGTGTGCTTGGTCTGGACATGAAATGTAATGGTGCTGCTTTGTTTTGGATACAAACTGAAATTGGGTTGTTCCAGCAGAAGTATTGGGGGAGTAGGTCAAAATGATAAATGGCAGTTGCGGCAGCGTGATCCAATCCCTCCTCCTTTTGTATGCACGTCAACATCACATGCAAAGGGACAAGTCTTCAGTTGTGACATGGCCGTTGCCATCTTGCCTGTTTTGATTCCCACCATGGGGAGATTGGGAGAGAGGGAAGGGACCTAGGAAGGCCACGTGAGCTAGGAGGGGAGGGAGGGAGGGAGGGAGGGAGGGAGGGAGGGAATGGAGGATTCCAGTTCAAGTCCTGCCTGCTTATTCTCCCTTACAGGAGCACCCCTGCTGGTTCAGTCCCAAGGCTCACCCAGGCAGGTATCTGCTTTCTCTTTCTCATCAACAGGAGCCTTCTCCCAGCCCTGATATGTTCAAAAGCTTGTCTCACCCCTTCATTTCTTTACTCGGCTACGCATCAGAAGATCTGAGCCGGGGCTTCTCCTCACCCGCCACTTCTTCAGTTATTTTGTCCAAAACCTAAAGGAAAAAAATGCATATTCATAAAGACAATGTTTCTTTATTTTATTATTTATATGCCAGCTAACAATGGAGTCCTGCAAGTGCTTACAACAATAAATTTGGGGATTCTTCTGGACTCGCGACTCGTGTTTGAAGAGCAGGTGGCAGTTGTGCACAGCTTTAGGATGTGTGGCAGTTGCACCCATTCCTAGATCGGGAGGCTCTAACAGTCACTCATGCCCTAGTCACCCCCCAGATAGACTATTGTAACACGCTCTACACGGGGCTGCCCTTGAAGAGCATCTGGAAGCTTCAGCTGGCGCAAAATGTGGTGGCGCAGGCAGTTATGTGTGCTTCAAGAACTGCACACGTTACGCCTCTGCTTCATGAGTTGCACTCATTCCCAGTTTGCTTCCGGGTCCAATTCAAAGTGCTTGTTTTGACCCATAAAACCTGACACAGCATGGGAACAGGTTATTTGAGGGACCACCTCTCCCTAGTGACATCTACCCATCCCATTAGGTCCAGCAAGAGAGGTATGTTGTGGGTCCTGACAGCTAGGGAGTTTTATTGGGCAGATCCTAGGAGGAAAGCCTTTTCTGCTGTAGCCCCCACCCTGTGGAACATCATTCCCCCCAAGGTGAGGCTGTCCCCAACCTTATTGGCCTTCCAGAAGGCCCTAAAAACAAGGTTTTGTCAACTAGCTTGGGGATCCCATGGTAGAGTGGAGCCTGTTGCATGATTATATGATCATTAACTGATGCATTCTCTGTATGCTGGCTGCCATTTTGTTTTTTATTTTGTTTTTATCTTTAATTTAAATTGTGGTTCCACTAGTTTTTATGTATTTTACTTTTACGTATTTTGTTTATTATGTACGCCACCCAGCGTAACTACGTGAGATGGGCAGCTATACAAATATGATAAATAAATATATAAGAATCTCAGCAGCAGATAGCAAGAACCAGCGTAATTGAGCAAGCCACAACATGAAACAGTATAAATAAAACCAAGAATTTTGTCCTCTTCTCACTGCAGTCTGAGCGCTGGATCATTGATAATATTATTGCATTCCTAGTACTCCCAGACAGCTCAAATTTAAATATTAAGGAAGCCTCCCTAAAAAGCTGACTGTTTTAGTTTTCCACTGAAAAACATCAAAATAAAGCAACATCCACCCACATTTAAATCTAGGCAACTCTGATGGGAAGGCCCTATCATGTGTTTCTAATCTGTACATTTCACAGGGCAAGAGGACACCAAGCCAAACACATAAGCACATTCACAGGAAAAGTGACAGCTGTTCAGATACAACACCAAGAAATAAGTGAAGGCTGTAAAGGGAAGCTCCAGGCCCATATAAATGGGATTTGTCAACAGACTGGGTGCCAATGTAACTGATGGAAGAGACAGTCAGGATCCTGTTCAAACAGGGGTGAAGGAACCACCACCACCCTGCTCCAAACGCTGCTACTAAATGGTATTTTTAATGTCACAAAAGGGAGAGGGGATATTTAATGCAACTTTCCCCAGATTAGTGCCACTGATGTTGGAATTAGGGATTCTGGGGACAGATTTGACATAGCTAGAGGAAAGAGGTTGGGAAAAGCTAATTATATCTGTAGAGGTTAGGCTAGCAATAGCATTAATTTGTTAGATTTAAGTTTACAAAGGTTAGTTATTCCCCCTTGCAATTTTGGGGAATGCACTCTCCTGGCATGCCATTTAAAAGACAAGTGTGGCCTTCATGCCTCCAAAATCAAACACTGCGTTCAAGCTCCTGAAATGAATTCCAACTGCACTTTTTGGACATTTTAAAACTCGGGCCATTTAAAATAGTTCATTTCTCTCCTCTAACCTAGGGAGGGACAATAAGCAGGCCCAAGGACCTAGGCCAAGACTTTTGTTCCTATTAGGCAGTGGTGATTTACTGAAAATCATCAAATAAATTAATGATAACCCAGAGTACATGTGAGCTTTACGGATACCAAGTTATGTTGAAAATCCCACAGACAAACACAGAGGAAATGGAGTAAAAGAACAAGGATGCAGTCTTCTTATTAAAAGCCCTTGTCCAAAGATTGACGTGCCAAGGACTTCTTTTCTTGGTGGATGATAATGACTATAGTTTTATCCCACCTTTTTAATATAACTGAAGGCAGTGAACACACCTAACACTCCTGCCTCCTCTTTTCCCCACCACAACAAGAACCCTGCGCGGCGGGGTGGGCTGGGAGAGGAACTGGCCCAAAGTCGCCCAGCTGGCTTCACGCCTCAGGGAGGCCTAAAACTCACCGGCTCCGGTTTCTGGCCTGGCGCCTTCCCCACCGCACCAAGCTGGCTCCTCAGTTCTGCAATCCTGCACAACGGCTGTGCCCAAGAGCAGCACTTTATTAGCGCTGAAGACCACCGCACAACTTCAGTGCCTGCGGGGGCAGCGTGGAAGAATGGACTTCAGCTGGAGAAGGAAGAGCGGTCAAAACCTGGACGGGCACCTTCCTTAATCTGCTGCCCTCGCGTGCCTCCCCATCACCAGAGGTGGCCTTCGAAGTTGCAGGCCTCCGCTGTGCCAGGAACCTGCCTGGCCCTATATTCTACCAACCGGGTGGTGGTTGTGGAAACAGGAGGTGGGAGACAGGTATGTTCACCACCTTGACTTACATATAAAAAAGGTGGGATCAAATCGTCATCATCATCATCCAACGACATCTGCCCATCCCAGGACCTTGGGAAGGACTCGATGGGTGGACAAAAATGCCAAATCCAGTCTAAACATCTGGCTGACTGCGCGACCAACACAACAACAACAACAACAACAAGCAGTGACGACGCGGCCCAGAAAGCAGCTCCATGGCCGGGGCAACTGGGGGTCGAGGCCTCGGTGGGGGCGGCTACCCCATCGCCCTCGCCGGCCCCCCTTTCGGGCCGCGGCTCAGCCTCGCCCCCTGCCCAGGCAGGTCGCCCCAGGGCCGCCTGCCCAGCGAGGCCCCGCGCAGGGCCGGCCCGGCAAGGGCCCCGCGGAGCCCGCGGCCTTCGGGGGAGGGAGGCCCCTGCCCCCGCCCCGTCTCCGGGGGGGCTCGCCCCTGCTTGGGGAGCGCCCGGCGGGGACAGACCGCCCGGCTCCGCCTGGGCCCGCTGAGGCCGTCCGAGACCCTCGGAGAGAGCCGCCCGGCCTCCCGACCAAGAGCGGGGCTGGGGTCGCTCGGCGCAGGCTTCTGAGGGGGCAGAAAGGCTCCCCGCCGACAGACACAGGGCCGCGCCCACCCCGCTCGCGTCCTCCCCGCCCGAGACACCCGGGGCCCCGCCCGGCCCGCTCGGGGGCCGCCGTCCTCACCCGGGCTGCCCTCCGTCCCTCGGAGCCCCTTGGCGCTCCATGGAGATCGGCGCATGCGCACTGGAACCTCCTCCCGCGCCTTCCGCCTTCTTCCCTCACCGCCAGCTGTGCCCGACGGGGCGGAAGCCGCCCAACGCAGCAAGCCCCGCCCGGGCCCGCCTCTCCCCGCCGGGCGTCTCCCCCCGGCCGGAACGTGGGCGCTGATGGCCTGCGCTTCCGGTGGCGGCCATTTTGAGGAGGGAGAGGGAGGTCTCAGCGCCGCCATGTTGAGTTGGAAAGGTAGGCCGGGCACTGATTTGCTACGTCCTGGGGAGGACGGCCCCCGGCCGCGTTTCTGGCATTCGGTCTATCGTTCCTTCAACGGTGCTTTTTAAGCGGTTTTGCCCCTCGCCAATCGACAGAGGAGAAGAAAGGGCGCTTTAGAAACAAAGCCGGAAGAGCCCCAACGCAACTTCCGGTGAGCGCCTTTCTTGGCGAGTCCTCACTCTATAGGCGCCATGTTGGAGAAGGGCGCCGCCTTCTGCCTGTAGTTCTCAACTTCCGGTATACGCACTTCCTTCGCCGAGGAGCTTTATGGGCATTTTGGGGGGCGCCTTTCTTTGGGCCTGCGCAAGTTAGAGCTCCTGGTTCCCCTTTTGTGTTCGTGGTCTTTACATTGCTGATCATTGTGGAAATTATTCTGGAATCGTCAGTGGAAATTACAGATATTGTACCACTCCTTCTGCATGTTGGTGGATGCCACTCCAGACTACAGCCCCCATAATTCCTTCATCCCACCCCAGCATCCCCACCAGCTGGGTGGGAATTGTGGGCATCCAAGCCCAAAAGTTAAATTTACGGTCATTCTAATATAGTGTTTCTCAACCTCAGCCACTTTAAGCTGTGTGGACTTCAACTCCCAGAATTCCCCAGCCAGCATGGCTGGCTGGGGAATTCTGGGAGTTGAAGTCCACACAGCTTAAAGTGGCTGAGGTTGAGAAACACTGCTCTAATTTCACTCCTGGCGACTGCCTGGAACAGTCCCTGTGGTTTTCTTAGCCACATTTTTAGAAGGGGTTTGCCATTGCCCCCTTCCTAGGGCTGAGAGAGAGGGACTGGCCCAAGGTCACCCAGCTGGATTCTGTGCCTAGGACAGCACTCGAACTCACGGCCTCCTGGTTTCTAGCCTGATGCCTTTCACCACTAAGCCAAGCTGGCTCTCAATATATTATTAGATACATTAGGCACATCTGTATGTAAAATATTAGTATGGCTTAATTATTTTAGATTAAAGTATACATAATTTTCTTCCCACGCCTCAATAGACCATCTTGGGCGTGCATCCCACTTTGGGGACGACGACTCCAGTTATTTTACAGACTGCTTCATACTGGATCCCTCTTTTGAACGGGAGATTAAATCCTTGGGTACTTTGGCAAGGAACTGGCCTCTGATCCTGAGGGATCCCTCTTCTTCAGAGTCCCTCCTTGCATTCCTAAGTCACCCAGCTGGCTTCATGTCTCAGGCCCTACTAGAACTCGGTCTCCCAGTTTCTAGCCTGGGAGTCGAAGTCCACACGTCTTAAAGTGGCCAAGTTTGAAAAATGCTGGTCTAAAGGTTAAGGTGCTGAATCCTGAGTTGTAATCTCACTTTAGGCCCGAAGCCAGCTAGAAGACTTTGGGCCAGCCTCTCTCTCTCAGCCCTAGGAAGAGGTCAGTGGCAAGCCCGTTCCAAAAACATTGCCAAGAAAATTTCAGGGACTTGCCCAGACAGTGGCCAGGAGTCAAGAGTGACTTTACAACAGGAAAAAAAGAAAAGAAAAGAAAAGAAAAAGAAATGTCTTGAGCATCCTGTAATATTTAGGTTTTGGAAGTGTTTGTTACTCAGCAGGAGCTCAAAACAACCCAACTTTTGGAAGTGGTAGTTGTGACAGGTAAAGCAGGAAAGCAGATTAAATAACAGCAACAACAACAATTTTGTATTACAGCAATTTTTTATTTGGCTTATACCAATACATCTCACACAATACCTATTTGACTTGATTTCCTAAAGTGTACTGGCAGAAAATTGCCCTGTCTACATTTCAAGCCATGTAAACTTGGGGAGGACTCTAGGAGATACCCAGAATTAAAGGGAGAGAGGCCTGATGCTCTACGAGTTGCCTTGTTTTAATGCTGTCCCCTGACCTAATTGGGGAACGGCCCCCCACCTTGCTTCCCCTGTGCTACCAACCAGCCTGCGATCAGAGTTGTTGTGATCTTTACAACAATCCTGCCTAGTAAGCCAGTATCACAATATCCCTAATGCACTTGGGCAGACAGAGGCAGAATGAGATTGCTGCGGAAAACACCGGCCGCAGCACGTTGTAAATATTCCGAACCCTCTCTGAACACTTGCCAGGGCGTCCACAGGGCATGGTAAAAAAAAGTCAAGAGGGTGGTCGTGGCGGTGCAATTGTAGCTCTGCTTGGTTTTTATGGGTGTTGTGTCGAGACCCGTAAAAACCGGACGGATCTTAAATCTCATCCCCACGGCTGGCATCTTGGCTTTTTGGACCACATCCTGCAGACGCTCCTGGCAACTTGATAAGGGCCTGAAGAGAGCAAAAGTTTTTTTAAAAAGGGTGGGGTGGGGTGGGGAGAAGCAGCGAACCCAGCAAAAAGGTTATTTGAAGGATGTGGACCTGCGAGGTCAGCCAAGCATCAACAGAAGCCGCCTCGGGGCAGACGGAGGCCGGTGAGAGCAGCAGTCAAGACGGAGACCTGTGGGAAAAGAGAAGGGCGGACGGGAAGCTGGTTGGGATGCATCCTCCGTGGCTGCTGCTCGTTGTCCCCTTTCCCCTCAGGCTCCTTGGCCAGTTGTCCGGGGTGGGTTCAGGGCATAGGTGAGAATGGAAGGTAAGTGTGTGGAAGTGCTCCAGCAAATCTTGACTGTGTTGTCCTCCATAAAGCTTGGGGCGGACAAAGGATTCCTTTGTGTGCTGTCTCGTGCTTAAATGAGACTTAGCTGCTCATCCTGTCCTTTGGAGGTTACTGCCCCACTGAGAGGTGTGTGAGTACGTCCCCCGTATCAACTCCCGACTGTTGACCGGGGCTACGTCTCTGGCTATCTCAAGACACCAGTTCCTAGCTGTTCGTAGCCTGTGGAGTGGGGAGAGCGGGTCACGTGTGCCTCAATGGGGGGCCAAAGGAAATCAGGGTGCTACGTGAAATCACACCCACAGCTGCCCTGCTGCAAAGAAAACACATTGCCGAATTTCATACTGGTAGAATAAAGAAAGAAAATAGGTATGTTAAATACGCATACTTCACGTATGTGGGGGGGGGTGTTCCTTTGCACTGAATATTTTCATAGCGACGAGGTACTAAGAAGAATTTTAATCAGGATTTGTTAATATTTTAATACCAGTAAAAGGTAAATTTGACATTTGTTTTCTCTTTTCATCTGAACCATTACTTTTGTTTGTTAAGAGGGGGCAGAGTTTGGGCCCCAGCTTGGGGAAGGCTGGATTAAATGAGCTTTTGCTTTGATTTGGCAAAGGTCTCCTGTAGTTCTAATGGATATGTCATGGTGGGAGCCCCCACCAGTGCCGGGTAGCATGAATTGGCCCCATGGAAGGACAAGTGGGGCTAGCCAGTCACCTCTGCTCATGGGACAACCCAAAATATGCCTCGTCGGACATAGACAAGCGCCGCCCTATCTTGGACAAGCTCAGTCTGCTTCTTGGAGGAAAGTCCTGAGGGAAAGAGGACCCTTCCTGTCCTGGGCTGTGCACACTTTCTGGGATGACATCAGGCAGTGCTGGGGGAAAAAGCAGCTTTCCCAAACCATGAGCCTCTGGAGGTCCAGCTGTGCTGAAGCAACTCAGCGGCCTCTGGGGTAGCTGGCCCAGAGGCCTCAGAGCAGGTTTGGGGGTAGGAGCAGTCTTCTCCGTTCTGGACAGCCCATGTGGCCCATCCACGTCTCCATAGGAATAGGTTTGCATTCTCCTCATAGGAGCTTGGGCCACGTGCCTCTCCTTGGCGAGGGCCACAGCCTCATCGAACGACATGCTTCCACTGTGACGCCAGTTGTTCCAGCGCTGCTTCCAGGGAGTGGCCTCAAGGCCCTCACTGATGGGCTTCTCTGGTGAAAGCAGTCCGTGGGGTGGCCCTTTCCCATCATCGTGCTGGCTGCTGTTCTGTCTGTCCGAAGTCCCTGGCAGAGAGCCCTTTGTAAGATGAAGGCTACTGCCTCCAAGCTCACCACTCTTGGACCACGAGAAGGATTTATCCCGTGGAGAATGCTGGGGCTTTGGGGCGATGTCCTCTTTGTTCTTGCAGTCATTGCTAAACTTCTCCAAGCTCACAGGCATCGAATTCCGTTGCTTTGGAAGGGCACCCAAATTGCTGCAGCAATCCTCTGAAGAGCTGGGTGGCACAGGAGATGCTGGGGAGGATTCTACGTTTTGGCTGCTGTCTCTGATGTGGTAAGAGGTGTCCAAGCTGGTCAGATGGAAGGGTCTTTTCAAAGAGCTTTGGTTGGGCTCCTGCTTGGTCCCATCCTCACAGTTCTTAACTGGGACATTGATGAGGTGTTCCTTGCTGGAAGTCACTGGCTTTAAGGAAGGAGGCACCTTAGCAAACTGGGGCTTTGGTGGCACAACTGGGAAAGATTTTACTTGCTGAACTCGTGCTGTACTGGATGTCAACTTCATGTGGACGCTTCCGTCCAAGAGTTCATGCTTTAGAGCATATGAAGCTTCCGCTGGCAATTCATCCTGTGGTTTCTGCAGACGATTTTCTAGACACGGTTTCTGAGCAGAGGCTGTAAGGGAGAAGTCTTCAGAATTCATGCAACTGTCAGACAAAGGTGCATGTGCATAAGCTGCCCCAGGGGAAGAGGTATGCTTAGGATTCCAAGCAGCCGGTGCTGGGAGGCTTGTAGAAGATGCACTCTCAGAATTACTGTCCAGTAAAGAAGAAGAAATCAGGCCTTGAAGTGAGCTGAGTTCTTCCACAGATGAAGCAGCTTGTGCAGCATTTCTACTGTGCAGCTCTCCCATCTCTTGAATCACGAGTGTATCACCCACGTGTTTCTTGGACCTTCCAACCACCTCTGAAGGAGGAGTTTCCACTCTGGGGCTGCAAGGAGGACATGGAATCTGCTCGCTTTGGGATGCATTCTGAAGTTGCCACTGATCTTCAACACTTGATTTGATAGTTTGGTTTTCAGACTCTGGATCCAGAGATGTTTGGCAAGCAACTTTTTCAGGACATCCAGTTTTTTGTACAAAGAGATCAACTTCATTTCCAACATTTGTATCATCTACCTGCAACAATGAAAAAATGGGTTCTACCTTATCAGCCTCAGCATTTTTTTTTCCAGACTCTGGATCCAGAGATGTTTGACAAGCAATTTCTTCAAGACATCCAGTTTTTTGTATAAAGAGATCAACTTCACTTTCAACATTTGTATCATCTACCTGCAACAATGAAAAAATGGGCTCTGCTTTATCAGCCTCAGCATTTTTTTCCCCAGACTCTGGATCCAGAGATGTTTGACAAGCAATTTCTTCAGGACATCCAGTTTTTTGTATAAAGAGATCAGCCTCACTTCCAACATTTGTATCTTCTATCTGCAACATTGAAAAAATGGGTTCTCCTTCAGCTTTGTCTGTAAGGCTGGTTTCCATCTCATTGGAATTGCTTCTGGAACCCAATTCCTTCTCATGCGGCTTGGCTAATTTTGGGTCCAGATACTTGGTTAGTGCTGGGTCCCAAGTTGAAAAGTCACCTTGCTGAGGTTCCATGCCAACTTCAAGTAAATGTGAGCTCTTTAAATCTTCAACCAAGGTTTCTCTGGCCATCCAGGAAGTGTGATCTTCCACTGTGAGTTTTGGGGAAGGGATGTCAGGAGTTTGATCTTCATTAGATTGCCGAAGGTGTTCTAATTCACTAGCTAAAGGGCTGAGATCATCAAAAGCACTCAAATAGACCTCGTCAGTATCACCCTCCTTTGGTTCTTCATCAATGAATCCCATGGCGAGATAAAATTGGTCATCTTCTCCTTCTGAATGCTCATTCATACATTCCTCAATGGACAGATAACCCAGCTGTGGCACAGTGGAATACATCTCCAGCTAAAGGGGGTGGGGGGAAGGGCGAAGAGTTAGTAACAAGAACTTTAAAATCAATTTCTTAAAAATGAATAATGAAGGCATTTGGAATCTTCACACAGTTAATTTGAAAAAGAAAAAGGGAAACTTTACAGAATATCAGTTTTTAACCTCTACTTTCTCATTGTAAAATCAATGAGAATAAAGTAACTCCAAACAGCCTCTTGACCCAGTTTATTATTTCTTTTTAGTCAAAATTATGAGAGTTTTCACATATTACCAATCTACACATTTTTTTGGTCAACAAATCTTTAATAAAAAGTCCATGGATTTATCCTTCGGAAGAGGACTAGATTCACACATTGTGCTAAGCCATGGCCTGCCTAACTGTAATTTATTATATAAACCATAATGGATTATCAGGCTGTAAATAGGGACGGTGGGAGAATTGTACCTTCAGACTTGCAATATTCTGTTATGTAGCCTTACAATAAAGTAGAATTAGCTCATCTGGTTGTGTTTCCTGCCTGGTCTACCTGGGAAGGCTGACACAAGGTCACCATGTGAGCTTCCTGACTTGGTGACACTTTGCTTTAATTCCAATATGCCAAATTCTTTAGTACAAAGACCCACAATTAAGCTGAGGAGGGAAGGGGCTATGTTCATTCAGGTGCATCGGCCCCTAAGAACAATTTGTAAAAGAAATATGAAAATATACCCTTTTCTCAAGTGGTAATACTGTTCAAGCACCTTTCTTTGAACAATTTTTCATTACATCTGGTTTTTGGAAGCTTCTGCAGCAGGTTCCCCTAGTCTAGTACTCTCCAGATGTGCTGAGAAACAACCGCAAGAGTTCCCACTTTACCCCATCCCATCTCCCACTACATCTTGAGGGAGCCAGACTGGGAAAGGGTGTTGTAGAAGCTGTCCAACCTGAAGGACCATATCTATTTTTCCTTTGCATCGTATCCCAGAAGCTGCAAATCAGTCAAACAGGAGTAAAACTAAGCTACTTTGATTGATTTTTGGAGATTAGACAATCAACCACCTGCCATTATGCAGCACCAAGAAGGAAGGCCACCAGAAAGGTACAAAGTGGGAAAGTGATCTCCAGAGTTAACTCTCCCTTCTGCATAATGCTCACACTATCTTTGCTCAGAAAGTCCTTTTGTCGGGCTGGAAAAATGGGGTACAGAAAGATTTCATATGGCTTAATCGTGGAACTCACCTCCATCCCACCTCCTATCATCTCGTTCATAAATCCACTTCCCAAATCATCTTCAGTGCTTGGTAGGATGTCCAAGCCAAGTGATGGACAATCTGGAAAATCAGGGCCCTCTCTGGAATTCATCTGCAGCTGATCTTCCTCCAGGACATCTTGGCTGTCCAGGAATGAGAAGGTATCCTCAACTTCCATAGATATCCGGTTCTCTTCAGGGTCAATTTGGGCTTCAATCTTTGTTTCTAAAATGCATACAGGCAAAAAGCTCAGTCCAATTTCATAGTAGGGACTAGGTCTTTGCTGAGTACAGGTCTGGTCGTTGACATCTGGTTGAGAAATGTTCCATTCCCATTATTTGCAAATGGCTTGAATACCAAATGAAAACTCACACATGAAAAAGGAAGGGTGTAAGTGAGAAAACAATGGCAAAGCGTGATTTAAAAAATTAGTGACCTGGTTTCCAGCATTGCACTAAGCCATAATGTGGTTGGCATACTTCTGGTTTACCCTTATTGTATGTATGTAGTTCATAACTACTTTATTTATTTATTTATTTTATTTATTTTATTTATATGCCGCCCATCTCCCCCAGAGGGTGACTCTGGGTGGCTTACAATTAAAATCCGAAACAATAAAAACAATAAAAATATAAAAATATAAATTATAGCTTATAATCCATGGTTTATGTCTTCTTGTTGTACATGACATGCTGGTCCATGGCTTGTTCTACAAATCATAGATAAGCATGATATGAAAACCTAGACTATATCAGATAGGAATAATTAAACTGCATTATTTTTGAATAATCCAGTTAGGTGTATTAATTTAACCGAAAGAAATGTTCCATATTAATTAGTTGGTAGATATTTTTACTTTTTTTATATAACGTGTCTATTACATCTCTCAGATTCTCTTTCAGTCTTCCCCGGTGTGATGTCCTGCAGCTGGGTTGGGACTGCAATTCCTAGTCAGGATGGGAATTCTGGGTGTTGTAGTCCCAACACATCTGGGAACTGTTACATTACAGAAGGCAATTTTTAAGGTACTTCTTTGATACACATGCAGATTATCTAAAGGCAAAGCAATCATAATTATTTAGAGCAGTGTTACTCAGCCTTGGTGACTTGAAGACGTGTGGACTTCAACTCCCAGAATTCCTCAGGCAGCCATGCTGGCTGGGGAATTCTGGGACTTGAAGTCCACACATCTCCAAGCTGCCAAGGCTGAGAAACACCGATTTAGAGCAACTGTATTTTGAGGGTCCTGTACCAATTCATGCAGATCTACTGTACAGTTATTCTACTGAGATTTCTTTATTTGGTTATTCCTGATCATAATATAATCTTTCTACTCTGCTCCAAAGTTACAGTTTTACCTGTGCAATTCTACTGGGCTGAGGACATTACACACTACAGTACTTATGTATAAACAGGGAAAATCAAACAAAAGAATTTTCTATTGGCATAGTGAAATTGACTAGAAGGAATGTGCAGTTGAGTAGGTTAAGATGTTGCATTGACGAAGGGACTGGCTTCCTCTTAATATGGAACCTACATGCCAGTTTGCATCTAGGTATTTGGAGGAGGTGGAACAGCTGGAGCAATGACCCAACACACCATTGTGGGTATCCAGTTCTCTTGACTGCTGCTTTCGGAATCATTTGTGCCTGCCCTTGCTAACTGCTCTATTATTGTCAGCCTCAGTTACAATACAAACATTCATACTGACCTGCAGTTACTTCCTTATTTGCCGTGATTGCAGACGTCAGCTTCTCCTTGTCCTCTGTCATCCTGGAAAAATCTTCCTCATTGGAAGAAATGGCCTCAGGAGTCTCATTATCCAAGGCGCAGTAGCTCAGAGCTGGACACTCCAGCCCACGGGTCAGCCGGGACAACGTGAGGTTGGATGTGATGTGGAATGGGACAGTGACTGAGAAAGGTCCTGAGATGTGGACCCCAGCACATTTCTCAGCCCGGTTCCTTGCATTCTTGGGGGAACGCCCTTGAGGGGTCCCTCCAACGAGACTGGACCTGCTACTTTTTGGGGTGGTGGGTTCTGACTTGGTGGCTTCATCCTGCATGTCTTCAGATTTACTCTTTGCAGAAACATACCCAGATTCCAAGAAACTGCTGTCGAGTGAAACTGGCCCATCAAAACTCTCATGCTTTTGGGATATCTCCCTCCCTAAGTGGGCATCATCTGCATTCAAAAGAGAAGGACCAGTCAGAGAGACTCTTGGGGCAATGCCCATGTATCCAACCAATAGCTTTTATGTGATGAGGCTGCTATCAAGCTGAATCAATAACCCCTTCAAAAAGGCTTCAAATCAGCCTTCCTCAACAATAAATCCCATCTTTCCCAAACTGATGATGAGAACTGTGAGACTGCCATGGGTGATGGTCTCCACCACTGGAGGAGACCAGGTTGAGAGGTTCCTTTAAGTGACTGGGGAATTCTAGGAGTTGAAGTCCACACATCTCAAACTTGCTGAGGTTGAGAAACCCTGGGCTAGATTTACTACTGATAGACCTGACCAGTCGAAAGAATGACACAGAAGGAGATCAAAGCCTGTCCTCCCTCACTGCAGAGGCCATACACGCACACATACATAAATACCAACAATGCCATTCCCTTTCAGGGTAAACATCATTATGCAAAAAACAGAAAAGGAGTAAAAATAATAAACCAAAGAAATTAAGGCATAAGGTAAAAAAAAGAAATGGAAATTTAGCTAAGTTAAGTTCACTCCAATAACATTCTCTAGAGCTCTGGATAAATTTCACTCGTTATATACCATCCTTGCTCATATTACATCACATCACATCACATCACATCACATCCCCCTGCTTCACACAGTGCCTTTTGTTCTTTAACATTTTCGCTTCTTTCTTTGTAAGCAGAGTTTCTCAACCTTAGCCACTTTAAGATATGTGGACTTGGCTGGGGAATTCTGGGAGCTGAAATCCACATATCTTAAAGTGGCTAAGGTTGAGAAACACTGTTTTTGAGGATCTCATGAACTCGCCCAGCCACGATTTTCTTGGTATTCTCTTCCTCTCAACCCATTCACCCTTTGTTTATATAAGTGTTTCTTGGTGATTCAATTATTCATTCTCTCTATGGGTTCTTCACACAGCCCACTAACGATGGCCAGAAGATGTTTGTTAACCATTTCAGGCAACAAAAGCCTTCCACTTAACTGATGAGGAACTGAGAAAGCAGGCTGCTCTGGGTTTTTCCTGTCCCCTTTTTAAAGTGGCCTTGCAATTCATGTGGTCTGCAGCGCCTCATATCAAGAGGGGCTTAGGAGTGGGGACCTCTCTGCTCCTTTTGGCCACCTAAGGTACTGTGGACACGTCCCCGGGCATTGTTTTCCAGGGCCATTCGCCTTTTGGCAGCAGAAGAGTTAGGGATCATTTCTCCTATCCCATGGAGGTCAACAGTTTGACCATCAGACTTAGAACCTGTTGTGTGAGCGAACATGGTCATAGACTTTTTTTGCAGATTTTTGTGGAGTTCTCTACCTACCATCAATGACAGATGGCATACAGCTGAGTGAATCCATGCTTTTGGCTGGACGCAGGCGAATCTGACCCATTTTGTCATCTGGAACAGAAAGGCAGGATTGAGCCAAGTCAACTGGGCCTCCGGGAATTCCATCAACCCCAAATGTTTCTACTAGGAATGCAGACCTTTGTTTTCTTACAACTGGAAATATAATCCAGAGGCTGCTTCTGGTGCTGCATTGAGCTTGGAACAAGTGGTAGAGTTTGCATCCTTCTGGCCATCTTTAATAGTTGCTTATGTTATCAAACATTGACACCTTTCAGGGGTGAACTATAAAGAATGCGATCAAGAGAGCATCTTGCCCAACAGCCCCAAGCACTCCAGAATCTCCTTTAGCAGGTTCCCCTTTAATAATAATAGTAATAATGCAGTTCACTCCATTAGAATCTGGGTGGCTTACATATGTTGCTATTTAGTTTATATACAATATTACAAACTAGTAATAATATTAATTGTAATGTTTTTAAAGATTAATCAAATTATATCTATTTTAAAAATAACTTTTTCTTTTTTCCCGACTTTTTCTGCAAGGCAGAGACAAAAAGAAAACTCAAACAATCCTTTAATCCAGTGTTTCTCAACCTTGGCTTGCTGGCTGGGGAATTCTGAGAGTTGGAGTCCACGCATCTTAACGTTGCCGAGGTTGAGAAACGCTGCTTTAATCAAGCAAGCAAATTTTGATTTTTTTATAAAGTGAGATGGTCCCCAGCTTAACACCCTCCCCCATATAACTAAGGATGACTGTAATAGCAAATCAAATATACACACAGGGAAAGGCCCCACATGTTGACACCCAAACATTTCATCTGCTTTCAGCGAAAGGGGAAGTTGCTTCTCCATGACGCATCTCTTTCTACCTCAGAGTCTGCCATACAAACTCACTGCTCAAGCTCTGGCTGTTGCTGTGTAAAGACACTCTTTTGGGCAAAACAGTGCAACAAATCATTATAGAAGCACATTCCACTTTTGGCAGCTCACTGCATTTCGGTGCTGGACACGCAGCATGTGAAACATCTTCTGACACAACGCGTACCAGAGATGAGGACCACCGTCCATAAAATGAAGAGAGGAGTCACGTGCAGCCCAGCACCCCTGGATGCTAGAGGAACTTCACTGTAAAAAGGATCCACTGGGTTGTAGGAGTTGGGTTCTAGATCAGGAGGACAACTTCTCTCAGCTGGAGGGCCACCCTAGTCTTAGTGCAGGGCTGTGTTCCAAAAGTGGGCAAGACTAGGATGCATTGGGGAGTTGGGGGGAGGAAGTTAAGGGGTGAAATTAGTATAAAGCTTAAGGTACTCATTTGCCTTAACCAGGGGGATCTGCAGGGTGTGGTCAGAAACTCAAGATGGCAGCTGCGACAGGGTGAGGAAAGCTCATATGCCCATAAAAATCAGGCAGAGCTTTAATTGTCCATTGCAACTGCTCTCTTGCCTTTTTTGACCATACCTTGCAAACATCCCCAGCCTTGACCCGATCCTGAAATTGCACAAAGTTCAGGGCTGTGAATTTTTTCTTTTTTCTTTGCTCTGGTGGGCATGCTTGGAGAACTTTCCTGGAGAACAAGTGATGGTGTTGCTCCCCAGCATATCCTCTGGTTCCCTAGATCAGTGTTTCTCAACCTTGGCAACTCTATGATGGGTGGACTTCAATTCCCAGAATTCCCAGCCAGCATTCCAGACATCTTCCAGTTGCCAAGGTTGAGAAACACTGGTCCAAAAGAATCCTTGGCCCAGGAATCCAAAGCTTTCTCAAAGACGCCATTCCTTGAATGAGTGGTTCACCCCCAGAATCCTTCATTCCTTCCTTCAGAATCCTTCATTCCTTCCCTGCTCCTCCGTGGCTCCCCCAGGAGCAGCAGCACCAGAAGATGAAACCGCCCCTCTCCCTTGAGGGCAGCCTCATTTCTGAGCCACACCAGAGGAACCCTGTGGCAGTAGCCTTTCCCAAGCACCATCCTTGGGAAGGTGGGGGGGGGGAAGCACGTTGAGGAAGGAACAACTCTATAGGTTGTTCCTCCAGAACATGGGAGGCAGGGAGGCAAGTGACAAAATGTGTGTTGCCATGTCATGATACAAACCATGCAAACTGCCCTTGTGTGAGATGTTGCAACACAAGGAGGAAACAGCAAAACCTGTGTCGTGATATCACAACACATGCTTTGTTATTTGGGTATCACCATGGTTGGGCATGGGTTGCTATGCTCCACGCATGGATTTCATATGCATGAGATCCATGCATCTCTTACCTTTGTCTTCTGGCTTATTCAACTTGCGTTTGGAGTCATGGTTGGATCGTCCTAGGTTGAAGATTGACTTCCATTTCTTGGCCTTCAAGGACCCTTTTCTTCTGCAAAGGATTGGAATTCAGGTTACAATCTGTGCTGAGTGGAAAGGGATGTCTTTAGGCCCCCCTCCCCAAGGGATGAAGCTGGTGAGGCAAGAACCAAAGATTCCCAGTGTCAGCGTAGATCAGGTGTCTCCCAAGGCCATCAAACAAATGGCAAAGTATCTGCTGAACTTGGAGGGAAGAATTTAGACTTGAAATCTTGGAGCTTCACCTTACCTAAGAGCCTTGATTTCTGTCTACTACAGTGGAAAAAAACCTTCTCTGTGTACATGGGCTTCATTCTTGTCTACAATAAGGAGATGAACATGGCTGAGTTGGGTCTGAGAGTCTTCTGCTAAGTAAAATCATTTCCGAATAAGGGCTTAAATATCTGGAGAGCTGAGATATACAGCTGAGCCTGTACATCTTTTGTATTCCTGGTTACACTAAGGTTTTTGAATGCTTGGGCCACACAATAAATTTTGACAGCCCTTAAAAACATGGGTGTACTGGACTGTCCCATCTACCTATTGAAAAATGGACATGCTACCAGGATGCAACATTGCATTACTTCATCCTGGGAATGATTGTTGGGGCATCCTGGGAGAATGACTGAGGCACTGGGTTTTCAGTTTCTGTTTTTATGGTTTTTGTAGTTTTATTGTTGCTGTGAGCTGCCTAAAGTTGTGCCCTAACCCTAACCCCAACCCATACAAATCTTTTGAATGAATGAAATATTCATTCAATGAAATATGCTAGTTCTAAATTGGGAAAGGAGAATGCCATGGTTATCCATTGCTCCCCAGCTATTTGGCTTACATGCTGAACGTGCCTGAATTAGAAGCAACAAAGGCTGGAATTAAAATTGTTGGAGCAGGTGCTGGGGGAGGTTAGACGTGTTAGTGGGCAGCAGGAAAGTATTGTCAGCTGGCAAGTTAGGTGGCTGAAGTAGGGCTGAAGGCAAGGAATGAAGCGGTGATGTTAGGAGCAATCTCCTGCCATGCTAAGAACTGCTTGGTACAGCCACAGCAGCAGCTCTGGCAGAGAAAAACTGATGAAGCGGAGTTGGCTGGTGAGTTGGTGGAGTTGGCTGGCAGGGTGGGGGTTCTTCAGCGGCTGGTTTGTCTTGCCAGGAGTGCTGGGAGGGGAGGGTCCAGAAGCAGGAGAGAGAGAGCGGAGAAGGAGGTGCCAATAATGGGCAGAAGAAGACCCACCTAGCAGAGCAATCGCTCCATGGGCAGAGAACTGGCCCCAAGGAAGCTGTTCTCTGGTGTAGTGGTGGAAGGGAAGCAAAGAGCCTCACTTCCCCCCCGGAGGTGTGGCTGAAAAACCACATCCCCTTGCTTCCCTTCTCACAACCACAGCCCTGCATCAGTTGCCTGTGGCTCCACTGCATTTCTGCTGAAGGTCCTACAGGGAAGCTGCCCATTGTCCTGTGGTGGAGGGGCTCCAGTGCCTAAGCCAGGGGAGAAGGGGACAATTGTCCTGCCAGGACACCACTTTCCCCACAGTACAATCCACACACACACACACCCAGCTTCAGCAATACAGCTGTTTTAAACCCTGCCTAGCAGTCTTCCAAAAGACCACTGACACATCTGACTCATGAGGATAATTTGCATACTCCAAGAATATTCTGAAAAGGCCCCGCAAGCTGCAGAGAAGTTGGACTTCATCTCATCAGCTCAAGAGACACACTTTGGATCTGACTCATTGAGGTTATTTGTAGCATATTCTAGGAAATGAGTAGAAGATCTTTGCATTCCAGGGGTGGGAAGGGGAGAAGCTTGGATTTCCATGGAGGTGAGGAATTTAACAGCTGTCCCAAAGAGGAAAAGGTGCATAGTGGTGATGGATGGCCTGCTGCTGTGAGGAATGGAGTTCTCTGCACACCAGGCATGACGTGAGGGAAGAGTGTTGTCTCCTGGATGTGAAAGTCCACAATGTGACAGAGAGGTTGATCCAACTAATCAGCCTTATTGACCACTATCCCTTTCTTCTGTTTCATGTAAAACAAATGACACTTCTAGAAAGAGCTTAGAAAGAATACTGAGGAAAGGCAAAAGAGTTTGGGCACATGTAATGTTTCTCTCCAGACTTCCAACTGAAGGTCATGGCCTGAGGAAGGAATGAAGGATTCTGGAGATGAACCACTCACTCAAGGAATGGTGTCTTTGAGAAAGCTTTGCATTCCTGGGCCAAGGATTCCTTTGGACCAGTGTTACTCAACCTTGGCAATTGAAGATGTCTGGACTTCAACTCCCAGAATTCCCCAACCAGCCATTCTGGGAGTTGAAGTCCAGACATCTTCAAGTGGCCAAGGTTGAGAAATGCTGCTTTGGACTATATCATCTACAAGAAGGGCTTCTGGGGAAGGCTGGGAAGAACATGTTTGGAAGATGTGTTTCTCAAGTTATCTGGCAGGCTTTAAACTAAACCTGAAGGGGGAGGGAGGCCAATACTCAGCACCACATTCAAAGCAAGGCAGTCAGCTTTACAACAAGGGAGTAGTAAGAAGGAAGGAACGCTGAGGAATACACAGGAGATACAGCAAATAAATGTAAGAAGGGCAGCATTAAAAGGCGCAGATGCCTGTACACCAATGTGCAGAACACAGAGAACAAACAGGGAGACCTGTCCTAGTATGTGTGGAGCGAATATGACATTGTTGGTATGACTGAAAACCTGGTGGGATGAAACTCATGATAATAGTAGAGAATAGAGAATACACACACACACAGAATATAATATGCCTTCCAAGGATGATTCCTCACCAAAAGGAAATAAGGAAATGCAGAACCCAAGAAGAACCAGCAACAACAAATTAAGAGGGAGCTGGGCCAAGCACTGCCATGAAAAATGCAGCAGTTGATTCAAATGTTCTTTGAAGGGACGGGACCTTTGAAAGGGGATCTGTGGAGATGCCCAGACCCCCTTGGGGCAGAGCCTTTGCAGGACTAGGGTCTCTCCTGCCCCCACCCCACCATCTTGTAAATCACTATGCCAGTAAGAGAGGTGCTAGAATCTCATCCTAGACATGGTGGGTGAACTGGGAGGGAAGGCTGGCACCCCTAGGAGAGGGATTGGCTCAAGAGCTGTGGGATCCATCCTCCAGTCTCTTCTAGATGTTTGCTAAAATAGGACAATAGCTCAGAAGAGCACTTGGCCAGGGAAAGCTCACTCTTGGGGTGAGCAGGAAAAGACGAAAGAGACTGGCTGCTTACTTGCTGTCATTGAATTCGATGATGGTGTGGTAGGGTCGCATCTGGGGGGGCCCATCCCCCTGGTTCAGCATGGCTGGCACATTGTAGGGAAGACAATACTTCTCATCAGGAAGAACCACTGGTGACATAGCAAGGAGGGACTTCCTGATGGATTCACGGGTACCACCTAGGAGGGATGAACAAGAAGCTCTGCGTTTACCTACATTTCTTAGTACCTACTTTTGGGAGGGGGGGCTACCCCTCCCTATTTGGTAAAATATTGGATTTCTGTACACATAATAAGGGCTATCCTATGTAAGTTTACTTCCAAGGAAATCCTACTGGGTTGAGCAGGATCTGGAATCTAAGTGGGAAGATAAGGACCAAACAATGGTTGGGGTATGGCTTGTCTTCTAAGCCTGCTTCCTGTTTCCATAAATTCCTGTCCAGATGGTGAAAGCTTTTCGGCTGAATTAACTTTTAATGCTACAGGAGGAGGAGAAAAATACTCTGGAACCATTATATTAGCTGCTTTAATTAATGATTTTTCTCTTAATCAATTAAATCCACTTTAGTTTTGCCTGGCCTCACTCACTTATTGGATTGTGGCTTTCTCCACTGACAATTTCAGTGCTGTAGGGTTTTATTTGAAAAAGGTTATGCACCACTCCTATAGAGATTCAGATTCAGACAGACGATCCATTTAATCAGATTAACAGTTTTCACTAAAAGGCAATCCTTTCATCAGATGCATAGTGAATAAGCTGTAGCTCACAAAAACGTATGCCTTTTAATAAAATGTGTTAACTGGGAAAGGTGCTACCAGATTTTTGGCTATGATAGACTAACATGACTCATCTCTTCAAATGTCTTCTGAACGTCATGGGTTATACGCTGTAGTTGTTTTAATCCTTGCATGCAGAGTCATTGTTGTAAGATGGGAGGTCATCGAAATAATATAAAGAAACGAGCAAACTTGGAGTCCAACCAGCATCGGTATGCATCTGAAGGATACCAGATCTTTATGATGCTGAGATAGTAACCCAACATTTCTGTAGAACCCCAAATTGGAGAAGACACAAGCTTCTAATTCTTTCCTGGACCTTTGGCCTGTTCAACATGGGATCTTCTACTAGAGTTGTTCTATCAGGCTGGCAGGGAAGGACAGGCTATGACCCTTACTACAGACTTACAGTAAGTGTTTTTCTTTTCTTCTCTTGGAGGGCTAGTGTTCCCCATGTTTTTTCACTCTCATTTCTCTCTAACACCTAAGAAAACTAACCCAGTACTGTGCTTTCTAAATAAGCTGAGCCACGGTGCCTAACCTCCCAACCAGCACCGCCAAACCACTCCTGCTGGGTGAAATGTATAACCCAATATCCCCAAAGGGCACCAGCTTGGACAAGTTATGAAGATGCAGAGTGATGACAAACAAGGATTGCATCTCCATTCTGAGCAAAATAACAGATGAACGTCATGGGTTATACGTTGTAGTTGTTGTTTTAATCCTTGCATGCTGCTCAGAGTCATTGTGACTAGTGAAGACTAACATCTCTGGTTACAGAAACTCTAGAGCAGAGTTTCTCAACCTTGGCCACTTGAAGATGTGTGGACTTCAATTCCCAGAATTCTGGGAGTTGAAGTCCACACATCTTCAAGTGGCCAAGGTTGAGAAACACTGCTCTAGAGTAAGCTTTCTTGTCAATCACCCAGCTGCTCTATGCCTCTACTTTTTCCTGACATTGCCACCACAAAAAGCTGTAGAAATGAGTCGAAGGACTTACCACAGAGAGGAGCATCTCCAAAAATCTGTTCCACATGGGTAAGAATAAACTCCACTACAATAGACTGGATGCGGACCTCCATGAAGGCTGCTGTGCCATTGAAGCCAGACACTTCAATGTCCTTGGACCTGAGAAGCATAAGAGAGGAACTGGGTGCAACAGGAGAAGTAGATCCACTGAAAGGAATCATACAATTGTTCCTTTTGCTCTGATTAGCTTCATGGTCATCAAGGGTTAGCTATTGGCAAAGATGGCTGATCAAGTCCAAGCATTCTCACTCAAGGGATTTGTGCTAATGATTGTGGTACGTCCTTCAGCAACTCTTTTACTTGGAAGGGAGTTAAAACAGTGGTCAAATTTATGTGGATATGATATCCCATCCAGTGTGTTGGTTTCCTCACTCTCCAAAAACACATTCCAATCTCTCCTCTTGAGAATATCTTCCTCAAACTATTGTTTCTGCCCCACCACTCCTTAAATGAAATTTTGCTCAGAGATTCCTAGCTTCTGGGCATTGCTGAGCACAATGAATTTCTAAGTTTCATTTATGGAATGCTGTTGAGCATTGTGAAACTGATCAAAGCCTTATAACATTGATTAGATCAGTGTTTCTCAAGTTTGGCAACTTTAGGATGTGTGGATTTCAACTCCCATGCTGGCTGGGGAATTCCACACATTTTAAGGTTACCAAGTTTGGGAAATACTGGATTAGATCATGTTTTCTGGTAAAATTGGATTATGAGGACCAATCACTAAGGGAAGGATGAAAGAGAGAGGAAGAGTCTCAGTTTTTACTTCCCCCATTCAATTGATAAGTTGGAAAGTAAATGTAAAGGTATTTCAAAAGCACAAATATCAAGAGATTCTGATTCCACCCTGTACGTGTTCACAGACAGAATATCGGACTAAAACAAATAAACATAGCAGGAGAACAAGTTTGTGACCGCAATACTACTGATTCTAGAACTGCATGACCATGGTGGCCCTCCCATGTGCTGGTTGTCCTTCACTTCCTAAGCAGCAATTCTGACTTGGAAAACCATCACCACTGTTATGGCTCATACCCCCACAGGGCTGCCATTTAAATCCCACCCATTTGGCACGGGGCTGCATCTCCCTTGAGGAGATTGCTTGTTCTGCTCTCACAGTCATTTGGCTGGAAGATCAGGTGCCTTGGCCTCAACCCAAAGGACACTGCACTGGCCTGGACTGGAAGCACCCAACGGCAGCCTATCTTACCTGAGCAGGTTGGGAGCCCAGACAATAGCCAGATTCCGCACGTGCATGTTGGTCTGGGAACTAAAAGACGCCATCCGAACGAGGTGTTTCATCAAGAATTCAAGGGTTCTAGTGGCAAATTGGGTTTCAAAGTAGAGATAGAAAGAGAACAAATTAAAAGAACGTGATATGAGGATCAGCTGGCCTCAGACTAGGATCCCTCCTCTCGATCTGCCATTTACACCCACCTTCCCAGAGATGGAGTGAATATCTTTCCATTAGTTTCTTAAACTTACATCCTACCGTTTCACTATAGCGGCTAATAGTAACACAAGACAATTACATAATAAAATATAATACATAAAACAAAGTGAAAACATGAAAACAGTGTGGTAAAACATCAATAAAGCAATAAATATGATAAAACATGGTTTATACCAGGGGCCTCATATTTCATCTATGGGTGAAAGTCAATCTGATTAAGGGTATTTGTCAGTGTCAGCAGTCAGATATCAATAAGCAGGTCTTTCTTGATCAGGAGTTTCACAGTTTGGAAACTCAGTCTTCCCATTGGGGGGACCACATTGGGAGAGGATCTGAAGGTGACATCTAAAGCTTTGAGGGTCCCAGTTTGTGTACCCACACCTTACACAGGGAAGATATATTTTCTTTGGGCACACCAAGCACTGAACAGGAGACCTTCTGCGTGCAATGTGGTCTGAGATATAGACCCTCGTGGAGTCCTTGGGGTTCCCTGAGCTTGGTTGTTTTCTTGCAGGCATTTTGTTACCCATCTAGGTAACATCTTCAGTTATCCGTCTAAGTAACATCTTCAGTGCACTGAAGATATTACCTAGATGGGTAACGAAACACTTGCAAGAAAACAGCCAAGCTCAGAGAACCCCAAGGACTCCACAGTTCAACCCTGAGCTACAAAGATTCTCTTCTATATCGCCCCTTGTAGTTTGATGTGGAATTTAAGCCTTTTAGCCTTTCTCCGAATTATGAATCGATGGAACCCTTGGAATAGCTGAGCCAGTTGTCAACTGGGTCCCTGCAAGTACCGGTGGTGTGGCGGTGGAAGGTCCTTCAGCACTTCCTTGATTTTTTCCAGTCGGCTTTCTTCCAGCTGGATGGCCACAGCTTCCTGGATGAAGGAGGAAGTTGACGTTGAATTTGCAATTCTATTTGCTAAACTTCCTCATTTTTTCCCCACTCCACCAAAGGAAAGAGTTGAGTGTTGACTCCCACAGCTGAACACTTGGTTAGCAGGTGCAAGAAGCAGGAGTCCCACCAGAGCTTGGAGCCAGAATGGGCCCAACCAGTCATGACAATTTGACCGGAAGGTTAAGGGAGCAAAAATGGATCCCCACCTCCCATAGGGAAAACTCTTCCCACCCACCCATCCCCAGTTTTGTGTGACCTAGAAGAATTCTCAGCGGTCCTCCAACTGTTGAAGTTGGATTTTGAAGATCCAAGCTGTACTTCAGCCAAAGAAGCTCATAAGATGATTTTAGGTTGTGGTTCTCCTTCTCAGCCCATCTTCCCTCACAAGGTGGTTTTTGTGTGGACAGGAGAAAAAGAAATCCAAGCCTCAAGCTCCTGGAGGACAGACTGGATATGAATGACAAATAAGTGAAATGATACGAAGGGTGACCTGTGAGCCATACTTACTGCAAACTTATCGTACAACTGGTAGGTGAGAAGCGGATTGGGCAGTTCCCTGAAGTAAGCCTTGCAAAGGGAGCTCACACAGTGAATGTCCTGCAGGTAGACTTCTTTGTTAAGATCAGGGTTCCGGTCATTGTCAAACTCAAGCCTGAGAAGGATTTAAGGGGGAAAAGGGGAGGAGAAGATGGTGAGACATTGCTCATATCAGCATCAGAACATCACAATAGTGTGACACCCTGCAGGTATTGGCCGCCATTGTATCTTCCCACAGTCGTCTATTTTGTAGGCTAGACTTACTGAGATCTTTTAACTGTTCCTCACGAAACTGGACATAGTACTCCCAATAGTCTCTCACCAGGCAAGGGCAGAGTAGAACAATTATTTTCTCTGATCTGGACTCTACGTTCTTGATGTGTCCCAAGATAGCCTTTGCCCTTTTACAAACTTTATGTTTCAGTTGTGGTCAACATAGCATATCCAGATCCATTTCAAGGTCCTACTGACAAGCCCAGAAATGGACCTGGGTGTGCTCATCCTATACTTGCGCCTTACATTTTTCCTACAGAACTTGTTAAATTCTGTCCTCCTCATTTCAGTCCACTGGTCTCCTTCTTCTTCCTTGGTGTTCTGCTTTCTTGGTCCCATTTGATTGCTGCACATTCAGTCTGGGGGTTTTGCCCCTCTCCCCCTTAGTTCTGGTTGAATACCCTCCTGATAAGACTGAAAGGCATCTGCCAAACACTGCCTTCCCAATTTTGGGAAGTTGCATCCCATCTCTTCCCGGGAGTCCTGGGAATGAAGGTCAGTGAAAAACTGCTTGGGCACCCAGTTGCTTCATCTTCCTGCCCAAGGACACAACTCTGTGGGATTCTTTCAAAGTCTCTTCTAGCTGTGCCATTCATCCCCACATAAGTTAAGAGGAAACGATAATGGTCAGAGGGTTGAATAGTCTCAGGAACCTCTCTATCAGATACAGGCACTGGATGACAACAGTCAAGGCCATAGCGGCTGCTTAGACCCCCCAAAAACCAACTTTCTTACAGTCTTCCTTAATCAGATTTATTGAAAGGAAAAAAAGGTTATGAAATCTTGATAACCAGATACGTTTATTTTAGCATTCAGTTTATTTCTGCATTGCTTCAGCTAGAGATTTCTTGGTTCTCTTGGGAACTACCTGTTGATGCACTGTTTTCTTGATAAAAGAAGAAGAGGCAGATGTTCTGTACTTTTGCAAGCTGCCATCTTCCCTCCTAGGCTCTGAGAAGCCCATTACACAAATACACCTCCTGCAACTTTATATCAGCTCTGCACACCGATGCCTTGGTTCCTGTCAGCCGAGATGAGTTGCTTCTTTTTTTCTGGAGGTGGCTCTTGGGTTTCTTCAACCCATGGGGGCCCAAAGGTTTCCCACAGTGTTCCATGGCTAGGTTTGCTCAGGCAGTTGTGGATCATTCTTTAGAGCAGTGTTTCTCAACCTTGGCTGCTTGAAGATGAGTGGACTTCAACTCCCAGAATTCCCCAGCCAGCCTGGCTGGCTGGGGAATTCTGGGAGTTGAAGTCCACACATCTTCAAGTTGCCAAGGTTGAGAGACACTGCTTTAGAGAAAGGGCCTGGTACCAGTTCCTCTGGTGTTTTGCATCTTTGATCAAATGCCTCCATGTATTTGCCTTTGTCTGATGGAGTTCTTCCTATTGTCTCTTCATTTCTCTGCCCCTCCTGGAGATCTTCAGCTTTCAAGGACCCTCCCACTCCCACTTCCCCAAGGCATTTCAGTGTAGGAACACTTTCTTCAAGCCCCTTCCCTTTCTCCTTCAATAAGGACACCAGCTTCCACTTCAGGCAGGATGGCAACCACAGCCTGCACCTTGCAGGTCACAGTAATCACGTCTCCCTCAGGGTCCCTGATGCTTGGGGCCTTCCCTGCCAACTCCCCCAGCCAAATTCCCCCTTAAAACTTCCTTGGAGTACCCAGAACTGGAAGTAGCAAAAAAAAGGGGGGGAAGGGTTTTTCCCTGGACTCCCACGCCTTGCCAAACTCACTTGTCAAACGCCTGTTCTCTCATCAAGAGTGGGTTTTGAGGAAGTGGCCAGTCCCCGAAGCCCAGTGGGGGAGAAGACATATCCTAGCAGTCAGCAACCTCCCACCCCGGTCATGTGTCCACAGCGACTAAGAGTCAGATGTGCTGCCTCTCAGCTTAGAGGTGCTGTTTGGTCCTCAAATCGAAATGGATATTTCAAGGTCATCCTTCTCCCTTGTACCTTAATTTTTGGATATTTGAAGAGACTCCTGAGAGGCGATAGATGCCATCCACGATTCCATGCTGTTCCACAAACTCTGTGCAGCTCTTCAGGACCTGAGGAACTGGAAAACCGCTGAGATTCAATTGGGGCACAGCAGATCTCTTCATGAGTCCCCCCAATCAGCCAGAAAAGAACCTTCAATTGCCCAGAAATCATATTGACTCTGGGCAGCTGGGATTCATGGCTGCAGGCTCTCTTTTTAATCTTTCCTGTTTCATATTTCCTGTTTCCTCCCTTTTTAACCCTAGGCCTTTGTGATGACCACCATCTTTTAAACCCATAATCCTATGGACTGATGCAGCATGGAGTATACGCTGAGTATACTGTCTATACTCAAATCAGTAGGCAGGCTATTATTCTTCCTTGCCTCACCTCTCTTGATTTCTATTTTCCTCCCCACTGAATCATTTCCTTTTTCACCTGCCTTCTCCAACTGCTAACCTTTAGCCTCCCTTGGACTTTTCCACCTCCTCTTCCCTTCTCTGCAGTGCAGTCCAAGGACAATTGCTCTGCAAAATAGAGATCCTCCCTACGGGTTTGAACATGGATGGACTTTTATAATCCACCACCCAATTTGTGGATCAAAAAAACTGGTGGACAACTTTCTGGAATTTCTGCAACAGCTCCTCCTCTTAGCATTGCAACTGGGGGAAAAAGGGAGCAATTTCATCCTGAAGTTTCCCCATTAGGATTTCCTCAAAGTTTGGAAAGCCAGGAAGACTGGCAATCCCTGGAGAGCTGATTGAACCATCAAAGGCTGGCCACTCAAACCCTCATCCTTGGCCAACTGAACTTCTCTGGCCATTCCTCCGTCACTGTCTTAGGACTGAATGGAAGCAGAGCCTGCACTGAAGAGAGGATTTTGCACAGAAAAACACACCTAGTCACTCCATAAAGGCAAGAACACCACACTCCCCCATGAGAGTTTCTCTGAAATGTTCTTCTCCAGGAATTCTCTTCTCCGATGAAATGAATTTCTAGAACAAATTCTCCTTCCTCAAACTGAAGGCGCAGGGAAAGGAGCAAAATAATATCTCTGCCCAAAAGTAATTTCATCAAGGTTTTGGAAGCCATCAACCACCCCTCCTTAATCAGACATGGATTACTTGTCTCTATCTCCATTAAAATGTCCCCATTCTTGACCTTTTGGGGATCCTTTATTAGAACTGACTAAGTCAGGGGAAAGATAAAGTCCTCTACAGCAGTGTGTCTCAACCTTGGCAACTTTAAGATGGGTGGACTTCAACTCCTAGAATCCCCCAACCAGTATGTTGGGAGTTGAAGTCCACCCATCTTAAAGTTGCCAAGGTTGAGACACACCGCTCTGCAGGATTTCCAGTTAAAAAAACGTACCAAAAGTAAGAATTAGTCGCGCACAAGCCAGCCAGACGGTGCACAGAAAGATTCCAGTCAGGCTTTCTCACGCAGGCTGAGCACTGCAGGTGGAGTCCCTGCAATGATCTCATTTCTGAACCAGAGACAGGAAGTGAAAGAAGCGAGCCAGCAAGAAAAACATGGCGCAGAAGACGTCAGCATGTTCACGTCGTTTTCTTTCTTCCTTTCGTGGCGTTGCCCGGCTGCCTGATTCCCAGCGGGCTACCTGCCTTTCATTCTACTTTCTGCTCAAGAGCCCAAGGCTGTGCGCACCCCGCCTGCTCCTCCCACGCTTCTCCACAACAACTTTGTGAGATACTGTAGGTTAGACATTATCACAACATCTAACAATATGAAGACATCTGTGCTGCTCTACCAAACGGAAGGCCTGTCCAAGGCAACACATTTTTCAACGGGGAGTTTGCTGGCAGCCTAGAAGGAGTGGCCTTCTCTTCACCCTTTACACAACCACAACCTTATTCTTTCCAGAATGCAGTTGCTTGAAGATTGCCAGACCACAGGGGGAGCCTCGCCACGGTTCCCGGTCTCACGTTTAGAGCCCTTTGGCCACAAATCCCTACCTTAAAGGTGGCTGTGGATGTCGATGAGGGTTGGGTGTGTCTTGTCACTAAAGGACAAAACTTTACATGTGGGCAGATAAACCGTTGGACGGGGTGAGGGATTTTCTGCACCGCAGCCTTAGACTGCTTGACTCTCCTGGATAAACCGGCTGGAAAGGAATAGTTTTCTTTCTGTTGTTGGGTCTTTGAGGACACGTGGCTTCCACTGGCGTTGAGGACACGTGGCTTTTCTATGAAACCTCCTCCATTGATGCCCTCTCGTGCTTGACATCTTCCCATATGGTGCAACCACTCAATGGTGCATCCATTAAGAAAAAAGAACAACCATATTTAATCATTCCTGCCACTTGGGCTGGAAGGGGAAAGAACTGGCAGAACTCTTGGTGTGGACAATCTATGTCAGTGTTTCTCAACCTTGGCCACTTGAAGATGTGTGGACTTCAACTCCCAGAATTCCCCAGCCAGCCATGCTGGGAGTTGAAGTGCACACATCTTCAAATGGCCAAGGTTGAGAAACACTGACCTATGTTCTGTGAATACCACCATGTGCCCCATGAACCACATGGCTTTCAGCCATTAGTTAAGGAAGGACTGAGATCATAGAATGAGGGCTGGGATGTTCCAAATGTGTTTGTAGCTGTGAATCATTGGTGTGAGTGGATTTCCCAAGACTTTGCTAATTTCATTTTGCATGATCATGGCAGCTCTCCCCAGTAAATGTGCCTGACAAGAACTACCACAGATATGTGCCCTGAACTAAAACCACAACATACTTGGGAGATTTGCTTCTCTGGATCTCCTTCTGATGGTGAAAGCCGAAGAGTGTGCCGTTTCAGGGCACAGTTCTTATTGTTGGTTCCTGCGTGCGGAGCCAAAAAGCGGAGTAGTTGAATAAACCCAAATGGTCAAACACTCATATGATCCTCCCGGGCTCAGACTTACAGCTTGTTGGGACATAAAGGGGTCATCCTCACCATGCATGTTTTGCATATTGCAGGAAGGTGCATAATAGATCAAGAGAACTAACACAAGTGGATCCTGCACAGACCTAGCAATGCCATGTCCACGTGATTCCTTCCAAGCCTATTTTACTCCTTGGCTGGTGATCAGAGGGCAAGAATGAAGGAGAGACTCTCATTTTTTTTACTGGCCTTACATGCCTGCCACTCTCAGCTTTTTAAGTGCATTGGAGTCACACCTCCCCAAAGTCCAAACTTCCGGCCAAACTATTTGGGAATCCTGGGAACTGTTATGCGTTCTCCAAAACAGAAGAGCAGTTTTACACCTTTAGCATCAGCGTGGTGGTCAGAGACCTAGGAAGCGAAGTGTCCTGGCCTAGAAGTTAAATGGATATCAGAGCTAAAACATATTCCTGGAATTCCTGCCCGAGACCTGTTTTTACAGAGTCCAGGCTCGCCCACATAGTCTTCCTGCTTGTGGTTTCTTGATGGCACGCCTTGATAACATAGCCACCATCTTTATGCCAGCCATCTGAGGAAGGCTGAGGCTGATCCAACATCTTCTGGCAGGAAAGAGATGCATTCCTAGGCAGAATACAATCCACAGCTCATGGAGGGAGTTGCGATGTGCTGGGCTCCAGGTGGCTTAGCAGGTCTATTATGGGACTGTCCCTCCTGAGCAACCACTGGGCATGTGGCAAGAGACTGGACCCCTTTCTTCCATAGCTTTTTTCTTCTTGGGAGGCAGAGATGGAAATATTGACCTCATGTGAGATGAAATGAAGATCCACCAGGAGGTCAATATTCCCACTGGTAATCAATCAATCAGTCCATCGATAACAGAAGTGTGCTTTCTTCTGAATACAATATGTGAGTTGCAGAGGCCATTTGAGAAAGATTTTCCTTTATGAACACGGCCAAGAACAAGGCCTTCGAGTTCCATGGGAAGTTCATCATATTCATTTATCATGAGACTATTCAGAAGAGGAGGCCATTAACAGATGTTGGTGGAACTGTGCAAGCAATCTGAACAGATGTCTCCAGCTCGTTCAGCAAAAGGGCCCTTCGACCTTGTTATTAAGCCAGTGACATAGATCAGTAACCTGCTAGAGCAGTGTAATTACCCCCATGGGAGTCATCTGGGCATATCATGGGGGTAACACAGCTATTTGCTTTCTTGTGGGTCAAGGATCCAGTTTGGGGCTGCCACTGCTGAGACACGTGTGTAAAATAACAGAGACTGGGTTGTTTTGGGACATTATTCAAGACCAGGAAGAGGGGTATTTGGGTCAACCAGTTTGAGAGTCTCTTCCTTCTCCACTTGCTAATCAGAAACCAGGCCATGAAGTGAACCTGCAGGAAGGGGGTCCTCCTAGAAAGGTGGGGTCTGACACACCTGCCCAGATGTCCTTCATTTGTGTTCAGGAGAACGATTGGCAGTGACGCAGGGTGGGAAGGCAAAGGGGAAAAGAAGGCAGAAACCCACCAGGGTTGCCCTAAAACGCTCCAAGCCATGGTCTACGGGGCAGCAGCTGGCCCCGTTGCTGAGGTGCAGTCAAAGTGGAGTGGAGGACGCAGTACTTTTATACCGGTTCCCGTCCTCCTTTCTCAAGGATGAGAGCAGAAGTGCCTGCAGAGGACAGTCAGAAAAAGTCAAGAAGGGTCCACAATGGGAGAGACCCAGTTTCAAGTCCACCTTTGACCATAGAAACTCAATGGTTCAGTCACTTTCTGTTATCTAACCTAACCTGCAGGTTGTTGTTACAGTTACCTAGCCGGGTAATGAAACGTTTGCAAGAGAAGAACCAAGCTCAGAGAACCCCAAGGACTCCACAATTAAGGGAGATCCCCATGTAAGACTCCTCGAGTCCCTGAAGAAAATGCAGGATAAAAATCTAAGAAATCACAACAAAAGTCCTTCCTTCTCGGAGATGTGAAGGGTGCTACTCCTGCTGTGCTTGCTTTCTGAGACACAACTCTGCGTGATTCTACAGCCTCCCTGGCTATCCATAGTCTAAAACAATCCCTCCTGATTTATTTCCCTTAGGAATTAATACTCATGTGGAAACCAGGGAGGCTGCAAATCGTTGGAGAAAGGATGGTACCATGAACGGTAGGGCACCAGAGTCCCAAAAAAGAACTAAAACACTAATGTTCCACTCGTGAGAATTTCTCCCAAATACCCGTCGCCCTTGCAAGAATTTCTGAAGCAAAATTCTCTTTCATCACTCTGGATGAGAGCCGAGCGGGATAATTTCTCCAGCCACCGCTAGTATTACCTGCATTCTGGTTTCAATGCAGTGGAGCTTCTAGAGTTGAAAGGGCTTTTCATCAACGACCAACTGGACTTTTTATCTGCCTGAGATAGCAGTTGGCCCCTGGTGCACACTGAGCAATTATTACTAAATCAGGAAGAAAGGTAGAACGAGGCATTCTGGGAAGACCACATCATCAATCACGACAAGTGGGGGGACCGACTTGTTTACGGCGCTCGACTGTCCCTGGCTACGTTTGCTCAACCACCACGTTGACGCAACTGCTCCCAGTGACAAGGGCTGGGGCAACAGCCCAAACAAGGAAGTCACAAGAGCCGTACTTGCTTTTCCTCCTCTTCTTCAAGTGGCACCTCCCAGCTGACTTCCTGTGTGCCACACAAGCTGTGCACAAGGGAGTTGGCCAGGGCCCAACCCAGGGCTTTGTGAATCTCAGCATTAGCTGAAGAACAGGTGAAATTTTTCATCAAGTGTGCGTTTCCCTGGGACCTCTTGCACATGGTCCATGCAGTATTTGCTGGAGAAAGGATGATTTGTGGAAACCCAGCTTGACGCCCTTCCAGTGAGCTGAACTAGAGCCTCCAGCACCCAAGGCTGATGGCCATGCAGGCCAGGGTGGTAGGAGCTGTGATGCAGACCAATGGGGAGAGATTGCATCAGCCCAAGGCTTGTACTTAGCCACTTCTGAGACCAGAGATTGACAGATGCTAGATCCCAGCACCTAAAGATTTGGGGCATCGACAGGGGAACATTTGCAGTTCGGTGAAATTGTGGGGCGTCTCAAATTGTTGGCAAGACCCAGCAGGCACCGAGCATCTGTCTCTGTGACACCCCCTGTCTTGGCAGTTTTTCCTTTATCCTTTGGGAGGGTGTTTCTCAGCCTTGACAACTTTAAGATGGGTGGACTTCAGCTCCCAGAATTCCCCAGCCAGCCATGCTGGCTGGGGAATTCTGGGAGCTGAAGTCCACCCATCTTAAAGTTGTCAAGGCTGAGAAACACTGCTTTTGGGGGCAAGCGGGCAGCTTTTAAACAAAGCCACCTGCTATTTTTCTTTGCAAAGAATGCTTGTAGGTGGGAGACAGAGGCAGTCATGGAAATAAAAGCGATCCTGGAACTTTGTGGCCTGCAGCTTCCCACCTAACTTTTTTTTTTTAACTGAACGGAAATTTAAAAAACAGCCACCTTGGCAGAGATCTTGGTAAACAGAGCACCAGGAGAGTCATCCAGTTATACCACTTTGACCTGGTCCTGCTCTTCACTGGCTGGAGGGCTGGGCTGGACCACTCCCCTTAGCTTATCTTCTGATAAAGGGACAACCTGTCCCTGGCCACATCCACCCCGGCAGTCTTCTGTGACGGCCTCATGACAAACTCGGTTTGTTCCAAGATATCAAATCCTAGTTTCATCTTAAGCTGGTGGGTGGTAACCCTGACCTATCAGGAGAGAGAACATGTCTGGCTCCCAGGATCTGTGCTGTGGTCACTTGGAATAAGAAATAAATTCACAGTGGCACGCAATGGTTGGTTTGAATATCTCTGGTTTTAACTTTGCTTCTATATTTTTGTAATAAACTTGCATTACTAAATAGACGTAACTATTTAATATAGAATTTGCAGGAAACTTTAGAAGAATATTCAATAATGTTGTGTATATTTTCTAGCTATGAACTATGGAACATCCAGCATCCTATAGTTATTTCAGCTTTAGGTGACTCTCGTTTATAGTAGATTTCCAAGGAATTAGTAAAGTCACTTTGAATCAATGTTCAAGGCGCATTAGGAGACGTGGGGTTGGGGTCGGTCTGCTCAAATAAATAGGGCATGTTCCTGTTTATCAGTATTTCCACATTATTATTACATATGCAAAGAGCTTTCATCTTAGACCTGAATGTAAGAGTTTAAGAGGCTTCTCCTACAGCTTTCTTGCCCAGCTAAATCATGCGTGAAGGTAGTTCAGACAAGGAACGATAAGAAAGTGAAACTGAACTTATGCTCAATATGGTGGTTGAGATGAACCAGAAAATGGCAATCTCGGCTATAACCAATATCTGAGATCTGACCTGACAATTCTGTATAGCAGACAAGAAATAACATCTATTAAATGTAGTATATTTTTACTAATATCAGATCATGGACACTGGCTAATATTCATTTCAAGAACAGCAAAAATCTAAAAATTGGAGTTTTAAAACTGAGCTTCAAAATTGACTTGAAGTCAAATTTTGATTGACACACTTGTTTGAAATTTCAGCCCACTTTGAACTAGAATAAGTCTGGTAGGGCCCTTTCTAGCTAGCAACTTTTATTAAAAGTCATAAACTCTCACGAGCTACACCTCACTTTATCAGGTACAGCTCACAAACACTTTTTTTTTTGGTAAAATTTGCTAGTCCGAAAAGGAGCTAAAGGTATCCTTCTGATTTTTGGCTACTGTAGACTACCACAACTGTTCTCCCACAATGACCCCATTTTGAAGAGCCCCTAAATTTTCTTCGATATCTCCTGCCACAGGTTCATAGAATGGCCCTATGTGAATATCCAAGAAGATTCATGGATGTTCTGCTATGTATGTCCTACTTTGTAAGCTCAGAAAATAATGATTAAACCAACCACTGAGGAATTCAGCTCCTAGCTGTAGCCACTTTTTGACAGCCCTTCCAAACTTTGGACCCCAAGTATAACCAGCTTTATTGTCTGAACTTTTAATAGACACAAATATTGCTTTTAGTGTTGCTATTATAATGCTGTTTGTTGCTTTGACCTATTTGGTTTTAATTTTTCATTAGTCCTTTAACAATGTTCTATTATTAATATTAGAACATGCTTTGTGAATATCTGTTAATGCATCAGGAAGGCACAGAGTTTGGAGAAGACTCTTGTGAGGGCCCCAGATTTATGATAAGCACGATTTCCTCCCCAAGGATAGAAGTCTTCCTTGGAAAGGCAACGAGGCTTTCAACCCAAAACCTGTTGTGTAGCAAAGGTTCTCCACTCACTCAGTTTCTGGTTTGGGCTAATGGACATTTTAAGGGGGTTGAAACATTTGCCGGTCTCCAAAAAAGAAAACCACTTACCGTCGTGGCCAGATGATTGCAAATGTTCCACCAGATCACACCCAAAGACCCGATCTTTGGCCGGTCCCTTCCGTTTCACCTTCTGCCGAGCTTTCATGGCCAGTGACATGGATGCTAAGGGGCTCCACTCCTCCTCTTCCTCAGCACTTACACCCTTTGGCCTCCTTCTGCTTCCAAGGCTGAGCCACGTCCATTGGGCCTCAGGCAAAAGCTGTTGACTGTTGAGCTCCCAGCTCCCCAGAACTCATCTACTGGCCCACGGTGATCTTTTGCTTCCTTAAATTCATTCTAATCTCCGTGGCCAATACTTGTCGCATCCAAAGTCTTCAGAAAGGTTGGAAGAGCTCTCTTTGCAACCTCGGGGCCACCAGAAGTGGGAGTGCTCCTGTGGGTCCAGGCCCTCTGGGACGCTGCAGCAAGGCACACGGTTGTGGAGGGGGGAAAGGTAGAAAATCCGGGGCCCTTGGGTTTTTTTTTTCATTAAAAAAATCGTTCTGTTCTTACTCAGAGCTGGCAGGAAGTGAGTTCAGCTTGTCTCCAAACACAACTTCCCCTGCAGAGCATCTCTGAAACCACAAAGAACAAGCTAACGGCTGTACACAAAACTCTCTCTCCTTTGTCGCATTTGGAGGGTGAAGGACTAAGTCAGATGGCTTTGCAATCTTGCGTTTTTGATTTTCCCAATTAGCTTTGATTGTGACTTGCATGAAGGCCACCTGGCTTGTGGCCAGCAAGGTTGTGGTGAGAGTCTTGGGGGGCAGAAACTCATGACCTCAATAGAGATTGCCTAATACCTTTACAAATTTGTTTTTATTAAATGTTAGGAAATTTAAAACTTAGGACCTGCAGCTTGATGGTAATACTGATGCTTCTGTACTCTTTGGCTGAAACAGGGACAGGAAGATTTTTTTTCTATGGTCTTTGAAGATTGCAGAGGAAAATACGCTTCTTGGCTCAAGCATTTCTGAACAATTGCCTAGTGGACTTGCAGGAGACCTCCAGCCATGAGCAAGAATGCCCTGCTAGGCACCTGATTTTTTTGTATGTGATTTACCATCTTGTGAGAACCCTTTAGACACGTAAGATAAGATGCCTGCATTACGGTCGGACTGATACTTGGAGGAGAACTGGATGGGCAGGTACTTCTGGAGAAGCCAGATGTTTGGTGTCTCCCAGGGCCATGTAGGGTGGAGGCATGTCCACAGCAGCTGAAAAAGCCCATTGGGAACTGGCCAGATCCCTGCCTGTGACAGTTTCATAACTCACATCGTAAACAAGCCATCCCAGATTGTTCTTATGGCACGATTTATGCCATGAAAGAAGGAAAACTGGAATACATACTGTAAATCAATGGAGAGGAGGATCTACGCTGGCTTCCCCAAGTCTGTGCCTTTTGATTAAGCGTTCATCCTCTCCTGCCAAGCCCTGCCCAGCTGGGCAAGATCCAGGAAGCCAGAACCGCACCGGTCTCAGGAAAGGCTCTTTAATGCCCACTTGGGGTAAAGACAGAACCTTGGAAACTACGTGGAATTTCTCATGATGACCCATGATGATAACTGCGGTCCAGCACATTTGAAGGAAATTCTGAAGGAATGAAGATGCCATTTCTGTGAAAACCAATTACAAACCCTTGCCTTTGTCTTAAAAACAACAGGCAACCTCAGCTCAACGTTTGGAGGCTCGGAGACATCCTTAGCTTTTGACAGCATGCTGGGCCCACACTCCAGAAAGTACTCAGAGCCAGGACAAATATTAAACTTCTTAAAATTCTATTGAAATATACTTAAAATTAAATGAGAATGGAATGTAGTCATTTCCCTTTTCTGTTGTATCAACCGCTATTGTTTTGGGAGATGTTTTATGAGCCATTATGAAGTCTTGGGGGTCCTCAGGTTGTGTATCCCGTTCTTTAGGGCCTGGACTAATCCAGGGGCCATGATGGGAGTTGGGCCTTTTAAAATCCTCCCCCCAGTCTGTGGACAGAGAAACTGGATGAGCAAGTTGTGGAATTTATCCAGGAGAAGGATAAATTATTGTTCTTCAACCATTTTTCAAGAGAACCCTTCCCTCTTTGTGGCAACAGGAGAACCATTAGAAAGAACTCATGGTTGTGGGCTTCTTCTCATACTGTAAGGGCAAATGCACCATCTCTACCTGACAGAATTTCCCCCAAATCCCCTTCTCTTGTGCAGGACATTTCAAAGGTAAATTGGAACCTAAAGGTCCAGCTAGATCAGGCTATCAAGGTCAGCTAAAAGGATGCATCTGGGAAGCCCCCAGGCCTGGACAACAAGAGCCCCATCCCAAGAGCTGGGATTCGGGGGGCCACCTCTACCTTATCCGGACCCTCCACAGGCCAGTCTGCTCCTTTCGAACCCTCCACCTTGGCTGCTGTTGTGCGAAAACCCATTTTCTTCTTCTGGTCCTGAATCTCCCCGCGTTTGGCTTCCTACATTGTCAGAGACGGAAAAAAACGTTCTGGGTGCCCCGTGTGAGCTGGCATGATTTTATCCCTATTATGTCCTCTCTTTTCCTCTCTCGTTCAAATTCTCTTTTGGCAAATGGAATGATAAATAAGAAAAGGATGGAGAATTCTTGTGGATGGCGTGACCAAAACACAGCCCAAAAGCTCAGGGTTATTTCCCCACGATGTCTGGTGCATGTGTGCTCCAGCCCACCTGGCTGGTGCCGTTTTCTCTCAAAAACCCATGTTTCCATCTTAAGTTAAGTCTTTTGGACAGTTGTGGCGTCTGTGTATTGCAAAGTACACCACGTTTTCAGTCGTATGGTACAATTATTAGTTTTATTTAAAGGCAGCTACTAAGGGATGGTGTACATTATTGGTTTAAGCAGGGTATATCGAACCGGAGAGTTTCTATCTGAACTATGAAAGGGAACAGAAGAGCTCACGAAATTTTCCGATAATAATATGGGGTGGTGAATTTGAGGGGATTCCCTGGAGAAGGAATGAAAGTCACAGCCCAGTTTGGATCCGGGTACAGGGAGGAGCACATAACCGACACATGAGCCGGGGAGAAAAGTATACTTTGCACACTTACGTACACTTTTTCTGCACAAGCAGAGAATTGATGGACCGCAAAATAAAACAGAATTGGAAACACGTTGAGGCTACTCTCCCACTTCTCCAATATTGACACTGCTCTTTTTGATCATTTATCCATTCTGGTTGCTTAGATTAGAAGCAGAGGGGGAAATCCTCTCTACGACTTTAACCAAGATTTACATATTTACCAAACAGCAGAATTCTGGGATGGCAAAAGTGCAATTTATTTACAAAACCAGCAGTGCATGTTACACCTGACTAGGCCTACCCCAAGTCCCGTTCTATACACAATTACAGAGTATTTTACACACACACACACACACACACACACACACAGGGAGACAGACAGACATTGCTTTTTCTATATACAAAGACATTTACAGGTCATAGAAAGACGGTTACTCACTTCCTCAAACTAAAAAAGGGCAATAACAATATTAATACATATTTAAAAGGCTTCTGAAAGTCTGGAGTCTGTCAAATTCACTTCCAAAGAGACCCACTGCAATAGTTGTGATGTTCAGGAAAGGGGGGAAAAAATCAAAGTAAAAATTTTGGATCATATGAATTCCATATAGTGTTTCAAGCCAGGTCAAAATTTCTAGCAAGTTGACCCTTGGAGAGTTTTCTTTCAGAATCATGCTCAGTCTATGGATTTGCCCAACATGCTTAAATGGGCCAATTAAAGACCTCAGAGCTGCCTGGCACAACACGCTAAACTTGGTTAGCTTAATTCTGTTTGGCACACTGTGTAAACCCAGCCCATTTAATTCACTTCAGTAGCTTATTCATTTCTCATATTTAAGACACTACAAGAACCCAAAGTCAAAGAGTTGATTAAATAGCACACATTTGTGAGCCCCCAGCAGAGATTTGTCTCAAAGAATTAATGCCAGACTAATTTCATCTCCTTCTTCGATATGAGTTATTAGAACAGAAGAGGCTGGACCTGGACCTCAGAAAAGCCTCTGAGAGATGTTTCATGAGATTCTCCTCAATAAAATGTTAAAACATGGACTAGAATATGCTCCTATTAGACAAACTCAACGCTGGCTGCATGACCCCCTCCAAGAGTGCTCATGAAGGGCCCCACTTCAACTTGGAGGGAGGTATTGAGTAGAACAAGGGACCTTCACCATGTCTGCAGATGACCCAAGTCTAAGAGGTGGCTAATCTTTAGATGAGAGAGAAGATTCAGAAAGATCTAGACAGGCTTGGGCTGAAATGAACACAGTAGAATTGAACAGGGAGAAATGTAAAGCTCAGCATCTCTCTAGAAAATATAAGGTGTAAGTATAGGACGGGGGAGACTTAACATAGTCATAGTAAATGTGAAAGGGATCTGGGTGTCCTTGTTGGCCACAGTGAGCCAGCAGCATGATGCGTCTGCAAAAAAGGCCAATGCTCTATTGAGTACCTTAACAGGAGCATAGATTCCAGGTCCTGGGAAGTAATTGTTCTGCTCTACTCTGACCTGGTCAGACCCCATTGGGAGTCCAATGTCCGGTACTGAGTACCTAGTTCAAATAAATCAGAGCAAGTTCAGGGCTACCAAGGTGGTGAAGGTCCAGCAACAAGCCCTATGAGGAAAGGATGAAAATCTTGCATTCTCAGCCTACAGAAATATGGCTGAGGGGTGATCTGATAGCAGCCTCCGGATGAGACATGGAGGGCTGTCATACAGAAGCGGGAGAAGACTTATCCTCCGTTGCCCCAAGGAGCAAGGCCAGAACCAATGGGTTAAAAATACAAGAAAGAAGATTAAAACTAGAGGCCAGGAGCATCCTGATTGTATGAACTGTCAGCCAGTGAAGCAGACTTCACTCTAGCACAGTGTTTCTCAACCTTGGGGACCTGAAGACGTGTGTCTCTTCTCTCTCTCATCTAAAAGATTAGCCACCTCTTAAACTTGGGTCATCTGCAGACATGGTGAAGGTCCCTTGTTCTACTCAATACCTCCCTCCAAGCAGTCAGGGATGCTCGAGTGAAACCTGCACTGAGCAGGGGGCTGGATTAAATGACTTCTAAGATCTCTTCCAACTGTATGAGTTTCCTGGTTCTCTGCCATGAGAAACAGAATGCTAAAGTAGGCCTTTAATCTGACCCAGCAGGGGTTCTTCTTATGTTGCTATTTTATTTTATTTTATTTTATTTTTAATTTCCTTTTCTCTCATAGCAAAAGAGGAAGAAAATAATCAAACAGGCAGAAGTCTACGAAAAGGGAGAGTTTATTGATGGCGCTTCAAAGCTCCTTGCTGAACTAGGTTTTATGTTATAGAAAAATCATGACTTTGGGGAATGAGTGTGTTGGGTGATAGGACATTTACATTTCAGTGCTATGTGAAACTCTTTCAATTCTTCTTCCAGATCCTGGCAGAAAACCAGAAGTGGAGAACAGCAGCTGAGCACCAGCTTTTGACCTCTCTATAGTCCACTTCACTTGAACACAGTGGCTAGTTCAGTAGTGCAAATAGGACACTTTGGGGAGAATTAATTTCTTTCCTTTTCACAGATGCTAGAGCAGTGTTTCTCAGCCTTGGGCACCTGAAGATGTGTGGACTTCAACTCCCAGAATTCCCTAGCCAGCATGGCTGGCTGGGGAATTCTGGGAGTTGAAGTCCACACATCTTCAGGTGCCCAAGGCTGAGAAACACTGTGCTAGAGACTAAGGCCAGCCAAGTTTGCAGCAGATTCGAGCGGGATTTCTTTGTTAGCTCAACCATGGCAGTTCCATGAACTTCATGTCTGAATGAGCCTATCTCAGATGTTGATCGATTAGTCTTCACATCACCTCCTGTCCTAACTACTGCAAAGCAGGGTCCAGGCAAGAAGGCCACACAGTCATGGCACAAAAGGTCCCAGCTGGTGAATTTTTAAGGCAACTCCTCGTTTGCATTCTCCAGGGCCTGCCTCCAAAGAGGTGGTGCATCAAAAGAAAATTCATCACTCCCTCCCAGATGTTGTGGGTCCCTTCGCCTCAGCTTTGGGGTAGAAAGGCGTTCTAAACTCTCTGCGAATACGAGAAACAAGTTATGATACGCACAGAAAGGCTTAAAGTCCATCTATCAGAGAAGGGGAGACCTGATGTTTAAGAAACTTACTCTCTAAGCATAGCTGAAGAATGCAGGTTGCCCATTCCCAGGCCCTAAAACTCAAAAAGCAGAATCAGTCACATCTGCCTTCAGGGTCACACATCTGGACTCTGTCATTCATACATACATACCTTGTGGTTGGTTTGCTTTAGAAATATTCAGGGTTACAGCGATGCTAAGAAATTCAAACAAGAAAGCAGGGGAGAGGGAAGTTGGAGCGAACGCAACACCCAACTGGGTCTGCCGGAGATGATGGGGAGGCCCAGCCTCCTCGATCCCCAGCAGTGGGATGATGTTACTTTGACGCGTGTCGGACTTTCCAAACAGCCCTCGGAGCTGAAAAGCTGCTGGATCCGTGATGCACTTTCACTGGGGCGAGCTGAAGCACGTTTCACACCGTCTTTGACTCCATGGAAAGCCTGGAGATGGGGCTTCCATGGGGATCTCCTACGCTCTGCTTTCTTCAGCATTTAGTCTGTGGCTCTGGAAACTCCTTGAAGGTTGCAGTGGAAACTTTCCTTTCCCAGTTAATATTAATAATAATAAAAATAATTAAAATCGAGCTCATCTTTTAACCGCTGGTGGCCTTTGGGAATTTTTGTCCATAACCATTATGGACTAAGAACCGTAACAACAACAAGTAGAATAATTATTATAAAAGGCGCGAGAGTTTCAGTGATTCTGTCCCTGAGCCAAGCAAAGTCACCTTGCAAGCACTGAAGGGAGTCACTCCTCCCTTCCCCAATGCTTCTTCCACATCCCCTGTCCAAATCATCCCTGGCCTCAAACGATTAAAAAACATTTTTTTGCACCAACAGGCAGAAGAGGCAGCCCAGGCATTGCAACAGTCCTGCCCAGGTTGGCAAAAGAGTCTCCCAGTTCCTGAACTGGTCTCTGACCATCTTCAGGACTTCAGGTCTCTTTCACTTTAGAGGACCAGTTGCCTTCTTCTCCTCTGGCCAAAGTCTGGAAGAGTTCCTGGGAAGAAGAAAGGGGCCCTTCAAGAGATCCAAAGGTAGACACCCTTCAGCCAAGTGGGCCAGTGGCTTGGAAGGAGTGACCTCAGTCTCAAGGGCTCTTTTGCTCCCCGCCAAAGGGAGGCACCAGCAAGCAGTCGGGACAAGGGCTCAGTGCTTGGATGGGTCCAGGAATCTGGCAGGAAATGGGGCAAGCGTCACACCAAGTGCCCCCGGCCGTTGATATAAATGCCGTTGGAGGTAGGCTTAGCCCGGAGAGTGCCGTTCTCTTGGACAAAGTGAGTCATTGCTTGTTTGATGTTATTCTCATCGTCCCGCTCTTCCTCCTCTTCTTTCTCTTTCTCCTTCTCTTTGTCCTTCTCCACCTGGTCTTCTGGGACAGGAGTTGGGGGTGGCGGGGGAAGCTCTGTCTGGGTCTCAATTTCCCGGACTGTTGACAAGGTAGAGTAGCTGCGTCCCTCGGCTTCCTCACTCTGAGCAGGAAAGAAGGCAGAAAAGTCACCAAATGAGGATGGGGTCAGATGGGGACAACATCTCAAGAAAAACTCAAGTTCTTCCTCAACCACAGGAGCTCAAGGGAGAATGTTGGACACATTACAGTAAGCCACAGCTCACTGAACCATGATTCTTTGAATAATAATCCAGACCACCCACCAACCCATAGATTGCTTTAGAGATGACAACAGCTGGGTTCACATAATATGCGAAGCCATACAACCAAAGAAACCACACTATGGCTTAATACAATGTATGAATCCAATTGTAATCGCTCCTCCTATCCTACCTCAAAGGATTGTTATTGTGAGGATAACAATAGTAAAAGGAGGATAAAATGTGCCCTTCCTTGCACTTCCAGAGGAAAGGCACATTATAAAAATTGAGGAAATGAATAAAATGTTATGATAGGCAAAAGGGTGTCCAAAGAACATCATTTGGGTGGCTTGATGCAAAACAAAAGCTATAGGAAAAAACATCCCAGGATTAACACTAACCAGCTTTAACAAGCTGTGTGAATTCCCTGCATCTCTGAGGAACAAGAAATGTTTTGATTGGCTTCTTTCAAGCTGGAAGCCAAGCCGTGCGGGCTGATCCACCACGATCAGACTCATGGTGGACATGGAGGATACCAGGTTGGGGAAAGAAATATTCTAAGGGAACTGGAGAGATGAAGGCCACCTCATGAGGACACTGAGCAAGGCCACAGGGAGAGTGGTTGGACAGGGAGGGAAGAGCAGAAGAGACTGGAAGAGCCAACTAGGCGGAGGCTGCTGGAACTCTTCCAGAGAAGTGAACGGGAGAAGAAGCAGGGGACTTTTGGGTGGGAATATGGTCAAGTGGAGGGATCTCCAATCAAGCCCAAGCAGCATGGAGACAGAAGAAAGCTTCAAGGCAATCAGCCAAGTATGCGCAATGGAGGAGAACCCAAATTGCACCTGCTGGAAGTGTAAGACTCTGTCCCTGTTGGAGGAGAAGGTCAAAAGGCTCAAGGAAGTTCTATATCACAATACACTAAGAAAGGTTAGATGTTCCTAGAAGGTGAAGCTGCTTGGGAGGGGAAGAGAGGGGAAGCAAATGCCATAGAGTCCAAAGAGAAAAACAAATGGAAGCGTCTGATCCAGAGCAGCATGATGATTATGAGGCCGTGCTCCTGATTTTGTTCTTGAAGGCAATCTACGTCCACCTGAACAAGCCTTGTCAGCCTTGGTTTCATGGAACAGAAAAGTTCCCGTGGGTCAGAGAAATCTAAGAACCACACTGAGGAAGAAGGGGTGAGTGGTTCCCTGCTGAGAGGAACCAAGGCAGATGCATGCAGACCTGATATGACATCCTGGGAAGTGTGTTGTAGTCCAGGTGCCCATATCCAGGATGCGACAGACTCTTCAAACCTACCAGTAACTATCCCCTCCTATTGATTTATGTGGGGAGAAAAGGCACTACCAGTAGAGACCTTGAACAGATCTCCAGAAAGGCCCTTGGCCTGAAGGTGAAGTATTGGGAGTGCAAGTAGTGTTTCCATTCTTTCATTTGAAGGTCACGGCATAAGACAAGAGAACAGATTCCAGAAGTAGACAGCCAGTGATGTAGCTGGCACTGCCAAGAAGGATTTGGGCTCCTTGCCCATAGGCTGTGCTCCCATCTTCCTGGCACGAACTGGGCCACATCTCACAAAGAGAGAAGCAGGAGAGCAGAAAGAGGCTTAGAGATTGACAGGAAACTACACCAGCGAAACCACTGGGGTATCACTCACAGTCTCAGATGTTTCTACACTGACACACTGAGTATGGGGAAGAAAGCGGGAGAACCTGAAGTTCTCCCACAGGAAGGGAATGATGGTGTCGTAGGAATCACTGAAACCTGGAGGGATGGTACACATTATTGGACCATAGCCCTGGAAAGCTACAGCTTATTCAGAAGGAACAGAGTCAACAGAAAGGGAAGCGGGTACTGAACTTGAAAAAAGCTTATGCCTGCAGAGGGATATGATGAATGGGAGCGTGGAAATCTGGATTAGAACATTTGGGTAAAAATAAAAGAAGAGAAAATAAATGAAGTCTGCAGCGGAGTTTACTACAGACTGCTTGGATAGGCAAAGATAATGTGCCAGATAACCAGTTTCAAAGAAGCAATAGCGATAACAGATTTCCACCATCCTGATATCTGCTGGAAATCTAATTCTGCCAGGAGTCAGAGGTTCCACAAATTCCTGTCCTCCCGAGTTGACAGTCAGAAGGTGGAAAAAGAAAAAAAAAAACAAGGGGCTCTGCCTTCTTGGACCTAACCCTCCCCAACAAGGAAGAATTGGGTGAAGATGTGAAGGTGACTAGAACCTCAAGAGGAAGTGACCATGTTATCCTCAAGTTTGCAATATCAAGGGAAGGAGGAATAAAGAAGAATCAGACTTGTACGCTGGACTTCAAGAAGAGTGGATTTTGATGAATGAAGACAGAAGGTAGGACAGATCCAGTCGGTTGGAAATCCTGAAGGTGAAGTGTCTGGGAGGGAATGCTATCCAGGTTAGCCAATCCCCTAGTATCCTCCCACCAAGGTTTACTGATGCCTATCTGTGACGGAATGGATCTACGAGGAGGAGGGTGATGTGGGAGATCAAGGCTATCAGGAAGGAGGGGGGCATTCCAGGAGCGGGGAGGGGGCAAGAGACAACACAGTCCATGGGGGGAGCGTGGGAAGTGAAAGAGGTTCAGGATAGCCCCTCCCTAGAATTTCCCAGGGTAGATCCACCAGTTGCAGTAATATAGATTGAGTCTGGCAAGATTCTGTCTATATGGTGTAAGCAAATAAAGGAACTTGACTCGACTGGACTGTTTCAGCGTTGTTCTTGGGCTGGGCCTGACACTATCATGTCACAACTGTCTCCCCTGAATTAGGCTCTCTAGTCCTCCCTGTTTATTTTCCAGATTCGGTGCATCAGTGTAGAAACAGCTGAGGTTGGAGGTGGCACCATCTCCTGTTCCATCTCTTGTAGTTTCCTGCAAGACATTTCCTGGACCTTCACCCCGTCCTCTTGTTTCTCCCTTGGTGTTTGGCTTTCTCGGTCCCATTCCTGCATGTTCAGTTTGGGGCTCTGGGCATTTTTCTCTTCTGATGAGACCTGTGAGTGCCCAACTCATGGAATCTCAGTCTTTGGTAAGAGGTAGCCCATCTCTTCACATAGCACAACGCATGGCCAGAGGGTCAATTTCTCTATTTTGGGTAAGTTCGCAATAATTAAAATGTCTGCTCTACCAAAGCTGTTATTTTTATTTCAAATCCTTCTATTTTATCTTATCATCTTATCTTATCTTATCTGATCTGACGTTATCTTATCTTATCTTATTTTTCGATAAACAATTACAATGCTGGCAATCAGGGATAAGTTTTCCTGTTTTGGTTCAAAACAGCTTCAGATAAATGAGGTTTGCTATATTTGCATTTTAATGAGGGAGGGAGGAGCATTTCAAATTTGAAAGTGTAAACCCACAACAACATTAATAATGGGAGACTCAGACACTGGGTAAAATTTAGAAAATATTAATGTAAGTTGTACATCTTTAAGTAAAACAGTGTTTTTTAGAAAACTTTTAGAGTCTCGAAAACAAATAACTGCTTAGATTTACTGAAAGTGTAAGTCATGGAAGTTACATATGGATTTTGTAAATGCTGAATGCAATACTAGTTCACCTTCTATTTTTTAATAGAAATAGAATGAAATAATATGTTGGCTGGAATGAGAAAAGGTTTTATATAAATTATATTCAATTTATCTAAAGTTAACATTGAAGAGAATGGAATTAAATTGGATATAGATTAAAATGGATATAGACTGAAACCTTTCTGAAAAATCAGGAAGTTTTTATCCAAGCCAATAGACCATTTGCAGAATTTGAATATTTCATATTTGGGCCTTTTGTCATTGCTTTCAAATTTTAAAAGCACTGATGAATCTTTTAATAATGGCTGCTAGACTACTAATAACAAAATATTAAAACACCTAGAACGGGCATCTATGAAAAATTAGTACAATATACTATTGGAGTAGAAAAATGAACACACATTGAAGCTAGTTGAAGAAAATAAGAGGGTTCTATGTATATATATATTTTTCCTGTATGGTATAATTTTACAAAATACTTTAATAATGAGAATAGTAACTAAAGACCTACATATTATGGGATACCATGGAAGGTACAAATATTGTAAATTAAAAATTAGTTTAAAATCAATTAATTAATTAATTATCTCCTTTGAATGATGTTAAGATGTATTGATTTGAATTTGTGAAACGCCGTTGGTTGTATATCTATCACAATAAATAATGCATACATTTTAAAAACCTCGTTCAGAATGTAAACTTCTCTGAATTCTGCAATGCCGTCCGTTTTTTTAAAACGTCTGTTCGATAAACGGTTGTACGAAAGTGCGTACATTCATGAAATTATATGTCATTTATATGTGTTTTTTGTTTGAAATTAGGCTAAACTGCAAACAAAAATGCGTATGTTTGGCAAAAAGTGCAGTATAACGAATGCAACGCTTTAAAAAATCAACAGGTTTGCAAAGATGAAGATCCAGCTGTCAGCGCTGCAAAGATGAGAGACCCAGAGACGCCCCAACCGGCCTCCTGGCTTGATTCAACTCACCAAGACTGAGCAGAGGCTGGTTTCCCGGAAGCTGTCTGTCCGAAAGCTGCCTTGCCTGCTGTCCCGGCACAAACTATCACCTCGCAGGCTTTCCCGGCACAAACTGTCCCCACGGAAACTCCCTTGCCGGCTCTCTGACCTCAGGGGAAGGTTTTCTTCGGTCTGAAGAGCATAGAAAGATAATGCCGAGAGGTCAATCCCGGTGCTTTTTCCCGGCGCGGTCAGGCTGACCTCTGAGTTGGTCATCGTCTCTCAGCCTCATCTACCTCCCAGGGCTGCTGCGAGGAGGCTATGAGGAGAACCATGGAGCTGCTATGAAGTCTGTCCCCATAGTAATAAGTAATGCAGACTTCAACCATTGGTCTTCTAGCCTTGCATGGGCTTCCTATCACCGAAAGACAAATGGGTCTCTCTCTCTCTCTCTCTCTCTCTCCCCCCAAGAACAAGAGATGCTCCCCATGTCTGAACTCTGCATACAAAGTCATGCCCTTACTTCTTGAGTCTGTCTACTCCAAGAGGACATGTTTCTCCAGAACCTCTCTCAACCACGAGAGATGCTTATGGGTGGGATCTCCGGTGTGACAGGACGGAACAGGTAAACACTGTCTGCCATCCTGACACGTCTCTCCCAGACATATACAGGCCCACCTCAGAGATATTCTGGGCTTGGTTCCAGACCACCACAATAAAGCGAATATCACAACAAAGCAATGTTTTGGTTTCCCAGTCATGTTTACACTATACTGTAGTCTATTAAGTGTGCAACAGCATTATGTCTAAAAAAATGTACATACCTTAATTTAAAACATTATTAAAATAAGACAACAATGAAGTTTGCCACATCAATTCATGAAAGGTTTCTCCGTAGCATGCAATGCTGTTTGATAAACGCAGTATTTGCAAAGCGGAATAAAGCGAGGTGCAATAAAACAAGGTGTGCCTGTAGAATGTGTTGATAACCTGAGACTAGGAAATTGCTGGAAGAAAACGGATAAGGTTTTTCTCATACGCAGTCTTTCATAAGTGGGAAGAAGAAGCTCAAACAGGCTAAAGACAGGCCAGAAGAGAGTTATGGTTGGAAAAGGAGATGACTGATAATCAAGTTGATTTAGCTGATTTCAGACTAAAAGGTACAGAAGTTCCTGAGTGATGGAAGATCACTGAAAAAGTCACTATGCATGGAGGAGGAAACAAAGCTTTGAAGGATCATATCTACATGATGCAGAATCCTCAAGGGAAAGGAGGAACTGAAGACTACAGAGGAAGATCATCGTTCTCCTAGTCACATGATATTGCAAGCTAAATCTAGCAAAAGTCCTTGATTAACTCTATGGGGAATTTAGTAATAGTTATACAGGACACATAACAATAGCCACCCAATGACAGTAGCAGAAGTGTTATTTCTGCAAACAGGGAGATAGTTAATCTCAGCCTGGTACAGCAAATTAGGTCAAAAATCAATTTGCCACATTCCACTCCCTTTTGAGTGGGGATGAGGGCATGAGTCACCGTAGAGGATTCTCTCATTCCAAATAAGGATGCATCTGGCATACCAGCCAAAGCTGAGTGAAGACCCCTGGCCATGCCCTCCATCTGGCTTTCCAGCTGTAGCCAAGAATCCAGGAACACCCTCCCCACCCCCCAAGTTACAAACATGTTCCTTCAGAAGCAGTATCATCCCATCAACAGACATAACTGGAGATGTCAGGGATCCACAATGAACTAATAGGGACTCCATCTTGTCAAGCTTCTGTTCAGCTTATTCCTTCCCATCCAGACCTTCACAGACTCCAGACGCTGGATTAAGACATTGGCAACTTCACCTAAGTGGCCTGATCCAAATGGGTATCATCAGCATCTTGGTCATACCCCCAAACTAGTAGATGACCTCTCTCAGCAGTTTCATGTAGATGTTAAAGAATAGGGAAAGGGGACCAAGCCCTGAGACATCCCACAACCAAGGAACTACTTGGACAACCCCTCATCCACCACAACCACTGACTGGATTTGCTCACTGAGGAAGGGGCAAAACTACTGCAATACAATGCCTTCAACTCCAACCCCTGCAAGTAGTCCAGAGGGATACCACTGGTAATAGTACTGAAGGCCACTGAGAGGTACAACTGGGCCAGGAAGAGTTCACTCCCCCATCATACAATGCTGTTTTAGTTCCACATCCAGGCCTAAACCCTGACTAGAAATGGTCCAGAAAATCCTCTCCCTCTTGGGTTCTTTGTAGTTGAACCCCAACCACAGTCTCAATCATCTTCTTGCCAAAGGGGCAATAGTTATCAAGAAGACCTGTTGAGGCAGGGGGGTTCCGTGACCTTCACTATCACTGAGATCATCCTCTCATCCAATGTCACAGACTGCGAGAATCACCTTGAGGAACAGGAGGAAGAGCCACAACCAAGACCACGGTCAGATAAGTGAAATCTGAATCCCAAGAAGAAATGTAATTTGAGAAAATGCCTCAGACTGGACCCTCCCTAGTTCTCTTGTAGATAAAGACAGGGAGGAGGGAGGCGCTTTGAGACTTGCACAATTCTGTTACTATTATAACCTGCTATAATAAAAGTAGTTTATACCTCTGGTGTACTTCAAAGGGCCGACAACAGTCTTACAAGTCTCAAAGCGCCTCCCCGCTCTTGGCCAGACAGAGCAGGAAGACCACCGGGGCATGTACAGTCTCCCCCAGATCTTCTGCTGCCTGAGCTGTACAGAATCAGTCAGTCCAACCTGCAGCCTTCTGGATGTGCTGTTCTTCGTGCCCATCCTCCAAGCCTTAGTTCAGGATTATGGGAGTGAAGGCTAAGATATTTGAAGGGCAATGAGTTAAGGAAAGGCTGGGTTGGCTGCTGCTGAACATTGCATCTTCACAGTCCCAGGGGGAGAACGTGATTGATTTGGGTTCAGCCAAGTTTATAGGACATCAGAATGCTCTGGGCAACATACCGATGAAGGCAAAGAGAAAAAAAAGTTTAAAGTATAACACGCCTCCGTAAAAACAGCATCGTGACCAGGTAGCATAAAACATACACATTCTTGTCGTAGAGATGCCGAGGAGAACGCATCTCTGAGCTCCAAGCATCCTCGGAAGCCGAAAAGCACAGGCTAAGCCCTGGAACTCAAGACTCTCCAAAAATGGCCCTCAAAAAGTGAAATGTGTTAGGACAGAGGAGAAATTTATGTCACATATGGAAAGTAGTCATATTGCGTATGCTTAACTTAATAAAATTAAATTTCTGTTTCAGTAAAAGCTGGGGCCAGGGTGCAAGGTGATCCCAACCCGATCTTTCTCAACCTTGGCAACTTTAAGATGGGTGGACTTCAACTCCCAGAATTCCCCAGCCAGTTGAAAAACACTGTCCCAACCTGTGCAGTATGAATAAACATGATTTTAGTTGGCTCCAGCACGTTGTATATTGTGTTGCTGGTTTCTTTGTTGGTTTTGAGCACATTGCTAGCCACCCAGAGTGGTGAGAACAAGATGGGTGGCCATTCACACTGTCAAAATAAAGAGAACCTAATTTTTGTCCTGGCTTGTCCTTTCTCTGGAGTGTCTCCCTAACCAGCCCTCAGGGCTTGAGAAGAGCCCTCAGGTCAAACCAGTCCTGCATTACATGAGCATCCTAAGGCTTCAGAAGCATCAGGGAAGTTTAGATACACAAGGCTTGGGAACCATGGCTTCCCCATCTTCGACTCCCCAAGTCAGAGACTTGGGCTGAGCCTTTCAAGTGAGAACAGAGCCTCGCACTGTCCTAATTTTTGTACGCTCTCACTCCTGTCCCATCTCCTGGAGTTTGCACGCTCTTTGGTACCGTTTTAGCTGGATTTGGGATGTTCTCCCACAAGAAATTAGCTGTAAATGCTTTCTAGGTCTCTGTGCATGTTTTTCCCCCTTGCTCCCTCTAGGGAGTGCTGGAGTTCTTCCGTGGCTCAGCCTGGGAAAAGGAGGACCACAGGTGGAAATAAAAAATCAAGAAAGCCACCTTTGTAGATTGGTCAAAGAGCTATTAGCTATAGCTGAACGGCCCCTCCGTGTCCAGAGGTGGCATTCCACTGGTGTGGCTACCAGACCACTGCTACCATCACGACGCCCTGCCAGTTGGTTCCATCCCCATGGAAGCCCAACTGGATGACCAGTCCTGAAATCTACTCAAGAGGCCACCCACTCCAACCAGCTTTCCTCCACCACTCACAACCCAATCTTCCACATTTTTCACCCTTGCACTTCTCAGCCACCACCACGCCTCACAGTTTTCACCTGGTTCCGGGTCTCAGTGCTGTGGCTTGAATGCAGGCGCCGGATCGAATTTTCCCGGGTCAAAGTCAGTTCTTCCTCGCTGCCGGAGACAAAGAGAGGGAGAATGGAGGGTGTGAGCTTGGTGACTGTGCCCCTCAGCCCAGCGTTAGCTGAGTTTCATGATTCTGCCTCCAGAAGGACTAAGCTTGCCTCATCAATCTGTAGGACCTCAACTTCCAGAAATCCTGGTCAGCTTGCTGAGAATTTGGGGAGTGGAAATCCAACAGGTCTGGAATGTGTGAGGCTTATGATTAGAACTAAGCCTAGGGAGGCCAGCATTGACTTGCGCTATTCCTCTGGCCATATCAGTCTGCGCTTCTAAAACTCTGCCCCTTCCCTGTGTTGCTTTGCACCACCCTTGACCTCCTGCACTACCCAAAGTCCTTCTTCATCCCTCTGAGTGTTTCCGACTCAAGGGTGATGACAGAAGGATCTGAAAGTCAGGCAGACCAGGTCCCATCTAAGCTTACGGAAGACAAGTTCATGAGTGGCAATCAGCGTGAGCATCAAGGCAACCTTTCCTTACTATTTCTCAGTGATGCGCTTGGTTTTCCGCTTGTGGTAGCAAGTCATGAGGACGATCACCAGGACCAATAAGCTGAGCAAGATGACAGAAATGATGCCCACCCCGATCATGGAGATGGAGACCACGTCCACCTGCTGAGCTGGGAGCCCTGTTGGCGAGACATACACAGAGAGGCGGGGGGGGTCACAGCACGTCATGTCAAGCTCAGAATGAACCAGTAAGGTTTCAGCTACATGTCTGTTTTGGAGTGCAGGGGTTACAGGCCTTTACATTTTTCTAAGGTTTGCTTTAATAAAAATATTCCCCAACCTAGATGTGGCACATAAGTGAGGGTGGCATTTACTTTTTAAAAATACATGGAACTTTTTATACCCTTGCAAAGCCCAGCATTTCTACAGAAGCAGCGGAGTCTTTCAGACTAAAGGCTCTTTCCCTGCTATGGCACTTCCCAGACTGACCATGTGACCATCCAATGCTACATGGTCAGTTCAAGAAGCTCCAATGAGGAGAAAAGGCCTCTAGTCTGCAAAGACCCCCCATGCTTCCAAAAACATGTTAGGCTTTTAAAAATATAAAGGGATGAAGAAATTCTGGAATCACCGCATACTTATTAGAAAGTCAAGGGCAACCCCCGTCTACCTCCACGGTTACTTTTCTTTCTCAAGAAGGATAAACGCTATTAGGACTTTGCTCCAGCCAGCGTTCTTCCACCTAGGAACCCATGGCAGTAAAACCTCCCAATTCTTTCCCAGCAAGGGAATAATAATTATTACATCCTCAGTGGATCAGGTTGGAGGAAGCTGAACTGATCTATGTCTGAAACTTTTAAAAAAATAAGCTAGACCTCCAAAACACAAGCGGTGGGATAGCTGGTGAATGAACTGGCATCAACTAGCAGGCCAGGGAGAGAGGTGAGTTCAAGCATGGAAGGAAGAATGATGAAGGGGGACCAGCTGTACCTATACCTCTTTCAAACATTCTCCATCCAGTTGTTACTGGGATAATGCAGACAGGAATTGTTCCCATTCATACCTGTTTCTCTCAGAAATGAAAACTGTGCAAGGTAGGAAGGACTTTGCACTATTCCAGACTTTGCCATCTTCAGCTTACCTTTGATGCTCAAAGTAGCCTTCACTTCCTTGACTGCGAAGCTGTTGGCCACTTGGCAAACGTAGACACCATCATCTTCAAGGCTGAGGGGTCTCTGGAAGAGCAAGGTGTCCCCTTTGACCTTCACTCCCCTGGGAAGAGGCTCACTGAGCCTGTGCAGAGAGCAGAGAAGGTCAGGAAGAAAAAGGAAACAAAACATGAGACTTGCTGACCCTTAACGGACTTGCTAGACCTTCCCACTGCAGCTATGTCAGGCCCTGTAACTCAGCTGCCCAACTCCAGCTCTGTAGCTCTGGCTTAATCAAAGAAAGCACTCCAGGAAATGGAGTTGGAGTTGGAAGGGGCTGTGGTGTATCTCAGGCCCCGCTACGGCTTTGGAAGCGCCGAGAAACCAAAGTTGCAGGCCCCTCCAGATGCAGAATTGCAATATGAAACCAAGCTTTGAAAATGCAAAAGAGCCCTGGGAGATGAACCCCAAAGAGAAGCTGGAACATCTCCTAGCTTCTAGTTTGCGTGGCTGGCTGGCAAATTCTGGGAGTTGAAGTCCACTCATCCTGACGTTCCCAAGGTTGAGACACACTGGCTTGCAGTATAAGACCTCTTGTCATCTCAGGATGTTGCACATAGCATTACCACTTGAGGGCTCCAGCCGCAAGGGACTGGTGACCTTGGCTCACATCCTGGATCTGGTCTCCAACAATTCCATAGGATGGCCTCAGGATGAGGAAGACTGCAATTCTCAGTTCCTCAGACAGTACAACCCTCAACCAGCATGCAAACGAGAAGCTAGGAGGTTCAGGTGCTTCTGGCCAGCATCCCCCTGGAGAAGATGCACAGGATTTCTTGACTTCTACTGCTGATAAATCACCCTCCTATCTATGGGGCTTGTGGGATGGCCTAGTCAGGGTGAAGTATTCACACTCAGACTTCAAGATTTGGCATGCACACCCTTTCATACGTGTCCCAGGATAATGCTTTTTTAGCGCACATTGAATAGGCAGCAACTTGCACAGCTCATTGTTGATAGTTTCTTCCCCCTACCCTTTATCTGAAATAGCTTTCAGTACAATAGATGGGCAGAAACACCTTGAGAACCACCAGATGAAGCGCATCGAAATGGGCACTAAACACAAAAGTCGTTCTGCTCTGGTCAGAGCCAGCGCAAGGCGGGGTCCGACTGCTTCAAGGGTTCAGAGAAATGTTGACGGCAGCAAAGATCTTCGGGGGACTGGAAACTAAGCCTAATTAAAAAAAACTGAAGGAGGTACATGATCTGACTTCAGCTTTCCTTTGCTTTACAGACCTGCAAAGGTCATAAATATGAGGATTGGTCATAAAGTGACTTTTTCATCACTGTCATAATTGCGAACGGTTGCTAAATGAGGCAGATGCTAAACAAGGACTACCTGTATTACAATAAGTAATACAGTCTTGAGAAAAAATGGTGGGGGGAAAGATATGACAGAACCCTTCAAATGCTTGAATGGATGTCACGAGAGAGAAAGAGGAGATTCCAGCAGGATGGCAGACTCTGATTGAATATTTATTGTAATACAGGTAGTCCTTGTTTAGCATCTGCCTCATTTAGCAACCGTTTGCAATTATGACGGTGATGAAAAAGTCACTTTATGACCAATCCTCATATTTATGACCTTTGCAGGTCTGTAATGCAAAGGAAAGCTGAAGTCAGATCATAAGCACAGTCGTGCTTTCACTTCACAGTGGCCAGTCCCCATTGTGGTCACTAAACGAGGATGATCTGTATTGATTTTTGGCTGTAAGCCAGTTATAGTTTGAATGATGAAAGTGGTATGAAAGAATTTGAAGGAAGGAAGGAAGAAAGTAAATTAGAGGTTAGCGAAACCTTAGGAATGATATGTTCTACTGTTCTGCAGTGGCACAGAGGGGTGGTGGGCTCAAGTGGCAGCTGAGCGCCTCCACCTGTTGGCCCTGCAAGGTAGGCGAGGTCAAAAAACAGGCACAGCAGGGACTGTAGTAAGGTTTATTGTAGTGATGGGATCTTGAAAGTTTCTCTCTGTCCCATCTTACGCTAAAGAAAATCAAGGCAGGGATAGTTTCTTTCTCATGCTTCCCTCTATCTCACTGGGTAATTTTCTTCTGCAAGACCCCCTTAGCGGCTTCCTCAGTCCTTCCTTATCCCCAAAGTCAGCTCCACATTCCTTCCCAGTTGGGCGTGTTTTAATTTGGACTCCTGCACAGAGAGGAGGTGGGGCTCAGTGATCTAACTCAGTGTTTGTCAACCTCGGCAACTTTAAGACAGGTGGACTTCAACTCCCAGAACTCCCCAGCCAGCCATGCTGGCTGGGGAATTCTGGGAGTTGAAGTCCACCTGTTCCAAAGTTGCCGAGGTTGACAAACACTGCTTTAACTGATCCCTTCCAACTCTGCAATTCTAATTTAATTTAATCTCAAATTAATATGAACAATTTCTCATTTTTGTCCCACCTCACCCCCTTCTTTTCTCACCTCCCCGCCTATTTTTTGGAGCTCTGCCCCAAAACGCCATTCAAAAGAGCGAGGGCAAGTGCCCGTCTGAAAAACTCCCCTTTATTTCTTGTCCCAGACGTCTATGTTTTGCCAATGGTCAGCCAGCTCTGAGCAGCGTACCGTCCTGCCCCAGGTAAACAGGACTCGAGCAATAATAAACCATGATGGCCCTCTCGTCCTAGATCTTGGTTATAAACCCACCATAATCAGAGGCACAACAGAGGGTGAAGCCCAGCCCAACCCACCAGCCTGATCTTGTTGTATAATATGGGAATATAATATAAAAAGTTGTGATTTAACAGTATCTAACCCACACCGGGCAGGAAGTTGAAGGAAGGTGTTCCAGGGGAGCTACAACTGAGATTTGGAGATGTTCCCAGCCCAGCCTGGTGAAGGCACTGAGGAAGAGAAGAACCCCAAGCATGGGTGCAAGGGGGCAGGGTCATCTCGGTTTGCAGCCAAGGGACAGACCGACCTATAGTCCTCACTGGGGCTTCCTCTGTAGAGGATCGGTCATTGGCATGACCAGGATTTGCCTCCCGAGTTTCACTTGCGCAATCCTGGGGGGTCTGCTGGACCTCCAGCAGCTGCCCTACCTGGAGGGTCAGGATCAGCTGGGAAAAAGGCAGGGGGGCAGGGGGAAGAGCCATCGTGATGATGCAGCTGGAAACGTTCAGGGCATCCCACCGATGGGCTGCCGAGACAGGCTGCTGGAGAAAACGGCCCGGAAGCCCATTTTCTGCAGCTGCTTTGTTTCGGGGGAAGAAATCCCCAGTTGTTTCTTTTTCCTCTTCCCTTTAATTGCAGGTCGTCGGTAGGACCCTTGCCCCGTCCGTTGTCAATTCAGCAGCAGCTTTTTTCAAAGTTTTACTAATGTATTCAATGCGCTGTCTGCACGACACCAACAAGGCTGGCTTGATGTTGGCCGTGGGACCCTTTTCCGTCGCTCTTCTTTGTTATTATTTTGGCTTGCTCAATCAAGACCAAAGGGGGGGAAATGCAGAGGTGATGCGCTCGCCTTCTCTTCCTGGCGGTTCCTCCACCCCAAGGACATGTTGCGACTGGAGTTCCAGGGAAGAGGAATGGGGGGGAGGGAGGGGGCCATGACATCATCAACAATAGGTGCTGAAATCAAAGGCATGCCTTCCCTTTTCCCACGGTGACCTGATTAGCTGAGCTGGTGCTGGAACCTGTTCAGGCACCACCCAACTTCTGCACACGCCAATTCCTGCCGCATCGGAGCTGCCGAGCACGGATCAGCCGGTGCAGCAGCTGCGCCCCCTCCCTCCCACCGCCTCGCTTGCGCATCTGTGCATGCAGCAAGCCTGCCCACCTGTGCAGTCGGATGGGGAAACCTCGCGGCGTGTTTTCAAAGAAAGGAAACATCTGCGGCGCCGAAGAGTGGCTTTGCGCGCACACCTCCCACGACATTAATGTCTCACCTTGAAGCACATGTGTATCATCAGGGCGTGGGCTTTCAAAATGGTAGACTCTCGCAGGGAGGGTTACAAGAAGACAATGTTCTGATGCCGCTATTATAGATCGACTGACAAACGTGGGCTTCTGGGAAGGTACCGGCTCGGGAGGGCTACGCACGCGGGTTGCTTCGTTTCATTTATGTATTTAACGTGAGGCCACCAAACTCCAGACAACTGAGTGGCTTACCCACAGGGGCTCGACACCCACCCTAGCCCCAAGCCGGGGGGACCTGCCAGGTCTTTTCTTCAAAGGCTTTTCGAATGTCATCAGGGTGGGAGCCATACGGGTCTCGGGGAGAGGGCTGGGGTGCTCCAAAGGGCAGATGCCATGACAGAGAAGGTGGGCGCGCTTCCTAGGTCCCAGCAATGGCCCTCTTGAATTGAAGGAAGACAGAGCACACCCCCTGTGCCCCATCTCCCTGGACGGGCAGAAACTGCTGGAGAGTGCTGGTGCCTCAAGCAGCCAGGCCCTCCGCCCTGAAGATGACAACCGGCACCCTGAATTGTGTTCTGCACCAACTGAAGCTTCCAGGTGGTTCTTCACGGCAGCCCCAGGTGGGATGCATTGCGGTAGTCCAACTGGGGGGTGAGGAGGGTGTGAGCCACTGGGGTCCGATCCTCCCCTTCCAAGTAAGGCCATAACTAGCGCACCAGCTGGAACTGGAGAAAGCCACCCCCAGCCATGGTCTCCACCAGGAGGAGCCACACGTCCAGGAGGACCCCAAGTCACAGACTTGCTCCTTCAAGGGCAGTGCAACCCCAACCAAAAAAGCACGGGACCTAAAGCAGGGTTCCTCAACCTTAGCAACTTTAAGAGGGGTGGACTTCAACTTAAGAGGGGACATCCACCCCTCTTAAAGTTGCTAAGGTTGAGAAATACCCACCTAGAGGGACCCTGATCTATAAGCCGTAGTTCCATCTTGCCAAGGTTCACTTTAAGCCTGTTGACTCCCATCCAACCCAGGACAAAACTTTGACAGCAGTGTGACCAGGGTTGTGATGTACAGTTGGGTATCACATCAGAATATTGATGATACCAGACCCTGAAGTGCTGGATGACCTACCCCAGCAGCTCTATGTAGACATTAAATAACGGGCAGAGAACCAAACCTTGCAGCACCCACAGAAGAGCACCCACCAGGCAAACCTCTCCTTCCCCATCATCACAGGCTGCTCAGAGAGGAGTAGAACCACTGTAAAACCATGCCTCCAACCCCTGACCCCTACAGCCAGTCCAGAAGGATACCATGGGTTATCTCACAAATAATATTTGTAACGTATCATTAAACATAATCCCCCCCCCCCGCAAAATGGCTTATATATCTCTCTGGTCAGCCATTTACAAGCCTGCACTTAACCCCTGATGTGCACTGATGCTCCCATGCGCCCTATGCTGCCCTCGAGAAGTCCCTGTCCCTCCTCAACTACTTCTAAGTGAAGAGAAAGACAGGCGCAATTCTGTTCCCAGAGCCTGCCCTTAACTCCAGAGCTTCTCTAGTGTAGTCCCTAGTAGGAAAATCACTCTGCCCATGAATAATGCTGACCGTGATACTCCAGGTAGCGCTAAAACCCCTCTCTGAAACCAGATGGCCCAAAGATCTGCGGCCCAGGAGTAAACAGTCTTGCTACAACTTCTTCCTGAGTTGGAGCCTGTCCTGGTCCACAGAAGCATTATATTTATATTGTCTTGCTTGGCAAAAAGATAAGAAGGATTTTCCATCCAGCTGAGCACAGCACTTGCCACTCTTCTGTTGCCAGATCATCAAAAAGATTCACATAATCACGTTCGACTCACTTTGGATGCCAGAATGTTGCCTTTCTTATGCAGGGAACGATCTGTGTGTTTGTTTTCTAGCGCACAAGATCAGAGGCTGTTTGGAGCTTGGCACAACCAATTGATCTTAGGAAGCATTGCTCAGTTCCACTAAAAACCTAAACTGGTAGAAAATGGAAGTATTACACCTACTTTCCTCCCAGATGCTGAGAAACATAGTTTGAAGAAGTGTCTGAATTAGGTACAGATAGTCCTCGCTTAATGACCACAACAGGGACCGTAAAATTGGTTGTTAAGTGGGGAAGTCGGTAAGCGAGGCATGTGGTTGTTAAGCAAATTCAGCTTCCTCCATTGACTTTGCTTATTGGAAGCCCCCTGGGAAGGTCACAAATGGCAATCACATGACCCCGGGATGCTACAACTGTCATAAGTGTGAGCTGGTTGCCAAGCACCCGAATTTTGATCATGTGACCACAGGGACACTGCAACAGTCGTAAGTCTGAGGACCGGTTGTAAGTCACTTTTTTAGCACCACTGTAACTTTGGACGGTCACTAAACAAATGGATGTTAAGCGAGGACTACTTGTAATACTTTCTGCAAACAATATTCATTACAAAACATTATGCATTTTTGTATGGATTTAACCCTAACGTACATTTTTAATTGGAGAACTACACTGCAAAATTTGGAAAACTCAACATTTTAAATAAGAATGGAGTTTCCAATTGTGTATCAGAGACAAACTATAATATCAGATAAGTTCAACGTCACAAAGAACCTGAACAAATTTCTCCCCACCCTGACCAAAAACTGGGAGAAGCAGGTATCAACTAGGGGTTGGATTTGGCTGCTTGTATACCGCAGACCCACAACTGGAACTGGACACAGCTTTTTATTTTTTGAACGACTCCCATCCCCTCATTTCTAGCCTCAAGACTTAGAAAGCAAACTTGGCAGGACTTAAGTTACGTCAATTAAAATTTCAGAAGACACAGAGGTGGTGAAATACCAGCAGGCTGGCCTGAGGGAAACCTCTGAGCGTGCGGCGGTGAACCCTATACCATCTCTGAAAGTTGAATATATTATGCAAACAAAGCAAAATTAGGCACATTTTAGTATCTATGGCAGTGTTTCTCCACCTTGGCCACTTGAAGATGGGTGGACTTCAACTCCCAGAATTCCCCAGCCAGCATGGCTGGCTGGGGAATTCTGGGAGTTGAAGTCCACCCATCTTCAAGTGGCCAAGGTGGAGAAACACAGATCTATAGGGTTTAGATTTGTGGGTGTATGGAGGAATGTCTTATATAAACCAGGTTTGTTACATCAGTCTCATCCAAAAGCTTGTTTCTGTCCTTCCCCAAAAACCTGGCCAGAGAAAGGAGACACATTTCACCTTCATTCAAGATCTCCAAGCAGCTCAGATTAGGGGCCTCTGAGCACATGCCAAGGACCTTTCCTGTCCTTGAAGCAAGAGGGCTGATGCAGCGTCCTCTTCTCAGCCTTTCAGCTACACCAGCAGGTCAGGAGGGCCACTCTGAACCTGCTCCGATCCCCCTCCATTTCATCGGCTTTAAAGGAAGCCTCACACGACGGGGCCAGGACGCTCATTCTTATTTTATTGCCATCAAGCCATGGAGATGACATTCCAGGCACGCCACCAGGAAGTTCTCGCAGGGCGGCAGCCGATCTGAGCTCCGATGCGCTTCCTCCGTGTGACAAGTCCTCTCTCTTGGAGGGCGGCAGCTCGGAAGAGAATTGCGTTCCTGCCGGCTGCCCCCCACCCCCAGGAAGCCCTATCCATCCCCCTCCCCCAAACTTTGCTGACTTGGCTGTTTATTCCCGGCTCACCGCAAAGGCTACGAGCTGCATTTCTGCCCTGAGGCTGCTCACCCGAAACCCACAGCAAGTCCCGGCTGGTCCCTCCAAAGGCAAAAAGGCAGTTGAAGAGACAGGCGAGAAGCGCAGGGTGATCAAGAAGTGTTTGTGGAGGATCTGGCATCGCTTTCCACGGGACCCGTGGGAGCTTTCTGCAGCAGCCAACCCAGATCAGGTGCACTGCGCTGGCAGGAAGAGGGCAGGCATGTGGCACAGGGTAGTCTTCTTGGCCCTGCTCTCTTCTTGGGGTTGGAAGGAAGCAGGGGTACCCGCAGGATATGGTTGAAAAAGTTAAGGCGGCCGCTGTGATGGGCAATCAAAGCTCTGCCTGATTTTTATGGGTGGAGAAGAAGGAAGGAAGGAAGGAAGGAAGGAAGGAAGGAAGGAAGGAAGGAAGGAAGGAAGGAAGGAAGGAAGGAAGGAAGGAAGGAAGGACTTCCACAAGCAGAAGAAGAGAGGAGGAACAGGAAGGAAACTCTGTCTCTTGCTGGTGGGGCACCCAGTAACAAAAAATCTGTAATGGTATGTGGGAATATGGAGTCCCAAAGCTGGATCAGGCCAAGAGCCATTTAGCGCAGCTCTCTGTGACTAATCAACATCCCAGATCCAGAAGCTCTCAAGTGTGGAGCAGAGGGAGGTGGCCCTCTTCACTACGTCTCTCCAACAGCTGGATTCAGAAAGAAGTGAGAAGCCATCAAGATAAGACTGGTAGCCTTTGACCATCTGATCCTCCTTGGACTGGTAACTTTTGAAATCATACAGTCGGTGGCCGGCCCTGCCCTGTAATGGCAGACAGTCCTGCAGTTTCCCTGCATGCTGTGCAAATGTGACTCTCTTTCAATCAACCATGAAACTCCCCACTCTTCTTTTTAGCACAGAACCCAAACTTCTGACATTGTGAGAACAAGCGAAAACGCCTCTCTTCCCAATTGCGCCCCTCTGCATGATTTTATATGCCCCCCCCATGCCTCTTCCTTCCAAGCTAAAAATGGTGTAGCCTTTCCTTTTAAGGAAATCGCTCGCATCCCCAACTCACCTGGGTTGCCCCTTCTTGTACCTCCTCCCGAGGAACGACGCAATGATGCAACCCTTTCTTAGGGATCTGCCTTAGACCAAGGTGATTCCACTTCTGTCCAGCCTCGCTCATTGAATTTTACAAAGTTGAGTTCACCTAACTTAAGTGGATTATTAATTAATGTGGGTTGGACCCCAGCTCTCCATGGTCCTATCCTGACATTCTAACTAAGATCCCACAGAACGAACCAAGTTCAGATTCTTTCCCCATTTGGAAAGAGACGCCTCCTCTGGCACGCTAGGCTACACCAGTGAGCCAGGAATCGAGACTAAGACATCTCTCATCACTCACCGAGTCCAGTTGTACGTGGGTGGGGGATTCCCATCGCCAAGGCACTTCAAAGAAGCCCCTTCCTTGCCTTCAATCCAGTCTTGCTCTGCCTCGTGACCCAGGATGGAGGCATCAGAGAGATCTGTGTGAGGGAGGGAATATAAGGTTAGGTAGACAGAGGGGAGGGGGAAGAACTTCCCCATGTGGCACAGCTTGTGACCACATGGTAACCAGGCTCCTTGGGCTGAAGTTTCTCTGTGGAGAAGAAGCTAGTTGAGGAGTATGGTGAACGTGACAAAGCCACACACTTCCACAATGGATACCCCGGGGTCAAACCTGAAGCCAAGGAGGACACCCTCCTCATGGCTATAACTAGAGACAACAGGCAGGTTTCTGGCAAGGTTGGACCCCCACCCACCTACGCATATAAAGCCCAAGGGCCAGTCCCAAAGCCAAATGGAATGTCATGGCAGTCTATGCAGGTGGCAAAGGAGGTCGGTCAGATTGTGGTGGGGGAGAGGCATGGGGGGCCCAGGTGAAGGCGAGAGCAGGTACCTACAGGCCACACTGAGGGTGTGGGTGATCCTCTTCTGGTGCTGCAGTCCTGGATGTGAAACCACGCAGGTCAAGGCCTTGCCGTGCATGCTGCGCCCCGGGACCAGGTAGAATTCGCTGGTGACCGAGGCTGAGCGGGGGTGTGAGGACTGTTGGCTCTTGGCTGTGCCACGCACTTCGGTCTCCCAGGTCACAGTGGGCACGGGGTTCCCTTCCGCTGTGCATGAGGCAGCCAGCGTGCGGCCTTGTCCTTCCTCGAGTGGCGGGCCGAGGTTCAGGGTCGGCAAGGGGGGCACTGCAAAGAGATGGAAAACCCCAAAGGCGGCTTAGGAGAGCCAAAGGACCTGTTGATGCTACTGGACAGAGAAACAGGAAAAGGACCAGTTCACGTCCCAGAGCAATGCAACGAGGAAAAAGAAGAGAGGGCGGTCCTTCGGCAGGTCAAGGCAGCCTACGTAGCACCCCCTCCTCCAAGTTCTCCCCCCACCCCGCAAAACAATCCTGGGAGGTAGGTAGGACTGGCCCAAACTCAACCAGCGAACCTCTGTGGTCAAAGGTGCCCTTCAGCCCTAATCCAACACCATCCTCACCCCTGCCCACTCTTGCTGTCATCTTTCCCTTGAAAGCTTAAGGCAGTGGAGATGGGACCCTCTCTTCATTTTATTTTTCACAATTACATCTGTGGTTCTTGGCCCAGAGTTACCTGTGAGTTCCAGGGCCAAGAGGGACTTGAACATGGTCCTCTTAGCAGTTGCATCACTCTGGCTCAGCTGGAGGGGACAAGATGGGGAAGGCTCCTTTCGATGGCACATTGGCCAAACTGGCTTCCCTCGGCCAACAGATGGCAGGTCCATGCTCAGCCTGCCATCTTGGCCCTCGATCAGCCAGGAGGGAAACAGCCTTCGCTTCCTGCCAAGGATGATACCATCCCAATCCCTCTTGCGTTAGAAGACCCACCAGTGTCCGCAGGGGCAGGGGGATGGCAAATGGCGAAAGCTGCGTTGTGATGGTGTGATGTGAGCTGGGCCCCTTCTGTATGCGTGTTACAATGGTTGACGCTGCTTTTGCCATTTTGGTGAAAGTGTGGGATCTTGCAGTCGACAGAATATTCTGGGATGCAGAATGGGGTGCAATGAAGAGGCATTGCCAAAGAATCAAAGAATCGAAGACAGACTTCTAAATCACCACTCTAGAGCAGTGTTTCTCAACCTTGGCCACTTGAAGATGGATGGACTTCAACTCCCTTCAACTTGCAAGGCTGGCTGGGGAATTCTGGGAGTTGAAGTCCACCCATCTTCAAGTGGCCAAGGTTGAGAAACACTGCTGTAGATCAAGCTGCTTCAAACAGGTTGAAGATTCCCAGAGGTTCAAAGCCAGCCTCAGCCATGGAAGCTGACTGGGTGACTTTGGACCCACCATTCTCTTTCCATCAACCCAGCGCATCTCACAGGGCGGCTGTTGGGGAGAAAAAAATGGAGGAGGGAGATCTGGGTGTGCCATTTTGAGCTCCTGAAAGGAAAGCAGGAATAAACCTGATGCATAAAAATACACCAATCCTTACGGATCGATGCCATGCCTGCACCCAGCCATGAAGTCCGGCCATTTGGAGAAAGGAATGTTACAAAATCAGAGTGGTCTAACTTGAGTCCCAGACCTTCCCAAATTAGTATTTGCAAGATACTGGTGTGTGTGTGTGTCTGTGTGCGTGTATAGGGCTGACTGGTATAAAGCACCTTATTTTTCATGCTCAAGGGTCTAGAAAATAGGATGCCTCCATTTCTCAGTTCTGAAATGTAGTTTCTAGCCTCCAGGGGTTGGGGGGAAAGAGCGGGACAGACTTCGACGACCAAGGGCTGCCCAGGTCCAGCTTCACCTGCCCTCTTCCAAAAGCCCGTTAAAACTAAGCTGCCATGATATTTATGCAGCTTATTCATCTTGGAGGCAAGAGGAGATTGTAATTGCTATAAAATCATGACTACTTTTAGCACTATAATTAAATTCAGGTCTGGGAAGGGACCTGGGGTGCACCAGGAAGGGCCCACGGGCCCACCCTTAGCTAGGAACACCGTGTTGCTTCCTTTGGGGCACAGGCAGAACTTAAACAAGTGGGGAGTGCCCCAAACAGTGGCACAGCTTGTTTCTCTGGGCACATGGAGGAAGCTATCAATCCTGGCATGAGGAGGCCAGGTGTCAGTGAAGCTCCCGGCTCAGCCACATCCATTCAGAGGGCAAGGAGAAGCTCAGATGGCGAAGGACCATGATCACGATAGCAAGGATTAATCCAGTCCTGCGTAGTTTATGACAGGCTGGCGCATCAAGGGAACGAACCAGCATTGTCCTTCCTTGGGGGTTAGCAGCCGGTGGGCAGGCAGGCAGTTGACCCTCACTGAGGGCTACGGCTCAGCGAGACCTGGGGCTGAAGCTCCTCAGGTGCCCTTACCTAGAACCTTGAGGGCAAGGCGGGACTCGAAGTTGCCCAGGGGAAACGTGATGAGCTGGCACTCGTATGCGCCCTCATCGGCCTGCACCGCGTTCTTCAGCAGGATGGAGCCATTCACCAGAGATCCTTGCGACTGCCGCAGAACACGTCCCACGTAGGCATCTTGGACGTGCACCCCGTGCTCTGAATTCAGCACCGCTAGCTCCACGTCCTGCCCATTGTCCCCTCGCTTCACCCAGGTGACCTGGAGCACCTTCTCGCCCTCCGTGGCCTGATAGGCACAGGGGAGGACCACGTCTTTGCCAAACACCGCAGTCACACTGTTCCAGGGCTCCAACACTCTTGCCAGCACGCCTGGGGAGACAGGACAAAGGAAATGCGTGAAGTTTGGGGGTCTCAGACTCAGTCACATGAAAATGGCCCGAGAAAGGAGACGAGGGAGAACTGATTCAATCCGACCTGCTCGAATCGATATATTAGCCAAAAGTGAGTTTTCATTCAGAATGCATGTTTTTAAAATCATGCAATGCAGTTCTCAAAAACAACCATACTAGGAAAAGCCTGCAGGAAAAATGCATAGGTTCAGGAAACTCATGGACAAATTGTGTCGATTTGGAAAAATGCTTGCAAAAACTGTGCACGTTGGGCAAAATTGCAAAGAATAAGGGTTTGTTGTTTTGTCTATTGTTGTTTTTTTGGAGAAATGTGCACCAAAACTTGTGAATATCTTCTAAAAACAAAAAATCTTAAGTTCCACCAACCAGCTTGACAGATTCACAGAAATGAAACTGGAGGCCCTGACAACACGAGGATAGGAAACAGAAGAATGCAATGGTTTGCCACTTGTTTTTAACACATCTAAATGCTCTCCGGCTGCATTTATGCAATACATGAAGAAATCCTAAACCTGGGTTAAGAAACCACCCTTGTTATGCTCATAGAAGATACAGGTAGAACTTCACTTAATGACTGCCCTGTTTAGTGACCATTCAAAGTTACGATGGTGCTGAAAAAGGAACTTTACAACCAGTCCTTGCATTTACAACCATTGCAGTGTCCCTGCGTGATCGCCATTTGCATGCTTCACAACCAGCTTCTGCCAAGCAGAGTCAATGGAGAAGCTGGCAGTAAAGTCATGGTGACGTGATGTCTTACTTAAGGACTGCAGGTGATTCGCTTAATGACTGCAGCGGAAGTGAGGTTGTAAGTCTGTTGCAGTCACATTATGTTTCGCTTAGCAACCACAGCACTTAGCGATGGAGTTGCCGGTCCCAATTGTGGTTGCTAAGCAAGGACTACCTATACTAAATCCAGTGGCTTCACAAGGTGGCCTGGATCACACAAGACTTTAAGATAAGGGGTAGGTTTCCACAACACTCTAAACCACAAATTCTGTAGTCTCATTTTGCACGTTGTGCAACCCCCAACCAAGCTAAGGTTTGCATGATACAGATCCTGCAAGCAAATGGTGGAGACAAGACTGAGGCAGGATTGGGCAAGAGGAAGGATGACTCCTGATGAACACAAAAGTCAGAAGGGATGGTCCCACCTGGAGTCCTCCAAATGTGTTGGACTACAGTTCCCATCTTCCTAGGCCAACAGGGCCACGCCCAACACTGCTGCGGGTCAATGCAAGTTGCCGTCTGTGTCATCGGGAGGGCATGTGTGTGGGAAAACCCTCTGCGCAAGAAGGCTCCCTTGCCGTCTGAGCGGGTCTCGGTTCACTCTGCGTGCACTTTCTGGCCCACCCCTCTTCCTTCCTCCTTCACGTCTGGCCCCGCCTGCAGTGCAGGGGGAGCTCCTCGCAGTTGGCTGCAAGCTGTGCCTCCAGGAAAGTGGACAGGCCGGAGAGTCCAGTTCAACCTGTCTGTACAGATGCCAAAGCTTTGCCCTGGCTTGTGTGGGATCCTGCCCCTCCCTCTTCCTGCAAGCTTGCTATCGTTTCTTCCGCACACCAGCAGGAGTGGTGTGTCAAGCTCCTTGCAAAATCAGAGTATCTGCCAGGTACCTGTGAAAACAGTTTTTGGGGGTTTTTGTTTTGTTTTTAAATGTTAAGGCCCGTTCTTTGAAATCTGCAGCTTCTAATTCCTGCTAAGACTGGAGCTGCTTCTCCCATTGCTCTTCTTGTTCTAATCTGTTTTCCTCTGCCTTTTTTTCAGATACTGCATTCTTAAGAAATCTATTTTTGGGATGGGTCATGTTGTCATTATCCCAGCAATAGCTGGTTTTCAAATTTGCTTTTTCTTCACTTTTTAAAAATTCCTTTGTAGAGGTAGTCCTCGACTTATGACCACAATAGGGGCTGGAAAATTCGTTGTTAAGCAGTGCATCATCAGGAGAGGTATTACGTGAATGCACCCGATTTTATGACATATTTTCATGGCGGCCGTTAAGCGAATCACCATGTTGTTAAATGAATCATGCAGTCGTTAAGTGAACCATGCAGTTCCCCATTGATTTTACTTGTCGGAAGCCGGCTGGAAAGATCGCAAATGGCAATCCTATGACCCCAGGATGCTGCAACTGTCATAAATACAAGCCAGTTGCCAAGCGCCTGAATTCTGATCACATGATTGTGGGGACACTGTGACGGTCGTAAGTGCGAGGACCAGTCATAAGTCACTTTTTTCAGTGCTGTCATAATTTTAAATGGTTGCTGAAAGAATGGTTGTAAGTTGAGGACTACCTGTATGGGTTTGCTAAGAAGAAAAAAGCCAGTGGCATACAGTGCTATGCAGGATCTTTTCTTCTTCTGCCTGCACTGAATTCATTGCAATCAGACTGCAGTCCCCCACAATACTTACATGTTGCAAAGGGACAAAAGCAGAATGCATCTGTGTGGCTGGCAAGTGAAGCACATGGCCACTAACCCCCTTTTATTCATCGAGGCTGTACATTCAGCCCCCAGGCTTAAAGCAAAGCTAAGGAGCTGGGGGTGGCGCTGACCAACATTGCTTGTTCAAGGCTGGGTCTGTGCTGTGGTGGTACGGGTGACCAACTATCAGCACCCCACTGCTCTTTTGCATCTGCGGACTCTCATCCAGTGGCATTCAGTGTTTCCATTGCGCTGTCTCAAGCCTTGTACTAAATCAACAGTAACTACACGACAAGGTTAAAGTAGGGTTGGGCGGTTTTGGTTGTGTAAAGGTGTAATATGGTTTGTCTGGGCAGAGCCTGGCCGGTGAACGCAACAATTGCATTTTGTTAATGCACGTTAAGGACTTGGCACAGTGTTTCTCCACCTCCGCAACTTTAAGATGGGTGGGCTTCAACTCCCAGAATTCCCCAGCCAGCATGGCTGGCTGGGGAATTCTGGGAGTTGAAGTCCACCCATCTTAAAGTTGCGGAGGTGGAGAAACACTGACTTGGCACATTGTGTGAATTGAACCGTTCTGTCAGCTCGCCTCCTGTTTTCAGCTCCCAAAGTGCCATCTAGCTCTTGTCTTACGCCTAGCAAATCAGTCCCCCGGCAAACTTCTGGAAGTCGAAGCATTCGCTTCCTCTGCTGGTTTATTCCTCCTCCCCAACCCGATTTGTTTCAGTTCAAGCAGTCTCGGGACGCTGAAGACGTAAGCCGGTCCCGACTCAGACCCAGGTATACTGCCTCTGCTGATGGAGGCTTCACCCTCCATGCACGCCCATTTCCTCAACCCAGACAAACCAATTCTACCTCCTCCTCCTCCTCCCCGCGCCTCTACAGACCCGGCCCAAGGCGAAAGAGAATTGAAACCTGATCTCTGGCCCAGGCCTTGAGTCAAGTCTCGTCTCGTTTGGCAACGCGCTGAGAGAGGACAAGGAGACCCGGGTGCGAGAGCCGACGCTGCCTTTTCTTTTCAGACCAAGCATTTCCTCACCAGGAGCCACATCATAAACCTGGTATGTGCTTCGGCGGTGAAAACAACTTGCTTTGGAATCTGCCCTCGGTGGGAAAGACAACAATACCGGGGAGGGAGACGGGCCTCTCGGTGGCACCCCTACACCTGGGCAGGACGTCGTTTCCTTCTCGCCCCTTCCCTGGCCACCGTTTCTTTCACGCCCAGCAAACGGGCACCTGGCCAAGAGACACCTGCCTGAAAACACAACTCTGCCTATTGCAAAGCCAACGACAAATACCACAGTTACGGCCGCTGAACAACTTCCGCGTATCAGGATTAAAACGTTCTCCCTCCTCCTCTCTCTCTCTGACTTACAGAGCCGAATGGTTCCCTTAATTTTGGACATAACACGTCCTCGGGCAGATCTTTTCTCCAAACAGCCGTGGGGAACCATCGTTCCCCCCGGTCTCCTTCCCGCATGGCAGCAAGAGGACCGCCAACTGTTTAAGAAGTTTCCTCTGGATGTTTTCGGTTGCAACACTCCTGGCATCCCCGCGGGAATTCCCGAAAGGAAACGAGACATTCCTCCTGCTGCCTCCCCTTTGGGCTGAATGGAAGGGCAAGAAGACAGGGAGGCCGTCCTTACACATGCTCTCCGGCTTGGTGTGCATGCACGCACACCTGTGTGCAGAATGATTTCAGTTTGCCTTGTGTTCTGTGAATCAAACGGCACGTTGGCTTCATTCAGCCTGGTGACTGAATGAAGCCATTTTCCAGGTTCCACCAACATACTGAATCAGTTTAACATGCTAAGCCTCTCAAATCCACCCACATACAAACAAACCAAGATAAAACAGAAACTCAGGTGAGCCTGTAATGGGGTCGTTGCTACTAGGTTAAATTTCTTGTGCAAACCCAACCGGCCTTCCCTCCACCCACATCGTGTCCTCGTGGAGAACTTTTAAAAAAGAAAAAGAAGAGAACATTTTTCGGAGAGGGGTGTCATCCACGGGCACTTATATTTTTAGGGTCCAGAATTCCCATTTCTTAGACCTTCATTCATACTGGTGAGAACAGAACCGGATAGTTCAATTATTCCAGAGCCATTAACACGGAGTAGGACATAGGCAGACCTGGGCGGATCTTGGAAAGCTAAGCTGGATTGGGCCTGGCTAGTTCTTAGATGGGCCTGCCCCAGGTTACAGCAGGGCTGCAGGCTGCTGGGTAGTTGAAGAGCATCAGAAGTCTTGGCAACGGTCCACATTCTGTCCGACAGCACCGGCAGGGTGTCTCTATCTGGGTTGCAACTCGGCTTCTTGACTGAGTGCCAGGCATGTTTGGGGCTTATCCATCGGGCACGGCTGCCTTACCATGCAGGCCCTCACACGTCTGGCAAGGACACAATGACAGATCCACGGAGTTGTGACCTCCTGGCACCAACTTCTCCCAGTCACGGCGCAGCTGTTGGCCAATACGATTCCTTGCCACGTAGCCAGCCGTGGCTCACGTTACTGCTGGTCTTCCTGCTCACCAATTCCCTTCCAAGGAGTGGCAAGTGGAGGAGGGCTCAGGGCCACGTTGCCACAGGGAGGCCCACCTAGCCCAAGGCCACTGGGAGTATTTAAGGAATCAATGGCTGCGTTCCCTCAACCCGTTTCATCAGCTCAGTAGACATTCTAGCGTCTTCCTTGGCTTAGCGTGTCGTATGAATCCAGACTGGGCTAGTTTAGTTTATTCATTTGATTTATAAACTGCTTCACTTCAGAGGCTTTAGGCAGGGTACAAAATCGAAACATAACACAGACTAACAATAAAAATCCACACAAGCATAAATATTCACAAGCAAGGCTAGCACAGATCTTCTCAGTCGTGGAAGACCTTCTAGAAAAGCCGGGTCTTCCAGGAGGTCATCAGAGATATGGGCCATTTCTGCCTCTTTTCCAAGCAACGGAGGGAGCGGCCACCCAGAATGGGTCCCCTCCTGACAGCAAGACACCTTCAGCAGGTGTTCACAATTCACCCAGGTCAGTGGCTTCGAAGATAATGAGCCAGGTCAGATGTTCCAGGTGATAACCAGCACCTTGAACGACACTATAATAACTATCAGAAGCAAACAGATAATGGGTGATGCTCCAGGAACCACATAACTGTCTTGTAAGCACACGAGCAGCTGCATTTTGTACCACCTGGAGTTTCTGGGATGTCTCCAAGGACAGCCCCAACCAGCCATGAGGTGACAAGATGTGGCTGTCTTCAGAGCATCTGGTTCAAGGCAAGGCTACAACTGACATGCCAGACAAAGTTGGACAAAGATCCTCCTGGCCACTGTCTCCACCTGCTTCTCCAGCAGAGCCCTGAATCCAGGAGGACCCACAGATGGTGACCCCGATAAAAGCCAACGTCCACATCATCCCAGAATCAGCTGGCTTCTGAACCAAGAGCTACTCCTACTTGCTTGGGTGGAGCATGATCTTGCTTCTCTCTATCCAGGCTCTGACAGTCCCCAGGCACTGGGTCAGAACTTCCACTGCATTTCCCATTCAACTTAGCGGGGAGGCATATAGCTGAGTAGCCTCAACATATCATGATATCTCACTCCAGGCCAAAAGAGGACCTCCCTCAGCAGCTTCATGTAGATCAGTGTTTCTCAATCTCAGCAACTTTAAGATATGTGGACCTCAACTCCCAGCCTGGGAGTTGAGGTCCACAACTGGACCTCAAGCTCCTGAGGAGCCAGCTGGGGAATTCTGGGAGTTGAGGTCCACATATCTTAAAGTTGCTGAGATTGAGAAACACTGATGTAGATGTTAAACAGGATGAGGGAGAGAACTGAGCCCTGGCACCCTGTATTGGGGTGCTCACAGACTCAATTCCCCCCTCTACAACCACCAAGTGCCACCACAAAACTGTGTCTCCCACTCCTAGCCCTCATAGGTGGCCCAGAGGGGTACAATATCAAAGGGTCCCACCACCCATGCTTCACTACCGATCATCAGTGAGAGCCACCAATGCAGCTTCTGTGCCATCCCCAGCCTGAATCCTGGTGGCCAAGGACTCAGATCATCCAAACCTTCTAGGACCCTCCAAAATTGTCACGTGGTCCGCGGCCATTTTTCCACCCCTGACACGTGGTCGTAGGGAGGGAGACTCTCCCTCCAAGCAATAGCCGCCTCCCTGTCCTCCACGCCAGAACGGATTAACAGTAATTACATTGAACCTTATGGGGAAATTTGCTTCGGGTTCCAACCAATTCGGGGTGCGACCAGAGTCACGGAACGAATTAAGTTCGGAAACCGAGGTATCACTGTGTTTACAAAAAGAAAGCAGGGTTGGGACCAGCCGTATCTCCGGGGCGAGGGTATTCCAAAGAGCTGAATACCTTTCGCACCACTGAAAGGGTCTGCCGCCTGAGCCTCGTGAACTGGGGGACCCTCTGTCGATGTCCAGACCAGATGGGCAAATTCTGTTGTGGTTTGAAGAACAGAATGGGGAAGAAAGAAAAACGTAAAAATAGCAGGCGATTAAAGTCAGTGTGAAGGCAGGGTTGCCTGCTCCAGGGCCTGCTGAAAAAGTCATACTTTTAATACTTTCCTAAATGAAAGCTGGATCAGTGCGATGCAGATCTTGGAATTATGCTGTTTCAGAGGGTTCCTGAGAAGGCATGTCTCTGTTCCCAGAAGATGACATTGTTTTACTGATAGAACCTGGAGCACGTCAGTCTTACTAGGACGGGACCCGCCACCTGAAACAGTCAGCCCGGCAGGTATTAAGGCCCTCGGCCGCAAAGGAACGACAGTCAGCACTTTGAATTGCACCTGGGAGCCAACGGGCAGGTTGCAGAGCACAGTTGTTTCATAGGTGAACTGAAATGCATCCATAACCACTTGTGGCAATGCATTCTGAACTGATCGTAGCTTCTGAACGGTCTTCAAGGGCAGTCCCACCTAGGGCGCATTGCAGTAGTCCAAACACAAGCATGAGTGATCTCCCAATTCAAGAAAGGGATTAGTTGGTGCACAAGATGGATCTGTGCAAAGGCCATCCTGGTAGTTGTTAGTTCAGGAGGACCCCCCAGTTGTGTGCCAGCTCCATTCCTAGAAGCAACCCCCATCAAGGACTAAAGTTGGAAAATCCCAGAAATCTAAAGATGCTTCCACTCACATCCATTTGGTCTTGCTACGGTTGGGCCTAAGACTGTTTCTCCCCATCCAAACTTGGACAACCCCCAGATGCCAGGAGAGAATCTTGACAGCATCACTTGGTGGGCCACGTGTCGAGATATATAACTGGGCATCATCTGCATTCCTGACCCCTGCTGGTAGATGATCTCACACAGTGTCCTCCTTAGGTGTTAAACAGGAGTGGGAAAAGTGTAGACATTTCACTGTGACTGGAACTGACCACAACCCTAACCCTAACCCTGACCACAAAGAAGGGAGACCCACCACAATACAGTGTCCCCCCACCACCCCTACCCCTTAAAGATGGCCCAGAAGGATACCATCATCAATAGTACTGAAGGTTGATGAGAGATCAAGCAGGATCAAGAAGGTCATACCACTTCTACGGCATTCTGATTCCACCAGAAGTCATTCATAAGCACAGTAAATATAAGTGCTGCCTTGGTTCTGCACCGGGCCTGAAACCTGACTGAAAAGGATCCAACTAATGCACCGTCAGATGCCTGAAATATTCCTCATAGTGGCAATTAAGATATTCCCTGAAAGTTGTCCAGATGACCCTAAATACAATAATTGCCACTCTTATTGCTATGACATAGATCTTAATACAGGTTCATACAAATGCTTGCTCTTAGGAGTGGACTTGCTCTTAGGAGCAATCCCACCCATGCTCCATCATTCCAAGCACCTTGCTCAAACTGCCCACCAGAGCCTCAGGCAATTCCAGTACCATCTGAAAACCAGGTGGATCCATCAGGTGCCAGGTCAAGTAGAACCGGAGGAGCCACACTAGCAACTTCCAAGGTAATAGAGAGTGGTCTGGCCATGCGAAGAACAGGTGTCAACATCCCTCATTCAGATCATGTTGCACATCGCAAAAACCAGATTCAGTGCGTGAGCACCAACAAGCATCTGGCGCTCAATAATATGGATCAGTCCATGGTTGCCATGATGGCCATGAATTCCCAAAGTGCTTCAGATTGTGCACTAAGCAGAGGCAGGTTGAAGTCTCCCAGAACCATCAGCCTAGGAAACATCACTGCCAGTCCAACAGCAGCATCAAGTCATTTGCAGAGGGAGGCTGGTAGAGCAGCACCCATTCCAGCTGATGCCTAAAGCCCAACTTCCCAAACAAGGTCCCCTATCTGATTATCCCTGAAGCAGCATCTCTGAAAGCCATCAGAACCTCTTGAGTTACAGTGGCCACTTTTCCTCCCCCCATCCTGAGATCATGACTGACAGCACACTTGAAACCCAGATGGGCATATTCTACAGCAGTGTTTCTCAACCTTGGCAGCTTGAAGATGGGTGGACTTCTGCTGGGACAACTCCCAGAATCTGCTGGCTGGGGAATTCTGGGAATTGAAGTCCACCCATCTTCAAGCTGCCACGGTTGAGAAACACTGCTCTACACATACACTCATCCAGGTCTCAGTGATACACAGGTCTGCCCTCTCACCCACTTCTGCTGCCAGAGATCCCCACGCACCAGTTTAGCCACCACCGTTCATCAACCAGATCTGACCAGCTGCATCTTCAGCCTCTGACAAATGTCTGCCAAACCTCACCACTAGCATCATCATCTGGGCCATGGGCACCTCAGTCAAGGGGTTCACTTGAGGTCCCGGCTCTTCTTCGTGAGCAGGCCTCCAATCTGGATCTGCTATGTAGCCTCCGCTGGTCCTTGTTGCGCAACCCTTGCTGCCCCTCGTCTGCAGAACCCAGTATTCCCACAACCTCTGGCCTGCACAGATGCTCCAGACCAACAATACCTCTCGAAGCTCCAGTCTCCTGTTCCTCATCACAATGGATGCATGGCTGATTGCTCCATTTCAGGAACAGGCAATGCCATCCTTACCTATGACTTCTTAGCATGAGATTCTCTTCAAAGCTTCAAACGTAGAGAGTTTTTGCAATGGCATCTTCTAGGCTCAGCAGGACAAACAAGGATATCCAACATCCATTCCTTGGACAGCCTTCCTTTCAGCTCCCTCTGGCCGTTCGCTAAGACAACAGTTCAAACTTACATTCATTTTATTTCATGGGAAAGGGTTTCAAGTAGTATCATGGGTGCTCTACAGCCCACACGTTCCACGTTGCCAAATCCGGTCTTATTCCATAATAAATTCATTAGTCACAAACACAGGTTTCTGTTGTTTTTGCCTAAAGCAGATGCCCTCCCATTGAACTGCAGAGGTACTGAATGCAAGGAGACCTTTTCTTCCAGAAGAATGAAAAACTGTCCTCTTCTATAACTGGGGTCAAACCCTTGGACACATGAACCACTTCTGGTGGCCACCAGCAACATGAAGGAGGCTATAATTTGAACCTTCTTGCTGCGGTTTCTCCACCAAGAGTTGCACTCTTCAGTTGTAGGATTTCATATCTTTTTCTTGCAAGAGAAAAGAAATTTGAAAGGCTGGTTTAGAACAGATGAATAGGAGTACTTGTATTATGCTAAGCCATAATATCTTGGACTTAGGGTAGAGCTGTGTCTAGGCTGGTTCAATTCAATTTCCATTCAAATTTTATTAAAATTAAGTTAGAGCAGTGTTTCTCAACCTTGGAGACTTTAAGATGTGTGGACTTCAACTCCCAGAATTCCCCAGCCAGCCATGCTGGCTGGGGAATTCTGGGAGTTGAAGTCCACCCATCATAAGGTTGCCAAAGTTGAGAAACACTGAGTTAGAGTAAATTAATCAAACACAGTTAACATGACTACTCCCTATGTATTTAAATGTGCCAGTCATATTAATAATTGGATCTTGATGGCAACTAGGTTGAAGATCACGGGTTCTGGACCCACACTGATTTAGCACCCATGTGAACCCAACCAATTCTTTTTTGCTCAACAGCCGTGGCTAAAAGAAATCCTCCCTTATTGTACTGTTTGCAGCTTGTATAGCTTTTTGTCTCGGTGACAGAGCAGAAAATCGAAGATTTAACCTGGCCAGGGCCAGTCGGAGACTTGCAGAATGAGGTAAGCTAACTTAACCCAGACTTTCACTGCTGACTCACATTTTTCCCTTGAATGAAAGCAGGAACCGAATTGCTCACCCCGTGGTCCATAGGAGGATGCATCTGTGCAAGTCATGGGAAAAGGCGAGAGCAGTGCAGTATTTTAGCAGATCGCTCTGGACTCTAAAAATAAGGAATGGTTCATTCAAATCTCTCCTGTTTGGTATATGCCCCAACTTCAGTGCCCCTGAGGCAGCCAATCAAATTTGGCTAAATGGTGTTGCCCAAAGGCCAACTATGCGCACAGGCAGGAAAGCATTGCCCCCGTTCCCACTTGGCTTCACCATGAACTCCAACTTGGCTTCACCATGAACCCTAAAGCCCAACAGAGATGGCTAAAAGAAGAATAAACTCCATGCTTCCCATCCCTGCTCTGGTCTCTTGTTGTGCAAAAGGAAAAGATGGACGGATGCTACACAACAGTGGGCTATTGTGTTAATGCAGCGTGCAGAAGACCTGGGCTTCCATCACCCCATCTCCTGGTAGGGCTGGAGAAATGGGTTGACATCTGGGACTGTTCTCGTCAGCGTTCAAAGATCAGGCCGAGTAGACTTGTTGACTGACCACAACTAGGATCATACGTTATGCTAAGCCGTTCTTCTTAAACCATGGTTTATGGACTGAACCACAGCATGCTAAACAAGAACTAAACAAGCTTGTTGCTTCAGTCTTCTTGGCCTTCAGAAGTCTGAATGGATGAGTCACCCCTCAAAATGATTTAAAAAAAAAGACGTGGCATCTTCCACACATACCTCAAATCTTTCTTCCAAGCTAAGAAGGTTCACAACTGACTCAGCCCCAAAAACCATTATGTGGGTAGCTCCTAAAATAACATTAATCCCAGGGACTCAGCAGTCATTTAACAGGCAGCTTAGGGGATATCTTCTTGGCTTCTACCACTAGGCCACTCCTGGAATGGGAATTTAAACCTAGGTTTTGACGCGGAAAGACACACATTTACATACCGTAACACAGTCACAACACTGGATCAGCAGTATTCATTTATTTATCTCTAATATTTTTATCTCCCCCCCCCCAAAATCTAGGCAACTAGCAATAAAATAAAACAACAAATAAATATATAAACAATCCATAAGTAACAGCTCCCCAACCTCAAATCAGCATCATATGTAGGTTATTGTTCCTAACTCCAAAAATATATGTTTTATTACCAAACCCGAGTAACTCGTTTTACAAAGGACGTCTCAGTTCCTAAAACCAAGCTAAAGAAGTTTCAAGCAGCCTCTTCAATAAAAATCATGATTGGTTTTTATTACTTTTTTTGTTCTTTGTCTAAATGAAGCGATTAAAAGAATGGTTGTTAAAAACGATCTCATTTCTCCCTGCAAATTGCACTTCTCTGGGGAGTGAATGGAGGAGACCATTGCTAAATCTGTATTTTAAAGCAAAAGCAAAATTTACAATCCCTGCACATTTGCCTGTACCCACGCTTCCCCCAATTCACTATTTCCCACAGAAAACGCACTGAAATGCAAATAGTAGAGAAAAGCGCATTGAGCATGTATAATGGGGGGGGGGGGGGGACATGCCCCAAACTGAATCCAGGTTTCTCCCTTTTTTAAAAGTTGCAAACTGATGCAGAACAAATCTCAGGCTGCAAAAAAGAGACCAAGCATCTCCGTCTCTACGAAAATATTTGCCCCCAAAAAACAAGCTGTTTAAAAAAAAAAAAAGTTGTTATTTTGGGGAAAAAAGTCTGAAACTCCCTGTAGCAAGTCCAACCAGTTTTATCGATGCCTTGCCTACCTGGGGATCTCGGGGAGGGAACCCGGGATCCGGCACGCAAGGCACGTGCTCAAACATGAGTTGCAGCATTTCCAGGCATGCTGGCTTATCCTTCACCCCTGAGTGGCCCCTGGGCCGACGCACCAGGCATGGCCGTAGGAGATGCTCTTGACCTGCAACCCCGAGCCAGGATGAACAAGCCATCATCATTCTGCGTGAACCAGGATCCACCCAGCGCGTTAAACAAAAGCCAAGCCACCAATCCTGCCTCCCACAATGGGCTGCGTCACAGACGCATGAAAGCAAGTGTGGATTGGTGCAGGGGTGTCTGCAGGCATGGTCAAAAACATCACAATGGCAACACGATCGTGGGCAGAGCTTCCATCACACCATGGTGGCCGCCATCTTGACTTTTCTGACCGGAGCCTTTGCGGTTGGGAAAAAAATTGACCTTACGAGACTTCCCCAAAGAAGGGAGAACTGTCCCTTTCACATTAATCTCTTTAAGTTAGATTTCCATTCTGTTGCAAGCCTACTTTCAAGCATGCATTGAAATGCCATTTCTCTCTTCATCTAAATCTGAATATATACATATATATGTATATTAAATCTACGAGAAATGCATTCTGACATCAGAGACATTCCAAGGCTGTGGGAAGGCTTAATTTCTTAAAAGTGTGATGTGTGGCCTTTTGTAGCACAATTCTCAGGAGTCACATTCCTCAAACACAAGGCTGCTTTTCTCTCCTTCGGATGGCTCTTTTTAAAATGATTTTTATTCATAATAAAATTTATGTTCATCAAGCCTCTGGAATGGCTGCTTTCATCCTCGCAGCCTCAACACCCTTTTTTAAGCCTTCCTTTCAATAAGAACGGTGCAAAATTAAAAGATTGGAATTTGATGCTTTGTGCTGGGATCTTGGAAGGCACAACCCCCGTGCCAAAAACAAAAAAAACCCACAACTGGGGGTGCTCAGCCTCTTCACAAAAGTTTGATGCCGTTGTTGTGATCCCCCGAGGAAGCAGAATACATCGAAATCAAGTCTTAGGTACAACCGGAGGAAACACAAACCCCGCACGGGCGGCTCGGTTCGTCGACCGATTCGAAGGGGAGAAAAGCATGAGAACAAGCTGGTGAAACCCCATGGGTGACCCTCGGGAATCCGACATTTCAGCCACCATGAATGTTTAAACGATGAATGAATTAAAGCAAAATATTTATGGGCATTCCAGCGGGCGACATAAACGCATTCAACCAGGCACCCCAAGACGTGAAATTGGGAATGCGGTCGAGCCGCAGCAATTTGGAAGGAGCATCTCCTTGTCAGTCGCAGACGATTTCAATATGGAAATTTCCTCTCTCAATTACCATCCCATGTAAATGATTTCAGGAGAGCCTTGAAAACAAACACCCGTCTATCTCTTTCCAATTAAGGCTCCTGTTTATCAGCCAAAGGCCTCAGCCCCAAAAGCCAGTTCAGGCATCCGTCGGCAAGAATCTCCGGCCTTCCAGGCGCCAAGTTCTTGGCAAGCAACGCCCGGCTCAAAGTGCAACTTACAACCTCCAAAATTCTACATGGTTTGGGCACAGGATGCCCAAAAAACAGAGTTTCCTCCCGGACGAACCTGAAGAAGCACCAAGGACGCCTCCGGAGATCTCACGGGCGGCGCCCAGAGGTAGACTGTCTCTGCAGATGGAGGTTTCAAGAGCGATATCACGGCTACCTGCCATGAAATGGTCCAGCTTTCTCTGGGGATTGGTCTAATCCTTTTTTTTTTTAAATGCCTTTAAGCCTATGAAATTAGCTGCATCTTTCGGGAGGAAATTCCATCGTTAATATATTGCACCAATTGATTTATCTGGACCTGACCCACTCAAGCCTTCCAAGGCCACCTTAATGTCTCCATGGATTTTTCTGCCTCTTTGCAGGGTTTCTCAACCTTGGCCCCTTGAAGATGGGCGGACTTCAACTCCCAGAATTCCCAGAATCCCCATGGCTGGCTGGGGAATACTGGGAGTATTCAAGGGGCCAAGGTTGAGAAGCACTGGTTCAGACAATGTTCCTTATCCTTCTTTTGACCAATCATTTTCTTTGGTGTCTTTTGCTAAGTTCCCGTCTCCGCCCAACTCTTTACTTGGGCTACTTACTCGGTCCTTTCCTCTGCTCTCCTTTTTCACTTTTTTTTTTTTAATCCTGTAAGTCTCTTTTCCTAACATCAGACTTGCATTCGGGTCAGTGGGAAATACTCTCATAAATCCGTATCCAGAGGCACAAGGTGGGAACGAGGCGGTGTGGATGGCAGGATCAGCTCCCTTCAAAGACCCGGCTGGAAAAAGGAGAAAGGGAGAACATCGGGCTGCAAGAGTGGAGCTCTTGAGCATGGGCAGAGTCCTTCCTCGAGGAGGAGAAAATGATCACCAATGGCGAGATCTCCCCCCGCCCTGAGGGCTCCCCACTTCCTCCAAGGGGAAGATCATGAATCACAACTGTTGTGGCTGGGTTTGCACAACTGCTTTCACCAGGTCCGTGAAAAAGCTCATGGCTGCGCTCCTATAACAGGCTAGGTCTGGGAGTTTAAAGCAGGGTGAGCTTCTCCGAGGTTTAGCTTGTCATGCAACCCCAGCCCGTTGGCTGAGTTCCATAAACCCATTATGCAAACCAGGAACAAGATTAATTCAGTCACTACGTTAACCCGTAAGAGCAGAGTCTGCCCAGCTTCCTCCTCCAGCGTCTTCCTTACTGCAGACTTTTGCAGCAATTAATTTTGTGGGGTGTGCACTGAGTGAGTTTGATGGATATTTTGTTTTTGTGAACTGGGATTTGTGGAATAGGCGGCATGACGGGCTAAGCCCACACCAGTTTCTGCGTGTCTGGGGGGCGCGAAGTACGTTCCCTCCTAAATGCACCAAAGGGGTTGCTGACCCTCGAACCCACAAGTTTGGGGAAAGGAGCCCTCGCCCCACAACTCTCTCTTGGGACCATCCAGCTGCTGAGCGGCAAATTCTCTGAGATGGAGATTCCCCTGTTTTGTTCCTGCCCTCACTCATGCCATGCCCGGCGCAAGAGCAGCCCAGGCCAGAATTGGCAAAAGGCAACCAGCGGAAGTCCTTTCCTCGCTGAACATCATTCTTAGGCCGGCGGTTGCATCGCCTTCCGCTCAGCTCCCGACAAGGACATTTTAAAAACTCCACCAAACACTCTGAGATTTCATCCTTTCCTTTTTTTTTTTTCTGGCAAGAGCAGCATTCACGCAGGTGCTAAAATAAGCTCGCCCTTATTTTAGTTCCCCTTGCTGCCCCGTTGCCTGGAGGTGTTTCCACCAAGCCCAAGTGAACCGAAGAATAGCAATAAGATGTAATGTCACTCTTGAAACTCACCCCGACTAGGAGCACATGAGAAAGGAAGACACCAAACCAGCGGAACCAGATTTCTCCGGGGTCATTTTCTCGAACGCTTAATCCCACCCACCCCGCCAGCTGGGCACCTTTTCTCCTCCTCCAGCCGGTCCTTGCCAAACCTGTTCCTTGTGGGGAGATGAAGCAGGCATGCGAGGGGCATGCCAGGAGCGCACGCATGAGACTCGGGCAGGGAAGCCAATGCTCCCAAAGGCACTTTGGAGAAGGGTGGCAGAGGCGTTCCCGGCAGCCACCGAATGAACCTCGCCATCCTTCCCGTGGCTTGAGGAAACTCAGAACGAAATAAGGCCTCTTTTCGGGAGCCCTGGGAACCGATCCTTTTCTTCACCCCGAGTGCAACGTCATTCACAAGAGCAGCTTCCACGTACAAACGTTTCGCTATCTTTGCAAAGCGGCACTTCACCCGATTTTGCAAGGACAGTTTATACGAGGAAAAGTTCTGCGCAACGATGCCTGGAAATCATGTAGAACATTAGGGGACAACGTTCGTAAAACGTGTAAACAGCAGGGAAAATCATAGATTAAAATAGCGTGCTTCTGGAGAAGTGCTTGCAAAATACGGTTCACTGTGGTTTTAAAAAGAATAAATTTCAAACCACTGTGGAATCAGACAACCAGCTAACTGTTTGCAAGTGGAGAAGTAAGAACCCTCAATGGACAGAAATTCTGAGTCAGCCCTAGACTGATAGAAATGAGAAATTTGCAAGAACTGAGAGAGGAACCTAAACTGAAATAGCTGATCCTACCTTATCAAGGACATGCAAGACAATCCAGATGTATTCAGATAATCTAAAGGTGGGGAGAAACTTTGCATATCCCTTAAAAAAATATAGAAATCAGGGCAAATGATTGGGTTGCCTTCTTAGTTCTCCCCCCAACATGGCTGCACACCAGGAAGGGTTCCAAGATCCGATCCTATCCTATCCCCCACAAGAAGATCTTGGAGCCCCGAGATCTGAGTCTGCATCCACCCACACCTAAATGAGAGTTTGCAGAGCTCTGAGGAAGTGGAGCCTGGGGAAAGGGAGATACCTGGTGGGTGAGGGTAGAGCCTCCCAGATGGGGCAGAATTTCTGTTAGAGGCGATGATGGCACTGGGCCAGGAAGAAGACTTTGCACTTAAGTGGGACAGTAGGACGGATGGGTGACCAAGTGTTGCAAAGAGCAAACAACAATAGTCTTGAAGCAGTGTTTCTCAACCTTGGCCACTTGAAGAGTCTACCCCTCTTCAAGTGGCCAAGGTTGAGAAACACCAGTCTGGAGGCTGGGTGAGAAACTGCCTGTTTCCCTTTGATCCTGACCCTCAGCTGGGATTTTCCTGCTTCTCCTTGGAAAGGAAGCCATTACCACCGTAGGTCATCCAAAGAGCAAGCTAGCTGGGGAATTCTGGAAGTTGAAGTCCACCCCTCTTCAAGTGGCCAAGGCTGAGAAACACTGGTTTAGTGGGAAGCTTGTAACAGGGTTAATACATCTAGAAAACTAGGCAGGGGAGTCCAGTTTATTTATTTCATTTATTAGCACTGTATCTCTCCTTCAGGAGCTCAACATGGTATACAAAATACTCTACCTCAAAAATACTCCACCTCTTAACCAGCTCTGGAAAATGAGGGGGAGAGAAAGTGGGAGGCTCAGCACGGCTCTCCCAAGTCTAAGTCACGCTACAGTGTGTTGACTCTCACTACTTTTGGCTTTCATGTGGCTTCCGAAGGATGGATGGATGGATGGATGGATGGATTTAAGGATGGATTTAAGGATGGATGGATTTAAGGATAGATGGATAGATAAATTGATAGATGATAGATAGATTGATAGATGATAGGTAGGTAGGTAGAGATTAGATAAATGATAGATATAGAGGCATATATACAGTACATTGCACACAGGCATATATACTTCAGGGTTATATCTACTGAACAGTACACAACAGCATACTCTATTTATTTTGAAGTATGTGTACCAGTGTGGTCCATGTTTCTAGTAAGTTCTTGCCTCTATTTTTATTTTCAAGGAATGTCCTCTGTTTTTCCAGGATTGAGCCTCAGTTCTAAAGTTTCCAGAATTAAATCTCAGATTTGAAATGGGAATGCAAGTTGCCTGGACTTCAGGAGCCCTTGAACACAAAAGCACCCTGCTTGGGATGGGCGAATCCTTGCTATTTGTTTCTCCCTGTTTCTCATTTTTCCAAAGATGAAGTCCATTTTAATCAGCTTTAAATTTGGAGGATACACATGAAAATGTTTTTGAACAATCACATTAATACGTGTAGGTATTTTGTGGCAGATTTTCTCCAAACATGCATTTTCTTTTCAGTTTGCCTAATATACAGTATATATTTTGGGAGGAAGATGATAAACCCTAAAATAATACATTTTTTAAAATGTTATTACCATCAACAGTTGTATCTTTGTACAGACTTTTTCCTAAAATACATTTTAATTGTGGCTGAACTGCATTACGATACATCAAGTATGGTGAATTTTGAATGAGGACATTTCCGTTCATATTGGCAAAGGCAAAATCAGCTGAAATTGTTCACATCCAAACCGAACCCTTTTTCCCCCTGTTGTTAGTTTATATGGAGGCCAAGGCTTTCAAAAGGATGTGCAATACACTGATTCCCCCCAAAACAAAACAAACCGTCAAACAAAGCAACTAGCCAAGTTTTGCGCAATGTGTGAATGGAGCCACTAGGTTTTCACTGTCCTGGTGAACCCAGGTAGGATCTGCAGAAAGGCTCGGAGAACAGTCAACCACCATCTTGGAGGGAGGGGCTACCAATACTGACTGGGTGAACTCATTGCTTTGATGTGTGATGGGCTGACTTGGCCAATAAATTTGGCCAAATTACCATGATCTCCTGCAACGTGTGAACAAAGCCATTCTGCTTTCAGTTGTAGTTTTTAGGATGTTTTGAGGATGTTTTTACAGTTGGATTTCTAGGGTCGGATTTCTTTTTTGACCCTGTGCTTGTGGCTTTTTAGCAAAGAGGCCATCTAAAACTACTAATAAGCAATTAAAACAACCTTCCCACTCAGAGACTTGTGCCGAGGAAAGGAATCCTTAAATGCAATTAAACGCAACCACTGAAAACCCTGTGCAGTGAATTCAGCGGTATTTCATTTCTGAGTTCAGTTGCGCAACGTGGCCATAGCAGCGGATGGCAAACGAAATTCGGCACTGTGCTATGGCTGTAAAACGGCAAATGCAATGTCAGGGTACCCCAATGGTTGTTGCCAAATCATGGAAAATCACTTTACTTATTTATTTATTGGATTGCTAAGGCTGCTCGCTCATCACGCGACTCTGGGCAGCTTACGAGAGGATTAAAAGTATCAGGATAGAAAGAAACGGAAGGATCCCAACCATAAAAACAGCCATGCTGGAAGAAGACAGCTCCCAGGAGACATCGCTCCAGCCCAGTGCCCGTGGGAAGAGCCCGGGCCATCAAGCTTGCTAGAGGGTGGCAGGGGAGGATGGGAGCATGGAAGGCGCATCTTCTAAGTCCCATGAGGTGGTATTCTTCTATTGATGAGACAGAGCACGCCAACCCTGCCTGATCTGGTAGGACAGGCAGAAACAATTGAAGAGAGACACTCCTGGTCCAGGCCCTGCGCTGTGAAAGACTTAATAGATGACCACATGCAATGGTCTGTGAGAATGTCCTTGAGAGACAGGAGGAGGGGGAAGAGGAGCAGCTGACTAGGCAATGTTCAGATAAGAAGCAGCTGAGCCCGCAGCAGGAATGAGGACGTGGCAAATGTCTCAGAAGGGACCCTCCCTAGTTTCTTGGGCTGTAAAGGTAAGGGGGGAGAGATGCACATTCAGACTTGCAAGATTCTGTTAATGCAACCTTACAATAAAGGAGAATTAGTTCATCTGGGCGTGCTTCTTGTCTGGACTACTCTAAGGGCTGACATCACAAGAACCTTGAGCTCTACCAGGAAGCCATGGGGTGTGAAGTAGAGGTGTCATATGAGCAAAGCAACATGCTTTTAAAACTACTTATGCTAGACTCCCAGGGCAAGAAATGGTGAACGGAAGACGGCTCCGCTAAAAGTGGAGCCGACGACTGTGGTGGAATGAGGAGCCAGCAAGTAGACCTGCTCTTTGTAATTCCTCTCCGGACAAGGAGAGAACTTGAGATCGCCCACAAGTGCTCCAGACAGTTGCTCCTCACAAGGCAACTGCAAGACAGTGGTCTCTGGCGGGTTTACAGCTCTGGGAGATGAGGGAATAGCCATCTTGCTCAAACCACAGTCAGCGCCTTCAAAAGGACACTGGGTTCACATGCTTCGTTTTCTAATCACTTTTGGAAATTGCTTGTTAACTGCTTTTCAGTATTAGGAACCTTTGGATCGACAAATTTTACAGCACCAGGTGACTTTCCTTCAGTCCTTAGTTTAAAATAAGTTTTAAATACAAGTTCAAGGACAATAAACTGCAAAGGGGTGATTAGAACTTTGATTTTGGAAAGTTACAAATGGACTAAGGGTCCAGATGAATTTGAAATAAGGTTTTGGAATTAATCATAAGAATCCTCCCTGTGAGAAAATGCTTTTGTTTTGAAATCTCTTTAAAAAATGATAGGACAAGACTTTGAAGGTTGGACACTAGAGGGAACCAGAAAGAACTAAAGATTACAATTAAAGGAGAAGAACATTTAAATTTGACTTCCTAATACAGAATGAAGCAAAAAACGACTTCCATTACATTCTGGAACAACTGCAGGTTCCAAGGGGTCTTCGAAGTTAGTCTTGTGTACAGTGTGTTACAGTAATCAAGAGGTGACTACAGTGTGAATAACAGTGAGCTTGGCTTCCCAATCTAGAAATAGGCATGATTGGCTCCCAAGATGGAACCTGCCCTAGAGGAAGGATACCACTGCAATTCAATGTCCCTTATGCAACACAACACCCCTTGCTTCCAATCCCCACAGCTGGTCCAGAAGGATACCATAACATTGAGAGCCACTGATCCAGAAAGGCCAACATAGTTACATCACCCCCATTCCACTACTGCCAGAGGACATCCGCAAGAGTAATCAATGCCATTTTAGTACTTCACTCAGATCTGAAACTAGACTGAAAGGGGTCCAGATAATTCACTTCCTCCAGAGACCTCTGGAGTGGCAGCCCAACCACTTTCTCCATAAACTTCCTCAAAAAGGGAAGGTTGGAGAGTGGTTGGAAATCATTCAACATTGCTGTGTCCAGTGATGGCATCTTGTGGGTTTGTCAGCCCCACATGATGGCCTAGATCAGCAAATCAACTCTACAAGAAGGCTAAAACTATTTTTATTGAGACTGGCTATTGTAACAGAATCCCGCAAGACTGATCGTGCTGCACCTCTCCTCCTTCATAGAGTTCAGTGAATTAGGGAGGCCTCTGTCGAAGCCACTTCCAGATGTTATCTCATTGCTCTGGACTTAAAAAATGCTTCAGCCCACCTTGCCTAGGCAACAACTCCTGCATATCTCCATCCAGGTCATCTTCCTGACCCTCTACAGGGTTGCACCAGCACCTCTTTCAGGACTGATGGGACCATCCCTGCATCCAAAGATGAATTCATCACTGCTTAGACACAACCACATGGGAGGTCTTGACTACCACAAGAGACAAGGATCTAGTAAACAGGCAGCTGCACCAACAGCCCTGACAACTCCCCCCGGATAATAGGATAAGACCTTCCTCAGCCAACCCAGAAAGACCTGCCCAGATGGAGTCCAGTTAAGAGAGGATCTAAGCAATTTATCCAACAGGTGCCTAGAATGGTCCTCACAATGGCCCTCCAGATGTTCACTCACCCTTCCCTCCCTAACAGCAACTAGCAACAGCCAGCAATCTGCAGAGTCAATAAAAGTGGAAAAATAGTTCTTTTTCACTGCACTTATAGCCACAATGTAATCTCTAATATAGGCTCTTACAGACATTTGGTCAAGCTTGCTCTTTGTCTTCCTCCAGTGGCAATCGAGGCCTCTCTTCTGTTGTTTCATTTCCTGCAGCATTCTCCAAGAACCAAGAAGTAGCCTCAGACCAGTGTATGGAGAGATCACTTAGGCACAGTCTTATCCAAAGCCATCATCACCTTATCCATCCATCCATCCATCCATCCATCCATCCATCCATCCATCCATCCATCTTGTACTCTGTCTCAATCAAGTGACTCTAGGCAGCTTGCAGGTAGACAATATGACAGTGATTATAACTTCCATCTTTCCATCAGACCCTTAGGAAATTCCCTAAGCTCCCTCTGAAACCCAACTGGGTCCTTCGAGCACCTGGGGTGGACCAACTGAGTAGGTCCCACCTCTCTGTTCCTCTTCGTCCAAACTCCAGTTTGAGTAATGTGAGTAATACACCTGGTCCCGGGGGCCATCTTTTCAAAACTCTGTCTCATGGCTGAAGAAGCTGAATATCATCCACAAGCCCTTGAGCTGGTAGAAAAAAGATACTGGTGCTCCCCATTGTGAGATCAGAAACAGAGGACCCGAGGCCAGCCAAGTCCGTCGCAGGGGTCAATCACTTATCTCACCAGGAAAGGAGTGGCTCCCAGTCTGTAATGATGTACCAAGAGTGGAAAGAGACATACAATTTGAACCTTGCATTTGAGATAGATGATAGATGATAGATAGATAGATAGATAGATAGATAGATAGATAGATAGATAGATAGATAGATAGATAGATAGATAGATAGATAGATATTAGATGAATGGAAGAGAGGACTTCTCCCTGTTGATCAATCTTTACATGCAGATCCGACATTTTTCACAGATGATGTGGACACAGCCTGTGTTTACTAGAAGCATTTAGTACAGGAGTGGTTGTCAGGGACACAGACTGCTGCCCCAGCCTTGAACCCTCCCTCCCTTGATATGTCAATAGTTAGGAGTTCTGCTCCCCCTTCTTCAGGATCACAATCTTCACTCTATCTTCCTACATCCAAAGGTTCAACACTTAGCCCTTCTTTTTCAGCCATTTGCTGTTTTCTATTTCTGAGCAGAGCTTAACCTCTCAAGAGAAGACATTCTGAGGATCTGCAAAACCTCTTTCTTTTTCTTGCACCTCTTGGGCTATCCCGTCCACAGGTTAAAAACTGGTGGCATGATTTCCTGACATACTGAGCCACGAAGCAACCCAAAACTGTGGTGCAAATTCTAAACAGGCTCAAGGTAAGTAAGAAGAACGAAGAAGTCCACCATTGCCGCTCCCATAAATTCTAGCCACCCCCACTTTGCAGCAATCCCCTGCCCTCTTCAGGCACAGAACACCCCAATAAAGTTCAGAGCGGCTGAGAATCAAGCTGGGTACTGGAAGCATCATGTGAAACCCGCCCATGGATTATGCCTGGGGCAGGTCTTCTCCAGAGTTGCTTGGCTGCAGAAGGGCAGTGAGCCATGGGAAGATCTTGGGGTTCCTCTCTGTGCAGCTCCTCAGCTTTGAAAGACTCCCCTGACACCAGATTTGTGATCATTTCAGCACGAGGAAGATGCCTCCATTCAACAAGCCTTTTTAGCGCTTCCAGACCAAAGATTTTTGTTTCATCCTTTTGCACAGTTTAACCATTTTCGCTTTTACAGATGCCTGCACTTATCATTTTAAACAAGTTCTTGTCAATCAGGTTGTTGCAGCGTAAATACTTCCAATAAATAAAATAAATATTATCCCATTTATTCACACCGAGGCGTGACTCTGTCAATGCCTGTGAACTTGTCAGACTTGGCTTCTCCTCAGTCACTCAGGTTTGCAAACCTTTCAGGTTGGGTTCACTGAACTAGAGAACTTTTTAAATTGCACTAAAATGTGTACAGGTACAAATTGCTCCAAATGTGAATTTCTGTCTGCACGTTTTGCCTAATAATACACTTTGGGTTTTTTGCAAAGAGTTTCCTCTTTTTAATATTTAAGTTTTATATACTATTTCCAAGAATTCAGGAGATATTGGTCTGAAAATGCCCCATTAGCTAATTTAGCATACGAACGCAAACTCATTTCTCCCCCGCCTCGAGTTCTCACTGTCCGGTGGGGTACCCCAAATGAAGGCGCCCAGCCTTGCAACCCTCTTCCTTTGCAGTCTATCTTTTGGACCCAGACAGCCCTGCTTCCATGCGCTCACGGAGACAGAAATGCACCGGTGTCTCCGTCTTGCGCACACGCCCAGTATCAGCCACTCGGCAGCTTTGGAGCTTTCTGACAGATTCATAACATGTTGCCCAAGATCCAGGGGCACCAGCCAAACCAGCTCGTTGTTCCTGCAGGCAAGGGGCGAGGGCTGCGGGAATGCGTGGAGGCGGTGGCGGGCAGGCAGCCCAGCTGGGCTGGAAAGGTGTTGTAGCGTCTCTGGGGACGGCGCTCGCTCGAACCCTCCCTGCCGCCGGAGAGCAAAGAGGAGCGAAGGAGCAAAACCGAGGCATCGCCATTGACAAGAGACAGCAGTTTGCACCCCAGTTTCGTCCTGCTTGGTTCTCAAAAGATCAGAGAGCCAAGGAGACTCCAGGCTTGCCAAACGGAGGCTTGGAGGGCAAACGGAGTTGGATGTTCTGCACCTTTTGAGGTCCCCACTGGCATCGATGGCATTAGCAAGCGCAGCCCGAGGCTGCAGATCAGGGATTTCAACACCAAATTCTAAAATTGGCCGGCAACTGCGTCTCTATTGATACTGCCTCCTTCCCAAAGGCTGAGAGAGACGCAGCTCACGCAAGGCCAGCCATGGCAGACTTTGCTGTTACTTGCACATGTAAGGAACGAGAGCCCGCTGAGTCAGCGTTCTTCAGCCCAACACTCCCTTTGACAGTTGGGCACCCAGCTGGGTAAAACAGGCCTCGCCTTCTCTTTCTGCTAGTACGGTTCTTCAAAGAATGGCCGTCAAAGAGCTTCCCTGAACTCGTAAGAGATCAGCCCAGGGCTGTCCCCAGGGCGGGGTCAAAAAAGTCAAGATGGCAGCCGCACTGGTGCAGTTGAAGCTCCGCCTGGGGCACGTAAAAACCAAGCAGAGCTTTGATTGGGCTGGTGCAGCCGCCATCTTGGCCTTTCCCACCCCGCATCCGGATACCCGCCCAGATGTTCCTTTTTTTATATATAGAAAATGTTATTACTTTTTTAAAAAAGGAGATTAAAAACTAATATAAACTAACGTCAAGTGAGAAAAGAAGAAGAAGAAAGGAATCAAAGAGAAAGTCAGAAGTGTAAGAAAGGGGAAAAAGGTAAAAGAAAAGTAGAAAAGAAAGAAAAAAGATACAAAGAAGTCGCTTCTGATCTTCTTCATAGCAGTACAATTATAAGTTTACCTCTACGGTTACAACATAACTCTCTTCTTTCTATAATCTATCCTGTCTAATCATCAAAACCATAAATCACAAGTTCCTTTTTTTCTGTTTCACGCAAAAAGTCTTATAAGGGTTTCCAGTCAACAAGAAATTTGGGTAATGCCAAATCTTTCCATCTAATTAATGCATATAATTATCTCGCTGCAATTATCATGTACAAAAAACCAAAGTTATATGACTTTTTCCAACTGTTTGTCCATCAACCCCAAAAGAAAGACCTCTGATTTCAATTGTAGATTAATCTTTAAAATCCTCTGAATCAGTGTGTGTATTTGAATCCAGAATTTTCTACCCTTTTTACAGGTCCACCAGACTTGATCATGTCCCTTCTTGTTGTTCCCATTTCCAACATAAATCTGAAGTCTCTTTATACATTCTAGACAATTTATCTGGTGACATATACCCACGGTACATCATTTTACAAAAATTCTCTTTAAGATTATTTGTTGTTGTTCAGTCGTTAAGTCATGTCCAACTCTTCGTGACCCCATGAACCGCATCGCACCAGGCCTTCCTGTCCTTCAGTGCCTCCCTGAGTTTGCTCAGTTTCATGCTCATTGCTTCAGGGATGCTGTCTAACCATCTCATCCTCTGCCATCCTCTTCTCCTTTTGCCTTCAGTCTTTCCCAGCATCAGGGTCTTTTCCAAAGACTCCTCTCTTTGCATTAGGTGACCAAAGTATCTGAGCTTGAGCTTCATTATCGATCCTTCCAATGAGCAGTCAGGGTTGATTTCCTTTAAGATTGACTGGTTTGACCTCCTAGCAGTCCAGGGGACTCTCAAGAGTCTTCTCCAGCACCACAGTTCAAAGGCATCAATTCTTTGGTGCTCAGCCTTCTTTATGGTCCAGCTCTCACAGCCATACATTACTACTGGAAAAACCATAGCTTTGACCATGCGGATCTTTGTCGGCAAGGTGACGTCTCTGCTTTTTAATATGCTATCTAGGTTTGCCATAGCCTTCCTCCCAAGGAGAAAACATCTTTTAATTTCATGGCTGCAGTCTCCGTCTGCGGCGATCTTGGAGCCCAAATAAATGAAGTCTGTTACTGCTTCCATTTCTACCCCTTCTATTTGCCAGGAATTGATGGGTCCAGATGCCATGATCTTAGTTTTTTTAATGTTGAGTTTCAAGCCAGCTTTCGCACTCTCCTCCTTCACCCTCATCAAGAGGCCCTTTAGTTCTTCTTCGCTTTCTGCCATTAGGGTGGTATCGTCCGCATATCTGAGGTTGTTGATGATTCTCCCTGCAATCTTAATTCCGGCTTGTGATTCTTCCAGCCTGGCATTTCTCATGATGTACTCTGCATATAGGTTAAATAAGCAGGGTGACAGTATACAGCCTTGTCGTACTCCTTTCCCTATTTTGAACCAATCGGTTGTTCCGTGACCGGTTCTAACTGTTGCTTCTTGGCCCACATATAGATTTCTCAGGAGACAGGTAAGATGGTCTGGTGCCCCCATCTCTTTAAGAATTTGCCAGAGTTTGTTGTGATCCACACAATCAAAGGCTTTTGCAGAGTCAATGAAGCAGAAGTAGATGTTTTTCTGGAACTCTCGTGCTTTCTCCATGATCCAGCGAATCATCATCTAAATTTCAATCCTTTCAGCCACGTATTTTCCCATTGCTCCATCTGTATATTATAACCCAGTTTCTTAGCCCACTTTATCGTACATTCTTTCACTTGTTCTTCTTCTGTTTCAAGATACCCGTCCACATTTTCCTTCATTCTTACCCACACCAATCTGCCTCCATGCAGCCTGAGCTCTGCAACTGCAGGAAGCTGGGGCAGATGTGCTGGGCCAGATGTTCAAAGCAATGCCATCAAAGACTCGTTCCAGGAAAAGTTTCCTGAAACACCACTCCTACTCTAAATTTAAGAATGGGTTGCTTGTTTTATCTCCAATATCTGAATCCCTTTTTTTTCCCCCTTGTCTGCCAGCCTTTTTGAAGTGGGCAGGACCTGCCTCATTTCTGTCCATTCTAACTGCTCTGATGCCTTTATGGAGCAAGAGTGGGTCAAAAAAAAAATCTCCTTTTGTAAGATTCCTTTTGCAGTGTGGATCAGACCAAGAATCCAATTTCCTTTCCCATTACTGTTCCTGTTGCTATAATTCAGGGGCAGACTGTATAGTATGCGTTTATGGTGGTTCATTTAGCTATCTTTGTTAATAGTCATTGACTGTTCATACAACACACTAAACCAATGTTTTTCCAACTTGGCAACTTTAAGATGTGTGGACTTCAACTCCCAGAATTCCCCAGCCAGCCATGGGTTGGGGAATTCTGGGAGTTGAAGTCCACACATCTTAAAGTTGCCAAGTTGGAAAAACACTGCACGAAACCAAAATGTCTGCTTTGGACTTGACAACTTATGTGAACCCAAATACTGCAACTTATAAACCTGAATTCAGGGCTTACTGTGTTATGAAGACTAGGTTTTGGCAGTTTATTCAATAAAATATCATTAAACAAACCGTGGTTTGGTGGGATGTGTGAAAGACCTCTCTTCCTCTATATTTGTCAACTTCTTTTTAAAAGTCCCTTAAATTCCTGCTCCGTATCACGGTACCTTGTGGCAGTGAGTTCCTTGAGTTAATGATATGATGCGTGACCAAGTTTTTTTCTCTTTCTCACTCTGGAAGCTATTCTGCCAATCGCTTGATAAACGATGCCAGACCCCAGGTGCAATGTTATAAATGAAGCAGAAAGAAAATCCCTTTTCTCTTTAACAAATGTCCATTCTAATGTATAGATCTTCCTAGGCCTAACATAAATTTCAGTCCCGAGACTGCGCATTTAGGAATTAATTCAGCAGCCACGAAGGCGAGCCGTTTGGGTACGTTTGCAACGAGAAGAGCTGTAATTCTCAGAAAGGTAAACGTTGTGCTGTTGCGCGTGGCAGACTCCAAGGACATTTCCACTCTATGCCAAATCCTTGGGAAGTCTCGTCATACACATAAAATGTGCAAATCTGAAGCAGATTCTCTCCAGAGGGCCCAAACAGGGAGGGCAGCTGCTGACATCCATGGCTCGCAGGAAAGCTCCCAGAGCCATTACTGCAGCTGACGTCTTAGTTTTCCAAAAGGCAATGCCACAAGTTTTCAAGCCACAAATAATAAAAAGTCCAAGACACGATGACCAGGAATAAACAACAGCCATTGGGTAGCCAAGCAAGTGCACAAGGAAAGAGAGAAAGGGCAAAGCCTAGCTGATCTTCGAAATAGGCGGAAACAAATCTTTTCCATTGTTCGAGTGTGCATAGCACCATGTTTTAAAGATAATATCTATAAGTTCTAGGTAGTCCTCATTTAGCGACTGCCTTGTTTAGTGACCATTTGCAGTTCACTCTGACTTTGCGACCAGTCCTTGCATTTATGACCTTTGCAGGTCTGTAATGCAGAGGAAAGCTGAAGTCAGATCGTAAGCACAGTCATGGTTGCACTTAGTGACCGCTTCATTTAACGACCAAATGGCTGGTCCCAATTGTGGTCACTAAACAAGGACGACTTGTACAGGAAAGACTATTTATTATACCCATTATTATCTTTACTGTATATATAAGAGGGAGACCACTATGTGCCCTGAGGATGATAGTAGGAAATGTAGTCAATGCTCAAAATTCTTTGTATTGACAGCTTCTACCCACCCACCACAATCTGTACTAGGAATACTGTACAGGTTATTCCCAGACTATATACAAAACCCAGGGCATCAATGCCATTCATATCTTCACATCACACTCCTGTGACCAGGAAACAACAATTTGTTGAGAAGCTGTGGATGACTGCCACTTCTAGCAGTGCAGGAAATAGTGTGGCCCATTGCCATAATCTACTTGAGTGGGTCAATCTAAGGGTTCCCAGGAAGGTCCGTTTCCAGAATGAATCTTCTGGAACCGAAGGTTTGCAGTGTTGAAATAATCCAACCATTCCCAGATAAGGATTCATGGAGAACTAGACATCTCAGAAGGTGTGGAAACAGCATCACAGTGAGATTGGCAGCCGGGAGCTGATTTCTGGCTGGCTGAAATCTCTCCAGATAAGGGAGAGATTGTGAGATCGCCCACTTGCACTTCAGACGGCAGCTCCTCGTGAGTAATCCACAGGAACTGAGGTTTCTGCAGCCAGCTCGTGAGTTGAGCAGCTGGGAGTCGAGGGATTTCCACCAAGCTCACAGCCACAACGTATCCTACACAGACATGAAGTTCAGCTGAGCCTCATCTCTTAATCACTTTTGGAATTTGTCTCTTAAATGCTTTTCAACTATTAAGAACCTTTCTATCGACAAGTCTTGTAACACATACCATACGTTTCCCTTTAACCCTTAGCGAAAGAAGTTTTAAAGATAAGTTTAAGGACAAAAAGGATTTTTTTTCTTTTTCGGAGTAAACAGCAAAGGGATGATTGGAATGTTGATTTTGGAAAGTTATAAACGGACTAAGGGTCCAGATGGATTTGAAATAAGATTTTGAAGTGAATCGTAAGAATCCTTCCCGTGGGAAAATGCTGTTGTTTGGAATTCTTAAAAGAAAACATGATAGGATGGGAATTTGAATGTTGGACACTAGAGGGAACCAGAAGGAACTAAAGATTACAATTAAAGGGGAAGTACACTTAATTTTGATTTCCTAACACAGAATGGAGCAAAATATTTTAACATTGGATGTATTGGAGGATATTTGTTAACAATGGACCCAGCAATTAATCTTAAAAGTGTCTATAATGGCAGACTGTTTTTGAAAGATGTTTTGGAAGAGGAACAAGTTCTACTGGACAAGACTGAGATTGATCTGAATGACAAGTTACAAGAATGATATGGAAAAAGATGTTACACTGGATATACAAATGAAACCAGCTGATGTCTTAATAATTAAAAGGGAAAGTTCTGAAGGATTCTGTAGGAAGAGACAAAAATAAATGAAAAGAAAACAAGCTCTGGGACATTATTTGAAGGGATTAAATATCGAGATTGTTAAAAGTAAAAGGAAGGAATATAAAGTGGGTTTATTTGATTAAGGTTAAAATAGATATGTTGTTATTTCTGGTAACTCTTAATGGACTTTTGCTGGTTAATATTTCTTTTCTTTTTCTTTGGAACAGGCCACACATTTCTGCCCACCTCTGCTTCCAAGTTACAAGATGACTTGAAGGGGTGATCTCTGTCCAGAGAATCTAGTCCAACTCCCTGCCCAGTGCTGGCTGGGGAATTCTGGGAGTTGAAGTCCACCCATCTTCAAGTGGCCAAGTTTGAAAAAAACTGCTTTACAGTACTGTGGAATCTCAGCCAACGTATTAGTTTCCTAGGAACAGAGATTTAAAATAAGTTAAAGTTCTCCTTGGCATGGAGAGGGGGCCACCCTGTGAGTTTCCACCAGCAATCTGAAGTGGCATAACCGGTCCCCTGCGAGACCCACTGCCCCTTGGATGCTGTAACCCTTCAGACCCCCTGCGTTTTCCACCCAGCCTGCCCAGAACCCTTGAGGTACTTACAAAACACCATCAATTTCCCATTCCCACTCGGAGGCCTCTCACCCCTGCCTGCCCCCTCCACTGCCCGCCATTGGGGTGCGGGAGGTGGGATACCCGCGGGGGGAAGAGAGCTGGCAAGCGAGAGAAAACTGCTCTGCGCAGCACCTGCCATTACCTGTGCAGCCCAAATCCCCGGTCTTAGCTACGGCTTCTCAGTTCGGTGGGACTAAGCCAGCTGTTTTAAGGGTTTAGCTATTCCCAGACACGGCTGCTGAGATCCAGCAACCGCAGTGGGGAGAAGAAGGCGGGCACTGCTGCCTTGATGGGAAGGCAAAGTCCTGGAGGGGGGAGACAGGGGGCTGGAGGGGGTCCCTTTTCCTTGGAACCCCCTGCTCAGTATTGAGGACCAGTGAAAACACCCCTCCCAGACCTTTCAGTGCTTCTAAGCAAAGGAGAAAGGAGTGGGGGGCTTATGTGCAACTGCTCCGTGTTCACCCTCAGCTGGAACATCTGTTGTGGGTATGGGAGAGAAATTTGCTCAATGCAGAACTAAATCAGAATTTCTTTTACATTTTCAAGCCAATGGACATATCGGCCCTAAATACTGAACCATCTCCTAGAATTATATCTTAATGGATTTGTTTTTTACCTTGCGTTTTAAAAAAGAAAGATCCATCTGGACATTTCCAATAGGGAGCCATATGCTGCATAGTCTAGGGCAGTGTTGTCCAAACTTGGCCACTTTAAGATGTGTGGACTTCAACTCCCAGAATTCTCCAGCCAGCCATGCTGGCTGGGGAATTCTGGGAGTTGAAGTCCATTCATCTTAAACTGGCCAAGTTTGGACAACACTGGTCTAGGGGCTCTCATAATAGCCCCGTGAGATCCGGGCAGCACCCCCAGCTAATGGCCAGACAGCCAGCTGACTACACAACTGGATCTGTACATCTTTGAATATCTGCACAAATGAGTTTGATGCTGGACTCACAATGATGCACACCATTCGGATACCTCTGGCCTCCTCATGGAACAACCACCATGGTGGATCTCTCCAAAGGTCTAGCCAGACAAGCTTCCCACAGCTTTGTGCCCTTCGTATATATTGGAAACATCTCCCATCATTCAGGGCAGGCAAGAGGCCTACCTGGATTCAGTGTATTGTGTGAATGCAGCCATTATTTCATGCTATGTAAGCCAGGCTAACACATAAAGGCATAGCATAATTTATTTCTTTGGGTACACCATGTACAACAATAGTATTTAGAGTTGAGTGTGCTGTGGGAACTCAGCCACTGGGTAGGAAAATGATGGTCCAGTTAGGTGTTTTCAGGAAAACAGAAATACATGTGAATGGCTCAGTTACCAGAGCTTCATATTCCCTGAACCTCTATGCTGTGTCCCCAACCTGGTGCCCTCCAGAGGTATAGGACTTCCATCCCCCGGAGCCCCAGCCAGAATGGCCACTGACTGGGATATCTGAAGAGCTGATACCCGACATCTTGGAAGACCTTCAGGCAGGGAAGGCCCATCACCAAGCTTCATGTTGTCCTCTACTGACCTGAAAGCCAAGGAGGCAACTGCTTACATTTTCCTTAGAAGATGCATGAGCCAATTTTAACCTGTATTTTACCAACTGGATTTTATTTTAAACTTGATTAGCTGTGTTAAGTGCTCACTGGAGCTTAAAATCAAATCAATCAATCAATCAATCAATCAATCAATCAGCTAATACATTATTCCCCCAGTAATTCAAAATCTGCTTCAGCAGCTATGTATTCACATCAAAGGTGGGAAAGTTTTGGTCTTTTCTTTCGCAAAGCAGTTGTGGGAGGAACTGTCCCTTTTTCTGTTCTGTCTCTCTCCTTTTAGACCTTTCCCTTCTTCCCCTCACTGGTCCAGCACAGCAAGATGCAGCTCGCTCTGGAAAGTAGAGCTTGTCCCTTAGTGATCTGCTTGGATACAATCTCTAGTAAATAACCCAAAATTGCTCTTAGCAGCAGTGATGGACAACTCAAGTGGAAAGTGCCACTCAGTTTCCTGCAGGACTGAAAGTTGATGATCCATTGGTGGATATAGCTGGATACATCTGAAGGTCATCAACTTCTCTAGAAGAGACTTCACTGAAGTGGGTCGATGGTCCACCCTCCTGCCTCTCTGGAGCTCGCTTGCCACGCATGACCTGAGCACCAAGGCTTCAGAGACAGCACAGCCTCTGTCTCTCAGGCTCCCCCAGCTTCTACGATATATTGAATTCCCGACAATATTTTGCCAGGCCCTTACTGGTCCAGCTTTGAGCATCTCTATTGTTTCCTCCTCTCCTTCTATGATAGAAGTGACGGACGACCACAGAAAATGGCACAGCATATCTGAGGGATGAAGGTGCAGCCAAGCCAGAAGACTCCATTTTTCAGAGGCATATCTCTTATCACTTTTGTTCCACAATTACATGCCCCCAACTGAAAAAAAAAGAGGGGGGAGACAGAGCAAGGCTTCCTGGGAAGACCTAGAGAACAATAGAGGGAAGATAAAATGGGGGGGGGGCGGGAGAGAAAGCTGCTGGCTGCCAAGTGTTTGAGGCACAGTTTACATTAATTATGAGACTTAAGTCTACTAAATCCCTGTTCCATTGACTCATCAGAGGGCACAAAGCAAGTATTGGCGCAGTGGGTGGGTGGGTGGGTGGCTGGATTGGTGGAGAGGATGAACTCACCCGTCTGTCTCAACCTAGCCCCCATCCTGCCACTCCTCTGTCACAGAAGCATGAGATCACTCTGGAAGTGGGGTGCATGGAAATCTTGCTGTATGACTAGAAGGGTTCATGGCATAGAGCAGGGTTTCTCAGCCTCGGCAAGCTGAAGACGTGTGGACTTCAACTCCCAGAATTCTGGGGGTCTTCAACTTGCCAAGGTTGAGAAACACTGAGTTAGAGCCTGGTTTCTCCCTCAGGCATTTGGCCTGGCAAGTGGGCGTCCATCACTTCTATCATAGAAGGAGAGGAGGAAAAGATAGAGATGCTCAAATAGATAGAGATGTTCATGTTAGGTGAACTAGGTTGGCTGGTTTATCTGTTGCTTATCTGTTTGCTATCAAACTGCAAGGTGCAGTGGTGTATTTGAATTTCTGGCATGTGGTATATTGGTTATTGCAGCTTTGTTGCTGTTGTTGTTCTAGTTCACTGTCAGTCACCCAGAGTCACAGGAGCAAGATAGATAGATAGATATAGAGATGATGGATGGATGGATGGATGGATGGATGGATGGATGGATGGAAGGAAGGAAGGAAGGAAGGAAGGAAGGAAGGAAGGAAGGAAGGAAGGAAGGAAGGGGCTTGTACTACTTCTTCACATTTTTTTTCATATTCAGCCACATTTCCATCTCACTCTGAAAGTAACCCACTTGGAAAACAATCCAGAACTTGCTTGGTAGGGCTCCAAATAAGCCAATCTTTTGGTAACTGTTCTGCAATGGAAGTCTTATCATTTGAAAAGAAATTAAGGAAACAGATGCCCACCGACATCTTTCGTTAGGATTGTGTTAGCTTCTGCATTTCTTCAGGAGTCTAGAGCAGGGTTTCTCAACCTTGCTCCTTTAAGATGGATGGACACCAACTCCAACATGCTGGCTGGGGAATTCTGGGAGCTGAAGTCCACGCATCTTCAAGCGGCCAAGGTTGAGAAACCCTGCTCTAGATGGAACCATTCTTGTTCGACAGAATCTGTAATCAGTATAGGCCACAAGCCTGGGTCTTTGAAAAACCATGATTAAGACAGGTTAAGGTTAGAGTTGGCAAAACACTCTCCTGTTTCTTGCAAATCTTTTTGTTTATTGTGTTGCTGGTGATGCTATTACGTGACTACCTTTTGAAAGCATTAGAGTCACATGATGTCTCTACCAGCATTTTTCACCATCATTTCCCCTTGCCAGAAACACAGTCTCCAGGTTAAATAATTTCTATCTTACTTTTGTTCATATTCTGCTTTACTGTTGTCTAGGCCAAACTTCAACAAGAACTGGTCTGATTCTAGAAATGTGGAACATGGATCACTGCTCTGGAGTATCTTTTGTTTCGCCCCCTTAAGTTTGTGCTGCCTGTTTTATATTTATAGCTAGACAATGTGAGAGAGAAGGGAAGAGCTGTGTGGCTTCCTTCCAATATCCTTGCATTCGTTCAGGAGGTTGTGCAATTTTACCCCCAACTCATCTGTCATTACCAGTAGAAGAGAATAGGTGTAGCTCAGGGTTGAACGGTGGAATCCTTGGGGTTCTCTGAGCTTGGTTATCTGTCATTCTTCCAATATTGCCATTGACTGGAGAAAAACATGACACCACTACCAACTTATGGACTCCTACTTTCATAAGCACTCACAGCCACCTGGATGATGCCAGTTCATACCTTCTGACACTTTCATTCATAACTAAACCTTCTCACTCAAAGTACAGGGAGAACTTGAAGTCCTAATACAGGGTGGCAACTATGACATTGTTGGTATTACTGAAACCTGGTAGGATAGATTGGAATACAGTGCCGGAAGGGTATAATCTGTACAAAAGAAACAGACTCAACAAAAGGGAAGGTGGGAGGGTTGCATTATACATAAAGAAGGACTACTCCTGTATGGAAATTAATGACACCAAGGGTGAAATTAAGGGGAAAAGAAACTCTGTTGTGGGTGTGCATGACAGGCTACTCAACCAAGCAGAAGATATACGTGAAACCTTCATAATTAGTTGGCCGAGACATCCAGGAAACACACTGCTGTGATAATCATACACAACTAGGAATCAAACCTTGTGGTGAAGGAGAGATCCAACAAGTTCTTCACATGCCTTGCAGAGACCTTCACTGTCCAAAAAGTGAAGGAGGAAACTAGGGGAGCAGCTCTGCTGAAAGAAATGGTGGAGGGAATGGAAGTTGTAGGACATGAGAGAGAGCGATCCTAGAATTCACCATGGTTTAGACACAGAGAACTGAAAGCAATCAGATCAGTGTTTTTGATTTCAAGAGAATAAGCTTCAGTAAGCTAAGAGAAAAAGTAGGAAGAACTCAATGGGTGGAAATCTTGAAGGGAAAAACAATTCAGGAGGTTAGCAAATTCCAAAAAACAAGTTTTTTAAAGCCCAAACACAAACATTACCAAAGAGAAAGAAAAATGGGAGAGAGCTGATGCAGCTGGTGTGGTTGGATAAGTTTAAAAAATTGAAAGAGGGGTATGTAACAGAAGCAGCGATATAAGGAAATAGCCCGAAGCTGTAAGGATGGGGTCAAGAAGGCAAAAGCTCAGAATGAGCTGAGCTTGCAATAAATGCCAAAAATAACAACCACCAAAAAAAAAGGCTTTGGGGGTATGTGCAGAAGAAGAGGAAAGTCAAGGAAACAGTGGGTTCGCTGCTTGGAGCAGATAGCGAGATGGTGATGGACAACACAGAAAAGGCTGGACTGCTTAATTCCTATTTTGCACCTGTCTTTTCACAAAAGGAAATTGTGGCCTAATTTTTCAGAAGGTGCATGTGGGGAGTGGGCAGAAGAGAAACGCAAGTCAAAATAGGCAAGGCAGTGGGGATCGAGCATCTAGCTGCTCTGAATGAACTCAAGTTCTCCTGGGCTGGATGAATTACATCTCAGGGAGTTAAAGACACTGGTGGATGTGATCTCGGGGCCGCTGACGGGAAGAGCTTTGAGAACTCCTGGAGCACAAGGGAAGTGCCAGAAGGCTGGAGAAGAGCAACATTATTCCTGTTTTTCAAAAAAGGGGGGAAAAGCAGACCCAGGAAACTACAGGGCAATCAGCTTGACATCAGTACCTGGGAAAACCCTAGCATCAAGCAGCGCATTGGAAAGCACTTAGAAAGGGACAAGGTGATCACCAGAAGCCAGCATGGCGTTGTTGGAAACAGGCTGTGCCTGACAAACCTTACTGCTTTTTTTGACAAAGTGGCTAGACCAAGGGGATGCTGTGAAGGTATGTCTAGGTCAGTGTTGCCCAACCTTGGCAACTTTAAGATGGGTGGACTTCAACTCCCAGAATTCCCCAGCCAGCACTGGGCAGGGAGTTGGACTAGATTACCTCCAAAGTCCCTTCCCACCTTATGATTCTACGATCTGCCTGTATTTATCAACTCCATTCCCTCAGACGTTCTTCATTCAGATCTCTTATATTTACTTATTTTTTATTTATTCATGTATTTATTTATGTAATTTCTCTGGCTGCCCATCTCAGTCCAAGTGACTCCAGGCGGCGAACAATATCCTTCCCCAATCCCTTAATTTCTCATACACTCAACCAATCTCATTTTTCTTCCATTCCATTTGTTATTTCACGTTCTTGACCATTACTCCTTTCATATTCCAAGTCACAATCTTCCATGTCATGTTCAACGTTAGATGGGCCCATAGACATTGATTATCACACCCAGCGTGGCTTTGGTAAATTGAGGCTTTCACACATTTTAGGAAAATAGGGAAGCTGTAGACTAAGTTATCAGCTTGAGTTGCACCTACATCACATAACACCCATTTCTGTTATTTCCATACCAGGGACTTATAGTGTCTTCACAGTGTCATCCAACCATTGTAAGCAACAGATTACATGGTTAATGTCTACATTACTGTTATTTTGGATGACTTTAGAAGTCACTACAGGTAGTCCTCGTTTAGTGACAGACTTGTTTACTGACCATTTGCAGTATGACAGTGCTGAAAAGGTAACTTTGTAACCAGTCCTCACATTTACGACCTTTGCAGGTCTGTAAAGCAAAGGAAAGCTGAAGTAAGATCATAAGCACAGTTGTGGTTTCACTTAGTGACCTCTACATTTAACGTTGCCGGTCCAATTTATGGTCGCTAAATGAGGACTACCTGTATGGGCTCTTCCTCATGCCTACACTTTCCTCCAGTCCATGGTGGCACCAAAGTTTGTTGGCATTGCTCTCATTGGTTGAGTTGATTGACAGGGCACACTAGACAAACCAAGTAAACTGTGATAGCTTAACAAATGTGTCATGTATTTAAGATTTCCTTATCTTGAGTAAACTGGCCTTCTATAAGCCAGCACCCTCCAGGTTGGTTGGGACTGCAGTGCACAGATTTCCCTGCCGCGCTGGCTCAGATGTAGTCCCAATGCATCTGGAGGGCACCAGGTTGGAGAATGGAGACGTAATTTTCCAAGAATGCCAGGGTGTGCAATTCACACACGGAATTAATCGACCTTAATTCAGTTCTGCATTTCAGATACATCTGAAGCGCAAACAACTGCTTGGCTGTTAAATCAATGGAGGGCGTGGGTGTCTTGCCCCTGGGCAGCACACACGTCAGAGAACCGCAGCAACTTCACAACCCCAAGGAATCACATCTCTAAGATATTCAGGGGAAATATCAGCAAACATTAAGGCTCACCTCACAGTGAGATGGGGATTCAGGTTAAAGCATTAGGGAAATGAAGCAGTCTGTGCTCAGCACATGACTAAGAGTCGTTGACTAAACCGTCTCCATCATTCATTTGGGATGAAAGGCGACAAACAGAATTGAAAATAAAGCTGCCCGTTCTGGTCACCACACAGGGGTGTCTGCAGGGAGGGGTCACAAAGTCCTGACGGCAGCCCTAACCGTGCACGTAAAAAGGTGTGGGGGGGGGTCCTTCGGTCGCATGGTTATGGCTGCCATCTTTTTGACCCCCCTGTGGAGCCCCCTGTCACCACCCCTGAAAAAGGAGCAGGGGAAGGGACAGAAAAGGATTTTGACTCAGACTGAAGATAGGTAAAGGCAGGGGACCTCAAAGCGTGGCCTGGGCACCCTGGGGGTCCGCAAAGTGAAATAAATATTTTAACGTTTCTCGGTTTTAATTTCTAATTTGGTAAATATTGATAGACATCGCCCACATGAACCAAAGCTTTTTGGGGTCCTCCGTCATTTTTAAGAACATAAAGGGGTCCTGAGACCAAACTGTTTAAGACAGTGTTCCTCAACCTTGGCCGCTTTAAGCTGTGTGGACTTCAACTCCCAGAATTCCCCAGCCAGCTATAGCTGGCTGGGGAATTCTGGGAGTTGAAGTCCATACAGCTTAAAGCGGCCAAGGTTGAGGAACACTGACGGGGGGAAGATATAATTCAGGGTATGGAAAATGTGGACATAGGTAACTTTTTCTTTCACCATATTAGAACTTGGAACTATCCAATAGAAAAAACGAACAGATTCAGGACCCCTGTAAGGCAGGAATCACACGCAGCTAAATTATGGAACCCCCTACCCTTAACCATGGATGGCCACCAAACTGATAGAGATGCAGGCTATCAGTCGTGACTAGGCTCCATTGCTAGTCTAGACACATAAGTAGCTGACCTGAAATGCATCTGATCCATCGCTGTGGAGCACGGAGCACTGGACTAGACCCTCATCCAGCCTCCGGGCATAAGTCACATCCTCTGCTTAAAACGTGGCTTTCACGTGGCACGTTGAACCTCAGATGAGTTGACCTCATTTCTCCCTAGCATTCTGGGCCAACCCAACCTATATTGTAAGTCTAGGTCAAGCGAGCCAAGAGAACTGGTTTCACTGAACGAGAATGGGTAAACATGTTGTGAGAACACAGCCTGTCCAACCCACCTCTGGTTGAAGGGAAAGCTGAAAGATGGCCCAGATACCGCCCACCCCCACAGTTCAGAGCACACGGGTGGTGAGCAAGGAGTTCAGCTGCTCTTCCCTCTAGAATGAAAGGCATGGCATTCCGATTCAAATGACAATTATTCCCGTACAAATTAATTACCATATACAAATCTGATGCAGATCTGAAGCCTGTCTTCTTTTCTTTTCTCTTTTTTTTTTTTTTTTTGGCCATGTGTCAATGGTCACCTTGTGGGAGAGCCTCTCCAACCGCGTCGGGGGAGAAATTTGGATGCAAATCTATCTCATTCTGCACAGTTTAGCAAAACGTGAACTGAAACTTAATTATGAGTCAAGCGTTGCATTTCCCAAATCAGCATTGCCAAAAGTACAGCCTAGGTCTCGTTTCAAAAACGAATAAGGGAAAAGTGTGTGTGTGTGTGTGTGTGTGTAATCTGAGGGGAAATGGTTGCAAAATGGGCCATATTAGGCAAACTCGCCATGAAAAATGCAAAGGTCAGGAGAAATATGCACTTACACGTTTTAGCGCAAACGAACACATCTGAAGTGTGCTGAGATTTGCAAAATATGGAAAGGGAGGAAAACTCTTACTGTATTCGGTCGCTTTAAAAAAGTGGTACTTTTTAATCTATAGAGGTGTTTCTCAACCTTAGCCACTTTAAGATGGGTGGACTTCAACGCCCAGAGTTCCCCAGCCAGCCATGCTGGCTGGGGAACTCTGGGAGTTGAAGTCCACCCATCTTAAAGTGGCTAAGGTTGAGCAACACTGCTCTGTAGTCATCTACTTCTGTGGTTAATTCAGCTCCAAAATAAACCATGCACAAAACATATTTTTAGCCACAGCTAAAGGGAGGGGCACATGTGAGTGCTGGGTGCCCATTGCTGCAGCAGTTCAGTGGGTGAGCGGGACCGGAGGGTGACCGTCTGCAAGGGAGGCCAACAGGTTTGCTTGCTGGGCACCGAAGCACCCCGTCCGTCAAGCAGCAACAAGGAAGCAAAAGCCGAAGGAACAGGGAAGTCGGGGGGGGGGGGCAGAGGTGGGGCGAAGTCGAACAGGTTCTGCTGCTCCCCAAGCCGTCTTTGGTATGTCAGCAAAATGTGAATCACTTACCTCCCTATCTCTGCGTGTTCATAAAAGGAGCAGTCGCGGCGGGGTGGGGGGGGAGTAATGAAGCAAAAGAGCACAACCAGCAACGTGGGAGCTATCAAGGCAGCTGAGAAGCCCAGGGGGAAAGGAGAGGCCACGGGGGACACGCAAAATGATGACACCGACTTCCCTTCGTTGCCTTCCCACCTTTTCCTGGCTTCTACAATAAACTGAATCCTAAATTTACCCCACGAGAAGTGAAATCAGCCAAGGATTTGACCTAACCTGGTTAAGCGTATCACGAGAACGCAGGCCCTGAGTCAAGCTCAAGGTCCATGTAATCCTACTGAGATCGTGCTAAGCCGTTGCTCTCCAGATGTTGGGGAACTCCCCACAGCTCAAGCCAAGGGGGCTAACATCTGGGGAGACAGAGTTCAGCCGTCAAAGGAACCCACGGGCTCCCTGTCCCCGCTCCTATTAAGCTAGAAAGCTTGTTTCGCGGCCCAGTTAGATTCCAGTTATCGTGGACCGCAAACCGGGTTTCATCAATTATTTAGCAATAGGTTTGGCCATGGCTGCTTATTCAGTTGTGGCTTATAGTAATCATTTCTAACGTGCGCATCTCAGCATCCGTTCGCATATTGACATTCCAGTCCAACGAGTGTCCTCTCTTTGCCCTGGTTCTGTCAGGCAATGTAGAAATGGCACATCCTTCTCGAACTCCAAGGTGCCGCTTCTGATCCATCCAACGCTGTCAAGACAGAAGTTGCTCTCCTGGTTTTATGGAAAGTTCTTCCTCCTTGGAGCTCCCCATCCCTTCCCAGGGATCCAAAGCTCACCAAGAAAGGGTGAGCAACATAGCTTTATAGCTTTCATAGGCTGTTTATGGGCTCCAAGGAGCCGAACCTGACACTCTGCACATGGGCTGGGACTACCACTCCTAGAATTCCCTGGGAGTTCCTCACCCAATCTAGAGGCCACCAGGGAAAGTCCATATAGCCCTGTGTCCCACTTTAGCACTCCTAGCCTGTTCATCCAAGCTGTCCCGTCAGTCAGTGGGTGGAACGGCACAATCCCATCTAAGAATTGGAGTGTCACCCTTTAGGGCAGACCTCCACACGGTGTCTGCAGTTGCCAACCCTCCCGGCCTTCTGGAGCCACCCAGAACATCTACTAAGATTAAGAGGAAGCCGGAAGTCTCTGACATCAGAGCCTGGCTCAGCCAGCTCCAGAAGATATTATCAGCAAACAGCAGAAAGGCAGCATCTCCTCTCTGGGCGGACAACACTGAGGTTGGTTGTCTCATGAGAACATTCCAGCACAGAAGGGAAGACGCTTCCCTCAGGAATGAACATGTCCCAGCAGCCGAAGAATTAAAAGGACAAGGAGGCTGGAGAGAAGGACTAATGGTGCATCCAAGTCCCGCCTTGCCCCTTGCAAAGCTTGGGGAACCATGCAGATAAAATGCCCTGGGTCCTTCCTCAAAGTTTAATCCTTTCTCTCCTGGTTCTAGGAGAGGGTTAGAAGCTGCTCTTCTAACCTCCCAGGAGGGTTAGAAGCTGCTCTTCGAACTCAAGGTTAGTTATCTGAACAGTGCAGCCAAGGCCCCCCAAGGAACTTGACAGAACTGGAAGAGCCTCAAGTATCCCAACTTTTGGGACTCCAACATGGGCACCTCCCTTGGTGCCGGCCAGACATCCTGTCTCAGTGTTTCTCAACCTTGACGACTTTAAGATGGGTGGACTTCAACTCCCAGAATTGACTGGCTGGGGAATTCTGGGAGTTGAAGTCCACCCATCTTAAAGTTGCCAAGGTTGAGAAACACAGCCCTATCTCACCTAATTTTTCTTCTTTTTTAAAGTATTAATATGAAAAATAACATTAAATGGGGTGCTGACATATTTTTATACCTATATCGTTTTTATTAAAACTTATAAAAAAGACGATAAAAATGAATACACACTAATATAAAGTAAAGAAGACCAGAGAAAAAGGAAGAAAGCAAAGAGAAAGCCGAAAGTGCAAGAAAAGAAGTGCAATTCTATTTTAACTTCTATCTCTAAAGTTACATCATAATCTTCTTTCTATAATCTGTCCTAATCATCAAAACCATAAATCACAAGTTCTTTTTTTTTATATTTACGCAAAAAATCCATAAGAGGTTCCCAATAAATGTAGATAGTGTCTTTTCTCTAACCAAAGAAGTCAGTTTATCCATCTCATCAAAATCTGTCAATTTCACCAACCCTTCCTCCATAGGGGGTAGTGTCCCCTCTTTCCACCTCTGGCCGTGGGGCACCGACATAGAAGAAAACAAAGCGCCCGTCCCCAACATTGCCTCGGTTTCTAAAAACACCTCTGAGCCCTGTTGGACCTGAGGTCTTCTTAGAAAATAAAAATGCTATAGAGCCCAAACTCTTCAGCTCTTCAACTCCTTCATGAAGTTTCAGATTGTTCATCGACCCCCCAACATTTATTATATGAAAATAATTGAATACTATTTTAACTAATAGTACTACAAATACTATTACTATTAATAATAGAGACAACTCACGGCCACCCTCGCTGGCGACTGACCACCCAACCCTGGGGAACACTGTCTCGCCACTAGTCACCTCGCCTTCAGGACTAAGGACTGGCGTGGAGCTCTACAAGATCCCAAAAGATTCGCTGACCCCAATCAACCTTCCATCATTTACTGACCACGTAGACCCCCAGCCATTTACTGACTCCCTTTTGACCCCCCAGCCATTTATCGACCCTTTGGATGGTCCCATTGACCCTTGGGGGTCGACAGTGACCACTTTGAGGAACCCTGGTATCGAGCTAAAACTCGGGCCTTAAACCAGCCTGGAGATGAGAAGTCCAAACAAGCAAAGATCAGCAGGACCAAGTATCTGGGAGCCCAGAAGGCATGAGAGGAAGCAATCTCAACAGCACAGAATGAGTAGAAAATGGTGTCTTCTACTAGTTGATTGTTTTAGGAATGGCCCATGACAAGTCCTTGAAAGTCCAAGCATGCTCAGTGGATCCAAAGGACTGGGAATCTCTGCTTTAGCTCTTGACTATCAAATTTGCAGACCATCTCTGCTCACCGTGTGGATCTTGCATTGTGGTGCTCCCGGCCACACAGCATATGCTTAAGGACACACACAGACACAAATACGTAAAGCAGAATCTCCTCCCCAAGACAGTTTCTTCTACCTTTGAAAAGGTAGGAGACTTCTAAAATTTAGGAAACTTCTAAAGTTGATGCTTCCCTGAAAATTCTATCCACTAGATCAGTGCTCCTCAACTTTAGCCACTTTAAGACGGGTGGACTTCAACTCCCAGAATTCCCCAGCCAGCCTGGGGAATTCTGGGAGTTGAAGTCCACCCGTCTTAAAGTTGCCAAGTTGGAAAAACACTGCTCTACACTATGAAGTTCTAATCCAATTCTGACACATGTAATGTGCCATTTTATTAAGATAATTTAATAACTGGTTTCCCACTATACAGGACACTAAACCTGGTTGTGTTCACAGTGTCCTCTGCCCAAACCAACTAATCGCAGTATGTTTTCACACAATGGCCTGGGTGACAGAACATGCTAAGAGGCACAAGGTACCAACCCCATTTTAACCTAGTCTAACATGTGTGTGAATCCTACAGCTTTTCAGTTGGAGGACACCCTCCTGTTGGCTCGTCCCTCAGAGTCTTTAAGAAGAATTGGGCAAAGTTTTACCTAGTCAACTAACAGCACGATCCTAGGTGCGTGTTTACTTGGGAGTAAGTCCTGCTTAGTTCTACAGAGGTCCCAGGTCAATGTTTTTTTACGATGGCAACCTACAGCTAAGAGCCAGATGTTCTGTCCTTGTTCTTCACCATCAGCAGCTCCTCACCTGGCATGACCACAACCTCCCTCTCCAACTTTCTGCCCACCGATGTTTGTAGAAGTCCACCAGACATCAGGGAAAAACTTTAAAAACCAGAAAAGAAAGAACCGGGGGAAGATTTTCAGGCTCATTAGATGAGAGACACAACAAACTTTCTTGATCAGGGCGTTTGGGATTTGAAATGGTTGCCCCCATCAACGTGGCTACCTGCATAGTCCAAAAAAGCCACTGATTTGATGGCCAACTGGCAAGAATTTTTTTTAACATTTAAATATTTTATTGGCAAAGTATGACAACCCGAAGATATGATGAAGTACAACCAAAAATATAGCATTGCTAATATAATCAAAAAGAATAGTCAAAATAGTAATTAACTGAGTGATGTTTGAAGAAACTAGATATATCCATAAATATTAATATAGCTCAACCCTTTAACATATTATTAAAACTAGCTATATAGACCATCTATTGCTCCATCTTCTCAGTTTTGTTTTTTCAGCACAATAATATTTATGTAATGCTTAAATTCTTAACATTCTGTTATTGGAATATTAACTCCAGATGCTTTGGAATAATGACTATAGATAAATGGATATTCTATCAATATTAATTAGAGTTACAATATTAATGTTACAAGCATCATGATTATTTAAGCTTTTCTTCAAAATTAAATATAACATGAGGAAGGAATGAGAAAATAAAGGAAGTGTATACATCAAAGTATTTGTTTTATAATAAGGGTTTGGATCTTAAGCTAAATTATTTGATATTAAAGTCTCCATCATGTTATTACTCGGGGTGTGTATATATGTTTGTATGAATATATGTATGAGTATGGATATATGTGTTTTTATACATGTTGGTAAAGGAAATACTGTAAGCGAACCGAACAAAATTAGTTTAGCGAATTTGAAATGCTAAAAAAAATTAAAAAGACAAGAAAGAGAATTGAAAAATTGGGGGGAAAAAAAGCTGTTGGGTTTCTGACTTCTCCCCTTT